>NC_086176.1:76547035-76866535 GCF_023053635.1 Elgaria multicarinata webbii
ATTGAAAATCGGCGTGCCAATTATCATGTTGCGAAATATCAACCAGCCAAAGCTTTGCAACGGCACGCGGCTTGCAGTAAAAAAAATTACTGAGCAACGTCGCAGAAGCAACAATCTTGACAGGACCTTTCAAAGGTGAAGATGTCCTCATTCCTCGCATTCCTATGATTCCAACAGATATGCCATTTCAATTTAAGAGATTGCAATTCCCAATTCAATTGGCGTTTGCAATCACCATCAACAAAGCTCAGGGCCAATCTTTAGAATTGTGCGGTTTAGATCTAGACATGGATTGGTTCTCACATGGACAATTATATGTTGCGTGTTCTAGAGTCAGCAAACCAGACAATCTCTATATCTGCACAGACAATGGAACAACAAAAAATTTTGTATACCCACAAGCATTGTGAAATTAAACATATTAGAAATGTGCACTTTCTCTTTTCTTTCTTTTCCATTTAATCAGACTGAGCCACAGCAACGCGTGGCCGGGTACAGCTAGTGTTATAATAAACCAATAAATAAAACTTGTACTTAAGACAAGACAGATGTAGCAGCACTGTAAGATGCAGCAGAAGCCGTAATACACTAACACAATGCCAGATATGCTGCCGTCATGAAAGATATGCTGGTGTAACACTTTGGATATGCTGGCAGAAAACTCCATCAGGGGAGCTGCTATGCTAGGAAAGATGTGTTGGCGAAACAGCTAAAACAAGGCAGAGTCATGGATGGAATGGGGATGGAACAGAGGAGGAGCACACTCATTCTGTATCCTATCAATCTCCAGCCCATGACAACAGCCCTGTTGACAGTGCAAATTTACACCAGTCCCAGATCTAGCACAAGGAATTGCCTTTCAGGGTCTTCTCCATCCCAGATGCTGTGCAACAAAGGCTTTCCCTTCACATTTTTTGCCTCTTTGTTGCTAGGGTGTGGTAGGTAGAAATTCCTTTACTAAGCTCTAATAGGATCTGGCTTCAACTGGCCCACAGATGGGACTATGAGCATCAAGGATGCTGTGCTGATTGCTACCAGGGCTATGGCCAGTGGGTCCTCCAACAGCAGCTCACTCAAAATGGCCTCAAAATGGCATGCGTCTCAAGATGCACAGTTGGGATGGGTGCTGCTGCCAAGATATTGGAAGCAATGGATTGATACTGGGGAGAGAAAGGGATGATAAGGGAGGAGTGCTGAGGGGAAGAGGCCAGGAGAACTGGTGGGATGCTACCCAGCAGGGTTGACCTTTCAGGCAAAACAACAGTGGGAGAGGGGTAACTTGCCAGGGGGAACAGTGAGCCAAGAACACTGGTTAGCCTATCAATAGCCCATGGAGCTCTCCTCCTGGTTGGCTCAGTTCTGCCTGGGGGGGGGGGCTCCCCTCCATTTCTAGTGTGGGGCTGTACCACAGATTTGAACACTGACCATTCCTGCATATGTGACCTACACTGTTCTCCTCCTGCCCTTGTGCTCTTGGCATATATAACTGGGACTTGAGACAAGGGGAAGATAACTGCACCATGTGTCCGATTACGGCAGGCTGCTGTGACTGAATGGTTAAGGAGCTGCTCTGTGGTGTTTGCAGCATAGGTTTGAGTCCAGGGAGCTTCCCCTTTTTGCCTTTGACAAGTCTGGTTATGGCATGCACAATTGAGTGGGGGTCATTTTCCCCTTCCCCCTGGTGGGGACGGAGCTCACATCTCCCATTTCCCTACCCTGTGATCTATGCAGTCTCTATGTGTGTCCCCTTGTTGTGTGTCCTGGCTCCTCCCCTTTGGCTGATTGACAAAGGCATCTTTTCCTCCCTTGGTGGGTCCCAGGAGAGTTGTGTGTGTGCTCTGCAGGCCTCCTGCCCAGGGAGCTATGTGGCCGCTATACTGCGTGGACTCTTCTTCTTTTCTTTTGAGTGTTGTGCTCCAAACCATAGGCATAAGGGGATTCAGAGCCCTGCCTGCAGAGATGCCTGGGGACTCGCAGTAGTGGGGTTGTTACTGTCTGTGCTGCTGTAGTTTGTGGAGTGAGGTGTGTAATAGCACCACTGTGTATGTTGTGATGCAGGTGGGTGTCATGGGCCATGTCTCCATCACCATGAGTTCATTGGCTCATTCTGTGTGAGTGGGATGCCACAGATACATCCCCAAATCGGTGGGCATGGCTCTTTTTTTTCTTTTTCTTTTTTGCACCGCTAGGGGATTTTCAGACTTTTGTGTTTTCCTCTCCCCACTTCAGCTGAACCTGCACAGGTTATGGTGGACATTGCGCTGACGTGGTGGCAGCTTATCTCTGCACTTCTGCACAACTGGACTACAGGAGCCTTGGCTAAACTTCTAATTCTATGGTTCATACCTGTAACAGTACAATAGCAGCAGACTGCTTGTCTCTCATGGTCAAAGTCCCTGATATCTCTGCAAATTCCTTTTGCTCAGGTGGTGTTATATTCCAGGAGACAGTGACCTCTCCAGAAATCCCTGGCCCACGTTCTATGCTGCAGATAACAAGAGGCAGATGGTCATGTTTCAAATTTGCTTTCATGGTAGGACAAACACTGCAGTCAATATTAGGCAGATTTCTTCTCTCCAAAAAGGCTGCAGCAAAATGATAACTGCTCTTCTGAGTCAACAAACTGTATGTACTGAAATCCATTCAGTTAATATTTTAATTTTAAAGCCAACTTACTAGTTTTGTACTTTACAATTGCTATGCAAACCAAAATCAGTTAGAAACTCACACTTCTCTGAATTTTGCAATGGAGATGTCCAATCAAAAATGCATATATTGGGGAAATAACATTCAAAAAGGCATTATATTAGGGAAATTGCTTTCAGAAAATGTGTGTCACAGGCAAAAATGCATATACTCATAGAAATGTGCACAAAAATGCTTATGAATTTTCATGCAAACTTTTAAAAAATTAAACTTGAGGAAGAACCAAATTTAAGACTCCAAGCATGTGATGAACCAAATTAAAGATTGGAAAAATGAGAACTGAGATAAACTGTAATTGACAGCTGTCAATACCAACTTGATTCTGCCCGTGCATTAGTCTAGCAGCATTTTACAGAGCAGCCTTCCCCAAGCTGGTGCCTTCCAGATGTTTTGGACATCAACTCCCATCAGCCCCAGGAAGCATGCATAAGAGTCAGGAATGCTGTGAGTTGTAGTCCAAAACATCTGGAGGGCACTGTGATGAAATGATGTTTTATTTTGTTGCGTGTATATATATGAATGTTTGGTTGCAGGCTTGACTTGCTTTAACAAATCCTTTCTATTATAGGCAATGGTGAGCTCCAACACACCTACACGTTTGCCCTGGTTTGCTCTCGAATTATCCGCCTTTGTTTCCATAGCGTATGAAAGCCTGAGCACTTACACCTTTGCGCTTTTATGCGTATTGCTGTTGTTCCGTTGAGATGTACTCTCAGATCTCCTTTGTACCTCCCCCTACAGTTCATAGGTTGGTGGTAGCTGGACACCTCGCCCTCCCTCGTAATCGACATGGAGCACTCCTGGTCTTGCACTGCTTTTTCCTAGGAAGCAGCATCTCTTGTTACTGAACTCACTTCGCGAAAACTCTCTCTCTCCTAAGTACTTCCGTGGTTATTCCCTGTTGTCTAGGCTATGCCCGTTCCCTTCAGCCTGCCTGGAGGCTTTGGAGCATGAACTGGAGAGGGTTGCAGGGTTGTGTAAATCCCATTGATTTCAACTGCGTTTACATCCAATTCATACTAAAATCCCATGCATGCTTACCTTTGAGTAAACAGCACTTAACTGAGACAGACTTACTAAAATAGGGTTTACTCAAAGGTAAGCATCCATGTGATTTTAGTATGAATCTGATGTAAATGCAGTTGAAATCAACTGGATTTACTCTTGAGTAAGGGAACCAGCAGATTGCTATTTTATGAACTTGGAAATGCACAGCTTAGCATGATCAAAGGATGGATCCTTTGCACTTGCGGACTATCAGGAAAAGGGTTAAAGGTATGGGGATTTTAAAAATGCTAAAAAATCAAGGGATGGACCGATCTCATTCATTCTTGGCATGCTGAAAACTCTACTTAAGAGCTATCACTGTGCCAATTTTGATCTCTTTCTCTTTAAAAATTAGGGAGCTGTGGGCAAGAAGGGTGCATTTTCAACATTTCTTTTAAGGTGAAAATATACCCCTAGCCATGCCTACTCAGGAGCAAGAACATAGAGTTAAAAGGGACCTCTCTCCCACCCCCTTCATAGTTGAGTGGAGAATCACATGTATCTCCCTCCCCCTTCATGACTAAGTGGAGAATCACATCGCCCTCCTCTTTTTCTTAGAGAGACCGCCCTTAGACACACATGCCCCCAACAAAGAACAGGATGGTCGATAGAACGTAACCACAGAAATTCACAGGAGGGAGGAGAGCATTTATTTTGCAGGGAGGGAAAATAGTCCAGACTTTCTGTACTCCAAAAAGAAATGAAACATGGAGGATAAAAGCAGAAATGAGTGCAGGACATGGACAATGTCATGTGGGTATTGGGCAGGCATAGGGAGTGTGCGCTAAATGGCTGGTGTGATGGAGCCCGGTAAGTTGGTGGGAGGGGGGAGTTAGAATGTTGACCTTTTTGAATGGTGTCTCCTGATTGGCTGTTCCATTTTCAGTTGAGAGTGAGAGTATAACTGTCGCTGGGTTTTCTTTGTGTGGTAGATAAGGACTGGCTTTCAGAGGAGTAGGAGTAGGGAATCTGGGCTATAGATTTGGGCAGGGGGTTAGATTTCCCTGGCAGGTGGATGGAGGTATATTTATTTTAACATCATGAAACTTAAGTTGTAGAAAAATATTCTTATTCTTGTAAATAAGGTTTTCAATATTATTTTTGTTATTTTAAATCTATGCCTTTCTTGGTCTTATTTGTTGACAAAGGTTTGTGTTCTACCACACACACTGGTTTAAAATTTCCTTTTAAAAGGAAGAGGGTGGTGGCATCACAGGTACCAACTTGGAGAAAGCTGCTGTAACGAAATCAGCACACTTGACATCTAGTGTGTGGGTGTTGGCAGCCCAGTATACTGGTCACCCATCAAAATCCAATGATCACTGGAGTACATTAGCATCTGGAAGGAGTATCAAATTTCCCCAGCTAATTGAAAATAGAAGTGAAGCCGCCTCCTGCAATTTATTTTATTTATTACATTTAGATCCCACCCTTTTTCCTCCAAGGAACCCAACGAGGCGTACATAATCCTCCTCCTCTCTATTTTTATCCTCAGAACATCAACCCTGTGAGGTAGGTTGGGCTGTGACTGGCTCAAAGTCACCCAGTGAGCTTCCATGACCAAGTGGGGACTAGGACTCAGATCTTCCGACTCCCAGTCTGAAACTGTAGCCACTACACCATACTGGCTCCCTGATAAATTAAGTTATTAACTAAGTCCATCTCTTTCCCCAGATGGTAGGGATTTTATTTGAAATATGTTCTATATAGAAATCCAACATTTTGAAAACAAAAGATGTGTGTGTCTGTGTCCTTCTGTGTCATTGATTCTAGCAGCCTATTACATGAATGGGAACTATTAAAAATATGCAGCATCTCTACAAATGAGACCATAAAAAGCTTTTAAAAAATCCAACAATGACATTCTGCATTAAAAAAATAATAATCTCAAAGCTGTCAATTGTTACTATGCATGTCTTAAATAACGGTGGAATTTTCTTCTTGGCAAATAAATATTTACACATGTCTAAAAATCACAATAATTTACAACAAAGATAGAAAGCTCAACGAAATACCTACCCAATAAAAGCAGTCCCATTATACTTTCCTACGGGTTCTCCGATCACAATATGGGTGGATGATGAAGCTATTCCAACAACCCCAGAGGCTCCTCTGTCTCCCAATATAGTGATGGTTGCCATACCTGTCAATCCAAAGAACTTTGCTGATTAAAAAAGCTTATTGACATAACTGATACATCTTTATCCCTTTCGTGTATGGGGGATTAAAATCAAGGTAGTTTGTAAATACTGAAAGGGAAATATAATTTTGCATGGCCATCAGGACATAAATGAGTTCTCATTATATTGCTCAATATCACCGCAGCAAAAATCTGAAGAATGCCAATTAGCAATTTGCCATAGATAAACACCATTGTCTGTATCTGATATATTATAAAGCACTCCTTTTATCACCACTTGTTCTACAAAGTACTCTTAATTTGTTTTTTCAATAATTGTATGTTAATTGGCTGGAAGAATTTGAGGCCTTGAGAGTTCAACAGTTTGTAAATTTGCTGGCTGGTTTGGACTCTGGGGTGTAGTGACGTTTTAGAAAAAAAATTGCTACACACATTCAGGTCATCATTTTACATTGTATACTCTGAATACTAGCTCAACTTATACCTGCTTTTGAAGGGGCCAGGAAAGAAATTAAATACAATACAATGTGATTTCTCCCTTGAAGACTGAGATACCAGAATGAAAGTTGGTGTAAATGTTCAGGACAACATTCTGCATTTCAAGTTCAAAAACCAGCTTGGCCACCACACGTTTTCGAAAGTCTCATAAACACTGTGCTTTACTTGTCAGCAAAATCCTATTTAAGAAAGATTAACAGACTAACTACATGCTACAACCTTCAGAAATAGCATAAGGCAACCTTTTATGCTCAAATTCTGTACAGAAAGCTAAGTGGGCCTTAATGAAATTCCCACTGATAATGCCATCCATCCCATAACCTTCTAAAGACAATAATTATGGGAGATGCCGGAGTAGTAAGGGGGACTGGGCCCTCTCTGGCCAACCTGTAATTCAAGAACTGATTATATTTAGGTACTGCCTAAAAATTGGAAAAATGTGTATGTATTTACCATTTATTGGTGAGATCTCTGTGCTATCAGTAGACACCAGCTGAACTGCATAAGTTTCATCGCCTTCCAAGAGACCATCTTGAATTGCTTGCAAAACTATGGTTTTCTGGGATTCCATCTACATTAAAATGGAATGGAAAATGGTTCACCATAAAGTCGTCACTTGGCATTTTGACAGAGGAAAACTTCTTTTCTTTTCTAAACAAATTACTATTTTTACCAGACAAATAATTAAAGTGATTTAAGCTCTTACACTCTGCCAAGGAAGATTTAGTCTCTCAGCAGGCTATTTTGTCAAGCAGAAGGCACAAATATGAATCCAAGAACTGGACTCCTAAAGAGAAGCAGCAAGGGTTTATGGCTCACAGCAGCATCCGGATAAGAAGCTGAGAGCCCTTCTCTGTCTGCATTAATGCCTAAAGCAAGATATATCTCACCATCTCACAAATGATCTTGAAGAAATCTTCCTACTTACATTTGGAGTCATGTGCAAATGCATGACATTAGGATTGGCCAACACAACCAGGAAGTTTCTCTATGAGTACAGCGGATAGCATTCAAGAATACTTATTCATGTTTAAGAGCACATACAGAAGGATGGCTTTTACCTCCCATGACCCTCAGACAGACAGTAAATACATAAGTAAGCATGAAAGAAAAAGGAAATACTATAACAAGCGTGTACCTCAGCAAAGAGAAGTGTTCCATTGAGAGGTGTGAGTTCATTCTTAGCTGCCTCCTCCAGAATCCAAATAATCCGAACTTCTCCCTGACCACCTTCACTCCGACTTACAGTAAGAAAAACATTTGCGGCAGGATCATCAATTGCTTGAGGCTCCTTCACCGATACCTAAAACAACAAAAACTGGAACTATTTAGAGAAGTGCCCTGGTACTGTGTCATGACTGTTGTTGATGCAGGATAAGGAGGGATGAGGTAACTGGTGCCATCAAAGAGGGCAGCACTGATCATCCTTTCAGCACCACACATGGAGTTCCTGATCCACCAGTCCAGCTCAAAATGTTCGATGCACAGACCAAGTGCCAGGAATTACATGCAGGCAAAAGCCTACTTCTGTGGATGCGTCAGCATTACTGGAATGAGACAAAAGCTCTCTTCCCCCCTAAACTCAAAATTCTGATTGCTGACTCATGCTTCCTGTTTCTTTCATATCTTCAAGTGGGAAACATACGCAACAGAATTGGTTCAACAGAGCATCCATAGCAATATTATTACGTTTATGAAAACCACTCAACTTTTCTCCCTGTAGTTTCTGAAATAGTGACTGCATCTGTGAAACAATTAAATTTATTTATTACAGTTCCCCCCAAAATTAGAAACCAGCTCAGCATGTATCAGACTGTTTCATGTGGACACAACCTAGTGTCCTTCCTGTGCAACAGTCTCCTAGCAACCACAGACCTGAGGATGATCTGAAACATGCTTGTCTTAATATCCTGACAACAAATAGCATCTTATCTCTGGTATTAAAACCAGCTTATATGCGCCACTTTGGCAATAAAGCTGTCTGCACAAAAGAACTGTATAAGGAAAGAAGCAATTCAAATAGATTAATCAGGCACTGGATTACAGCAGTGGAATAAATATAAGCCAAAAAGGCAATTCTGAATTCCGGTTGGAGGGGGACGACGACAAATAATTGGAAAACTAACTTTATGCAGGCAGCCTGCCTAAGAAAAATAAAACCAGCTTAAGTTGCCCCAATGAAAACAAAATTAGATGGTGACACATTCTGTCACCTTAGAGCTGGAAGGAGCCTTTATCAATGAAAGATAGGACCCCTCAAAATGAAAAAGGGTCCTACCATCAAACATGGCAGCACTGTGTTGCGTTCTCCTTTAACAGCATGCACTACACTAACTCACTGTTGTAATCTCATCACACTTTGCATCTCTCCACCTACATGCCATGATATTGGCAAGGGTAAGGGAATTGCACAACCTGATGACATCACAACATGGGGGTGTTATACATACTACACATTATAATGGTGGAAGAGGATGTAGTTTTGCTTTCAGGACCATTTATGGCAAGCGTGGTCTTCCAGACTTCCTATAATTCCCATGAGCCCTAGCCTGCATAACCAATGGTAACAGATCATGGGAGTTGTAGAACAAAACATCTGCAGGGCCACAAGTTGCCCACCCTTGATTTATGGTTCCTAAAAAAGATCCTTGATGAAAGTTTTTTTTTAAAGAAAAAGGACAACCAATAAAATATATTAATGGATAGCCATATTGCCTCTGGACCCCTCAGCAGTACAAGACAAAGAATGAGGAAAGCACACAGCTTGTATGTTGCATTGATTGGCAGAACAACTTATCACTCCACCTTCCACTCAAAACACATGCCAATATTGGGCTGAAGGAGCTTACATCTCTCCTAACCCCTGTCTTCTCGTGGAGAACTAACTCCCATTTCAAAACCCATATTCAGCTTTGGTATACAATACATTCCTTACAGTTGATACATTTTCTAAAAAAAGAATTCATGATTTCTAAAATGTATTAGTCACCCTATAGCTAAAAACTCTCAATGCAACATAAAATAAGAACATAAATTCCAAAATCCACATTAAAACCAAACAGCCCAATAAAACAATCAATTAAAAGCTAAACAGAAGCTAAAAGAGGCATCAGAAAAAAGAATGAGGAAAGACCTAAATATATAAGGATAAAACAATGCAGAAAGACAGAGGATTAAAAGATCTGAGAGAACAAAAAAGCTTTGACTGGCATGGAAATGATAACAAAGTAGGTACCAGGCAGACCTTTCTGGGGATGGTATTTCAGAATTGGAGAGGCTGCTACTGAAAAGCAAGTATATTGCCTATTTTGTTTAGATCAGGGGTGTGCAACACATGACCCATGGGCCAAATGGAGTCCTTCCTACACTACAGCCCCCACCCCCTGTGCACCCAATTTTTAAAATAAAAAGATCAACAAGCAAAATGGGGTTCCATAGAAGCCACAGAGTGCTAAAAGAGCACTTGCAAACAAGTTAAATTTAATCCTTTTAGCAGTACTGAACTTGATGCCAAATTTTGGCAGTAAACCGGTGATTTTTTATAAAAAAATATACCCCCTATTTTGGCCCGGGAGGGGGGAGAACCCAGGTACACAAATGCCTCCCAGACCTCCACATTGCCCTCCCCACTTTAGATAAACACTGCATCAAAACCTTGAACTATAGATTTTTAAGGGATTGTGGATTTAATAACCACACCGCCACAGACATATTCCTGAATGAACTATCCTGCTCACACTTACATGCTTTTCTTCAAACCCGAATAAGCCAACAGGAGAATCATTTGGTAGAATGGCAACAGTCACCTGCACGTCCTCTCCTAATCTGGCACCACCTGTCACTCTAAGTAAGGTGACACTAAACATCTCCGAAAATTCAACAATTTCATCATCTATGATGGTGATTTCTATCACTCCTGCTACCTGTAAAAATAAAATCATCACCACCATCATCATCCAGTGGTGAAATGGTAAAATGCATCATTATGAGCATCATGCTGAAATTCAAAAAGCTTAAACGATTACAAATTATGAAATGGCATAGACTACAGATTTATTTTTTAAAAAAGTGGACACGAAATCTAGAGAGGGCAAAGTGGTTTCTAACCTAAGTCGGGGGGGGGGGGAATGTATGCACCAGACAAGATCATTCCACTTTGGACTGGAAGAATGTTAGTCCATTCTATCAAATCTCATTAAAAACCAATAGTTAAGCACCTACCTTAAAACACATTTGCACAATAGCCTCTTCACCATCCTCACCGTTAGGTCTTAATGAGCTCAGTGCAGACAATGGCGCCATCAAGGCAGGACTTTGGGGCAAATGCCCAGAGCCCACTCAGCAGAATGAGCAGGAGAGCCCTAACACATATGCATGGTCATCTAAAGTGGGTGGTGGTGGGAGCTTTAAAACCATTGAGTCCCAAGTCTAAAATTACCTAGCTGCCTCCCTGAATACAAAAGGGCATCAGTTTTTCTGAAATGTGGAACACATGCTTATTAATAATCTAAAAAGCTGTTACAGGATCACTTCAAGAGGCAACATATTCTAAGGGCTTTCTGCGCCATAGTTTTATTCAAAACTTTTGCTGTCAATTGAGGAGCACAGCAGGGAAAATCCCCCAAGGAAGACGGAATATTATTTTCTGGTAGTCCCACAAAATCAATCATACAGTCAGCACAGTCATTGCAGATACCAAATAATGAATTTGGAAAACCATATACAATTATGTTTACTTTTGGGGTACAATTTTCCTGCTTCTCCTACTCATGTGCAGAGCAGTGAAGCCCTAACCTGTGGCCACTGAAAGTCTTGCTGAGCCACTCTTTGGCCTGGAAGGCATTACCTACACACTTTCACGCTTATCTTGACTGACGTTAGTTAAAAATGAAATGGACATTTTCAGAATAGTGAACTTCTGAGCCCAGTACCAATTGTGTACTTGCACGGGCTTCCACACTGCCCTGCAGATACTTCACTGAACCCCACCTGAGAAGCGAACTGCAGGGGGGAAGCAGGGGACCAGCATCAGCCCATTCATTAAGCATGCGCTGCAGAAGCTATAAGTGCATTGAATACCCTTCCAACCACCATCACGCCTCCGCAAGTCTATGCAATGTAATCCTCACTGAGTTCGGTATGATTTAGTGGAGGCCGGTGGCTCCAATGTCAATGAGGCAAAGAATTCACTCTGGATTTCGGTCAAAACCAGTCTGAACTCTAAATGAGCTCTCCAAGGTGTGAATCCATGGGAGAAAGGCAAATGCTATTTTGGGGTGCATTAATAGAAGTATAGCTTCCAAATTCGCTTGGCACCGACATTATATGCTTTCAGATGCCAGGTGAAGACTTTTTGATTCTCCCAGCATTTTAACAGTCTATAAATAAATTTTAACTTGGTGTTTTAAATTCGTAATTTTGCATTGCTGCTGTTTTTATCTGGTTGAGCTTTTATATTGTATTTTATATTATGGTTTTATACTGTTGTTTTATACTTCGAATGTTTTTAATTTTTGTGAACTGCCCAGAGAGCTCCAGCTATTGGGCGGTATAGAAATGTAATAAATAAAAATAAATAAATAAAATCACGGGAGGTACTGGTTCCTCTCTATTCGTCCCTGGTTAGGCCTCATCTAGAGTATTGCGTCCAGTTCTGGGCTCCACAATTCAAGAAGGGCACAGACAAGCTGGAGCGTGTTCAGAGGAGGGCAACCAGGATGATCAGGGGTCTGGAAACAAAGCCCTATGAAGAGAGACTGAAAGAACTGGGCATGTTTAGCCTGGAGAAGAGACGATTGAGGGGAGACATGATAGCAGTCTTCAAATACTTAAAAGGTTGTCACACAGAGGAGGGCCAGGATCTCTTCTCGATCCTCCCAGAGTGCAGGACACGGAATAACGGGCTCAAGTTAAAGGAAGCCAGATTCCAGCTGGACATCAGGAAAAACTTCCTGACTGTTAGAGCAGTACAACAATGGAACCAGTTACCTAGGGAGGTTGTGGGCTCTCCCAAACTAGAGGCATCTGGACAACCATCTGTCAGGGATGCTTTAGGGTGGATTCCTGCATTGTGCAGGGGGTTGGACTCAATGGCCTTGTAGGCCCCTTCCAACTCTGCTATTCTATGATTCTATGAAGGAGCCCAGAATTCTTTATTCCATGTGAATCTCAGCACGAGGAATGAAAAGCTGTGAATACAATTGTTTATCAAAACAAGCAAAGGATTCTGGGTGGATTCAGACAATTCCTTCATTTTGCCACACTATATAATAGGCAGCAGCTTGAGGCTGCCATCCTACAGTATCCAATATTCCCACTGCGCCTCCACTAGTTCCATTGTGCCCGCAGGACCCATGCAAGTGCAACAGGAACGAGCATTTCCTACCACAACCCTGGAAATAAGTGGAAATGCTTCTTCCGGAATGGTGCAGATCAGCGGCTCTCCCTTCTACAAGCTCAGCTAACCTGCTCCATTTTGGAAACAAGTGTTTATGCTCTTTCCAGCTGCTTTTGGAAATATTAGCTCCCTGTTGCATGCGCGGTGGGTCCTGCTACTGCACAGGAAGGACTGGATGTTGCCCTAGTATACATGCTTACCAGGGAGTGAGGCCCTGAATAGACACATACAGTATTGTGCTGTGAATGTGGTTTATGAAAACGGAGCAAAGTGAAAGGGAGCAAGTGATAGGGCTTTCACACAATTAACTGCAACCACTATGTAAAGAACAAAGCATGAAAATACAGAAACTGAGGACGGCAAGATGATAAAAAAAAAATACATCAGCCTACCTGTCCATCAGCAAACGTAAGGTTCCCAAATGATGGTGTAAAGTCTTCCAGGCTAGCAGTGCTAGGTGTGGCTTCCCAGTACAGGTCTACTAATCCAAACTTCCCTGCCCTTCGAGCAACTGGCAGCTTCAGAACATTATCTGGTGGAGGAACCTCATAACCGGCCACTATTCCACTTATGTCCTGGAAAGAAAGCAACATTAAATTAATGCTTTAAAAAGCTATTCAGAGCATTATAATGACTGCATTTCTGACAAAGAAAATAGGGGGAAATGAAATTACACATTTTCTCTGATGCTGGGATGGTTTGTTCAGATGCTTCCAGATGCACCAGTCAAATCAAAAACATTATCTTAATTCTGCATTTAAATTGTCTAAAGGTCCTGAAAACATCCTGCATCGTAATATGTGATCCAAAATACAAGCCAATTGTACTGTCCAATGTTGCATGAAGACTGTCAGTCTAATGGCTGGAAGCAAATATTTTGTGATATTAAAAGCCTCTAGCACAAGTTATTGGCCACATGTAGATCAATGCATGAGCAGGAAAATGGGATGCACGGATTAGCCATTCCCCTGCCAGTACATGGGCTGATTAGCCTCTACCTCTGGCATCCACACATACAGTGCGAATGTCTGGAGTGATAAGAGCCTACGGAAAATAGCCCCCACCCTCTACTAGCTTATCCTACCACCATAAAAATACCCCCTTATTTAGCATAGCCTTTTTAACTAGCTGGTTCTCAACCTCTCAAGACACTTTTCCATTGGCACTGTTCTCTGATGACACTTTTAGACAAACTTCCTACAGATGTCCCTCAACAGCTCCTTATATTTGCTCCACTCAGAACCCTCCAGCCAATCAGCTTTGGTGTGGCCAACATTCTAGTTCCATCTTGCCAGATCCAATAGCCTGTGGATTCCACTTATGGCCTTTAGCACAGCTGAGATCCCACTCTGACTTTCTGTTTCTCTCCTAGTATGAATCCTGGTCCCAGAGTTCAAATAGACAATGACTACTCATACCCAGTGCCTGAGCCCATTAAATCCCCGACATATTCTTTGACCTTTGTTGGCGCTTCCTTGACTCCTTAAGCCTCAGGGCTGTTACCACTCCTTCACTCACTACCCACTAACTGTGCAGAGGCATCAAATACTGAAAATTCCTTGAAGCAGAAATTCTTCTCTAGGCTTAAGAGTCTGCCTCAGCTCCCTCAGTGGTATAGGCCAATATATTGGCTCAGTTCAGATTATCATATCTCAACCATGAAGCCGGCATAGGATCCTGGCTTGTCCTGAAGCTAATAACAGTACAGATGAAATGGGAAAGTAACTATATTTAATTATGGGCTTCCTGGTTTAACTGTGGCACACACGAAGGGCCTACAAGTATGGGGGAAAGGCTTGTGTATGTTTCACCTTGTTAAACTGAAATATGATAGTCCAAATCAGCTCTCTATCTCCAAATTGTCAGTCTCACATAATTTAGACTTAGAGTAGTAACAGCAGAGGATCATTGACATTTTTCAGTTTGCTCTCACCTTGCTAGCATTGAAATGAAATATTCCTCTGGGATCATCATTTTCTTCTATCATTATCTCAGCTATTTCCAAGTCAAGTCTTTTCACACTTGGCTGCCCTCCAGTAAGAGAAGATTTCAGCAAGTGCACGCTGCTAATATTGATTACAAATCCTTCCTGTAATTCTGGAACATTATCCTGTAGGGCGAAAAGTGATTTTAAATGGGGGAGATTCAGTACATTGCAGCTCCTATCAGTCATTGTTCCCTTACCAGCACCAGACAGTTGGGCAGAGTATGGCTACTTAGTTGTGCCAACCATGCAAACTGCAAAGGTGGAAGAAAGAGTGCTTAATTCATAATAAACCTCCATTTTAATTCCCAACGTATTACAAAATTGGTGGTTCAGAGTTGGGGTCCCATATACAAGCATCAACTCAAAACAGCCTAAATTTGAAAGATGGACCAAATAATGACAAGTCGGCATTTGTATAGAGAACTTCTACATATCATTCTTAGACAGTTGGGGGGGAACAAAGAATAAATCAGAAAAGTCCCAAGTTTTTGCCCCAGAGAAAATGATAGTATCTCAGCCTCAGAATTACTCGTGGTTTCCCAGTTTTTCTCTAGACTAAAGAAAGAAAGAAATGTAGCAGTAAAATTTAGTGACGGCATTAAAGCCGAGTCACTAATTCCCTTTTAGGCCTAATTTAAAAGTACCATCTTGATGTGCAACAGTAAACGTAAAACAAAAATCCAAACCTACTTGACTACGGCATATCTAGGTTCTGTGCCACAGAGCCCATGTGTGTGTGCATACACTTCAGTGGGGGCAGTTGATATACACATGCCAGAGAGTGCACAATTTTGCTGATTCCAGTTGAAAAGAATGGGGCAATTCTTGTTTTCAGGGATTAGGTTCACATCAAGTTTCTGGTGCCTCAAAGGCACTGTTGGATTGAATTACGGATATTCTGATAAAGTTTAAATGTACTATTTTTATACAATAAATAATATCTACCAGAAAAAATTTTTTTTTGCAACATTCATAGCCCATTCAATTGCTTAGAAGCTGAACATACTCACTGGCAAAATGGCTACAGTTACTGAAGCCATTGTCATATTCTCTGCCATAATAACTGTCTTGTTTTCCAACCTATAATCCTCGTTTTCCATTGCTTGGTTGACGAGAGGGAGTGAAAAAATAGGCTGAGGTATCAACTGCACAACGATATCGCCAACAAATCCTTGTTCTCTGAGAACATGTAAAGTAATAAGAGTTGATTTCCCTGAAAAGATTGAAGAACAAATCTGTAACAGAATTATCTGTAGGCCTATGAAATAATTTCTGAAAGTGTTGATTTAGTTTCTTCTACATCTTGAGCTATAGTTGCCATATGATAAATCCCTGAAACAATCATGGGCAAAATGTGAGGCTAATATCACTTTAGAATATTTCAGAGATTGAAAATTTGATAAGAGGCAGAACTTTATACACTGGAGTCTGAGAAACAGCATGCGCTCCATAATTTGAAACAAAGGCTGCAGAATGTTTTGCTATTACTTACTTGCACATTTTCATTCATTTCCCTGCCGCTCTCAATTCTAGCAGTACTTTTTGCTCTCCACAACTCCAAAATTGCAGTTAAAATTATATTAGAAACATCCTCTGATGGAATGAGTCAGCCAGCAATAGTTGGAATTTGCCTTTCTTTGTTACCTTTCATTTTCTCTGATCTTGAAGTCCCAAATGTCCAACCTGACTAAGTGAACTAACATAACAGTGATGATTCATGTCTCTTCCAATAAATTACATTTGCTTCAGGGACGAGAAAATCTAAACTATCAGGACATAACTGAAAGCCCTGGGCTTAGGAGAAAAATCAAGAAATCTGCCAAAGCAATGAAGAAGAAGCCAATGTTGTTTTAAGGTCTCTCACATGACAGCTGGCTAAAAATGTTGGACATAATTAATATTTGAGAAATATCAGCCCATCACATAAAACTGAGCAAGATCATGCCTCTACCCTCCCAGTGTGCTGTCCCTGGCTCCTCCATTCACACAGGAAAATCCAGAATCAGCACAGCCTATGCATTTAATGGCCTATGCAGGTAGTATTTCACATTCAGAGGCCTCAATCACACAGGTGATTCTCCCGATATTTTTCAGGGAATTGGAAGCAGGGATGAGGCCCACATGCGTTTGACTTTACACGTGCCAGCTGACTTCTGACAAGCAATCCACGTGTTCGCCCTTGCTTCACTCTGTACAGTGCTGGCTCAACCACACCCAGCTGGTGTGGGCTGTCCACACCAGCCCATTATCTCAGCATATATTATATTGCATAATACAGCATACTACAGGTGGAGATCAAAGTTGAGAGAACACTGGTTTCCCTATGACCACCAATGAATTTAAAGCTGAAGGGAGATTTGAACTACAACCTTCTGTAGAGGAAATACGTCTGTCAGCAAAACTTCATATAAGGTGAAAATACTCGGAAGTGTGCAAAGCATAAACAATTGTAAATGATGATGTAGAGTTTTGTATTTCATAGAATCATAGAAGAGTCTTAGAGATCACCTAACTAGGTTTTTGACACAATGGGCAGAATCCAACAGGGTGCTTCTGCCCCCACCGATTCATTTCCGCTCCACCAATTCCCTTCTGCAAGCGGCAGGTCCTGCCAATCATGTTGCACAAGTGGGACCCACCATTTAGGCAAGGGAGATTTAGTGCTTTCTAGGGGAAACCTCAAAATGAGAGCAGGAATGCTCGTTTCTGGAAGGAGGCAGGTTGACGGAACTCCCTTATGTGAGTTCTGTCAACCTGCCTCCTTCTAGAAACAAGTGTTTCCACTCATTTCAGCTTGTCCCAGAAGCGCTATGTCACTATTGTGAAAGTAGTCTTGGCCGCTTGCACAAAGCAATTGGCAGGGCAGAAGCACATTAGCGGTGGCAGAAATGCCCTGTAGGATTCCGCCCATTATCTAGCACTATCCAAATAGTAATGTGTCACAAACACAGAAAAAGATTGGGCAATAGGCATCAATCTCAATATGTGGTTCAGTAAAGCAAATCTAGATAGCTCAAGCATGTGAGCCAAGCACAGCAAGACATGGGAAGGTAGAAACATTGTATGAAGCACTCATAAGATATTCTGTACTCAGGTACAGATAGCCAAGTAAAATATATACAGTACGCATGAAGAGTGAATGCATATTTCAAACACATATTTTATCTGCAGAATATATGGATTCCACTGGTGTACCACTGCATCTCAGAAGTATTTTTTAAAATATAAATTTAGAATCTAATATTAAAGTAAATACTAACTAAAGCTGGAACTGTTTTCAGAAAGAGATTTGGAAAGACATTTTTGCTTTTCCCCAAGAAGATAAGCCTATGCGGCAGGGTCTTGCTATTTACTGTTTTACTCTGTACAGCACCATGTACATTGATGGTGCTATATAAATAAATAATAATAATAATAATAAGATCACAGAACTAACTCACCTTCAGGTTCTGCTACTTTAATAAAGAGAGAATCTGTGTGCCATCCCACGATGCCATAAGGACAGTCGTTAGGCAAAATGGTAAGTACAGCTTTGGCTCTGTTTGGGTCAATGGTAGCTCCTCTTTTAGGATCCTGAATGCCCATAGTGCTGACATGAGTGAGAGTTACAATCAATGCCTCTGCAACTTCGGAAATGACATCTGCAAGGACTGTTAAGGTGATTGTGGACAAGGCTTGACCTTCTGAAAATGTAATCTAAATATTTTAGGGGAAATAAATATTTATATATATTTAGTAACTGATAAGATAACACAATGACTTAGGACACAATTCAACCAATGTTAAAACACTTCCATTGATTTTAAAGGGATAATTTGTTTAATTCTCCTAATTAATGGGACTTTTAGTATGTTTTAACATTAGCCAGATGGTGCCCTTAATTCCAATAAAACACAATCAAATCATATAGCATAGAATCATAGAATAGTAGAGTTGTAAGGGGCCTAAAAGGCCATTGACTCCAACCAAACTTTTAATTTTGCAAATCAAACTTTTAACTTTTTAACTTTTAGCAAGTATGCTTTTCTGTGCTTAATATGCAAATTAGTAATTAATTAGATTACTAATTAAGTAGATTACTAATCCTTTATTCCTCAAAATACATACCACTCCATAAGTTGGAAATACATCATTAATACTTCCAGTGGCCTCCCACTGAACTGCAACACGTCCAAAGGTACTAATTAAGCGTTCAATATTCAAGGTGATCAAGGTATCTTGTTCCAATTCTTCTACTTGTTTAAATAAAGAGTTCTAGAAATGTACAAATGAAGTAGAAAAACATGTAACCTCACAGGTTTGTGTATAAGAGCTATAAAAATTCTAAACAGTACTCAGAAACTAGGTTCCTCACTTTTAATACACAAATCAATGTGTAAGTTATTTTACAAACAAATTAGTGTGATATTTTCAAAAATTCTCACTCCTTTCACGAAACCATTATGGAGTAGCAACTAAACAGTAAGTCCTGGACTAGAGACACTCTAGTTTTAATTCTTATTTAGCTGTAAAGGTCAGTAGGTGACCTTGGCCCAGTTGCAATCTCTCAAGACCAGCGTACCTCACAGTTTTGTTGTGTGGATAAAATGGCGGGGGCTGTAATCCATGTAGAGCACCCTAAGCTCCTTGGAGAAAGGGTGGGTGGGATACAAATGTGAGAACCACAATAATAAAGGGTCACTTTCATTGATAAACGTAATTTCTTGTAACATCCAGTGGTGTAATCGGGTAATTCTAGTCCATTGACTTAATGATTTTATGGGGCTCCCTTTTAGATGGCTACATATGTGTTTTACTTCCATTGTGAAGCAACTAACATTCTTTTTCTCCCCTCTCTGCCATATGCCATACTTCAAAACAAAGAAAGAAAGAAAGAAAGAAAGAAAGAAAGAAAGAAAGAAAACCTCTTTGCTAAAAAAAATATATTCTGAGCCTGTGTATTTTTGTATTTTAAACTCACTTAAATCATAGCATTATCATGACTAAAGGAATAAAATAGAGTTTGCTTTAGTTGCCTTGATGCTAAACACATCTACTTGGAAATAAGCACTATTTTGTTGTAGAAAAGAATAATACATTTCTATATATAAACAATGAAATCAGCATGTGTAATCATGTATATGTCTAGTCAACTGCACTCAAATCTAAAATGTTTAAAAACAAGAAACAGAGGATTCTGCAGTGAGCAGCAGCATCCATGCTGCTGGTGGGCCCTGGGATGCCCATGCTGGCCCAGGTGCTGATGTACCATCTGTTTGCCACTGCCGCTCTCTGGATGGTAATTGGGGAGGGCCTCGACTGAGGGGGGCACCCTGGATGTGTATCAAGTATATCATAACAAGTTCTGATGCATGGAGGGAACTCCCAAGTTCCAGTGAACAATATTTTATTAAAAAGTTACCTAGGCCTGAATCTACACCTAACCTACTTATTTACATTCAAATAAAGTGGCTTTAAATAATTCTGTGTCAGAATAAGACATTTAAGTGTTCTCATGTTCTGATAATAGCCGTTTGCAAACACATTCTAATAGTACTAGTGTAAAGTCCATATTGCCATGAGTGCTGGAGGGCAAAACATACTGTTCCTTGACTCCCACTATATCAGTCCTCCAGAAGCTGTATGGAGGTTATTTTCCTTCAACGCAACCGAGGACTTTTGACCCTCGCTTCCTCACACCCGCTGTTGCTGAATGACAATTGCTTCCTCACCTCAGGCCTTAAGCCCACTTCCTTCCCTCTTCCGAGGGCTGCTTCTTTTCCTCCTCTTCAGCCACCTCAGAGCGTTCTCCGCTGCCTCCACCATCATCCCTGCCACCAATATGACAGCTCTAACAGCGGGCTCAACTCACTAAGCCCAAAGCCCACTGAGAGTGGACTCAACTTGCAAAATCCAAAGCACTGAACCCTTCTGAACTTTCAGAACTTTCTGCATGCCTACATTGCTCAAGCTTCCATTTTTAAAAAGAATGGGCAAAATCAGCCTGGTAGATCTCTAGTAAAAAGTGTTACATTCACATATTCTTATACAGATTACCTGAGCAAATGCAACAACTCCATGAGCATCATCATTTGCTGGTATAATTATTGTAACATAGCCATTAGGACCAATTTCTGAACCACCCTTTGGATTTTTCAGCCATACTCTGAAAAATTCTTCTTCCTCTGGGATTTTGTCATCGAAGATATTGATTGCTATCACAACTTCCGTTTCTCCTGGTTCAAATATCAGTTCACCTGAACTAGCATAAAAAACACAGATGAACAGCATAATTATGATTAAAGGCTGATTGTTTCAAGACAAGTATAGCAAAAATCATGGTTTTGTCGTGTAAAAATAACGTATCGAACTTCCAGCTAGTGAAAAGTAGTTACATTTGGCACATAAGATTACACTTACTGGTTTGTTTTTGTTTGTTTACTTAGCATCGCAAGAAACATATTGGATAAAATCCAACATCATGCGAGCAGACCCCTTATGCAATGGGACTTTCACTTCCTCTCGTCCCCCCACCAATATTCCCTGCACCCCTCCCGTATCTGCTCTGGAGGGTCCTCAACTGTCTGAAACAGTTCTGACTGAAACCCAGAGCAGTTTCACCACCCCGGTGACATCAAAACCACGAGACTTCACTGAGCCTTTTGTCTGCAAAGTTAATTCTTGGCCTTGCCTCAGCCGAGCCTCTGATTTCCCAAAGAAATCTTATATCTGCTTCCTGTGCTAAGTCATTCTGCAATCATCTCTCTTTCTCGGCTCTTTATGTCGCAATAACCCTTTCCTAGGCTTCCCCACTGCTCCACAGATAATGTCCCCCCAGTTATTGATTCCTGCTGTGTTTTCTGACTGTAGTATTTTCCCTAAGAAAGGTTCAGAACTGACATGTGGAAATGATTATATCGGGGTCCCATAAACTTACAACAAACAGCAAGACGATAGCAGCTATGAAGGTACATTAGAAATGTAAGTAATTAAACACATTAAAACAGGAAAAGTTCTCTTTGGGTCATATCCTATGCTGCCCACTCAATGGTGGAACCCACCACTAGTGCAATGGGAACCTAAGAGTTCTTAAAGCTACCGGAAACAAGTAGAAACACACATTTCTGGAATGGGGCAGATCAACGGAGCTTGCAAAAGTGAGCTCCACTAACCTGTCCTAATCCAGAAATGAGTTAGGAAGCACAAACTCCTGTTGAACTAGCCTGTAGCTGGAGCAATGGAATGAGCAGTATTACAGCAGCAGTACTGGATGCTGCCCTATGTCTGCTCATAAGCCGATGGATAAAATCAGAACCTACCTTGGTATAAAATCTGATTGGTTGGAGACGGAAGTCAGCTCGTAAACATTGGAGTATGAATCTCCAGTCAGAACAATTAGACTTTTGTTGGAATTAAGAGATCTGACGTTCACAGTGGTGATATGATTGGCTGAAGGGGCATCCAGCACTGGAGAGAACTGATTTATTTCGGAGTTCCAGGAATAGAGAGCTGATTTGTCCTTGCCAGCAAACAGTATGTGTACTGCATCAAGAAACATAAGAATAAGAGAATTTTGGAGAGGCAAATTCAAGACGCTTCCCTTGAAAGAAGAAGAGTTGATTAGTTTTGCTTTTGAAGTTTGTTACATGTAACATTTACTTAACGTTCAAGTTATGTTTATAGCAAGAACAGTTTCCAGCTGTAATAGAATGCTTGCTCTGCCAGATAAATCACTTTGGCTAAAAACTTTATTTACACTAGTTCTGCTCCATACACAATTTCTATTGTTTATATCTAATATTGACTTTTTATACTAGTAATGGGGAAAACCTGGTCTCAATATTGTTCAGTGAGCACCAAAATGGAACTAATATACTGAGGTCTGTAATATCATGCAGAACTAGTCTGCCGTACAGATTGCAGATCAAGTAATAGCAGCAGCAAAACAAGAACAGTTCCATTAATTATCCTTTTAAATGCACAGGTTCAAATTACTTGGATACCAGAATAAATACTTCCTTCACATTTTGCTGATATACGAGTATCGCAACTTCTTAAAGACAAAATCTTTAAAAGCTGTCACTAATATAGCGGCAGGCCTGCAGACCTTATTCCCTGGCTGAGGTGGGTTGTAATTAGGAGCATAGGAATATAGGAAGCTGTCTCAAATGAAGTCAAACAATTGGTCCATTTAGCCCAGTATTGTTAACACTGACTAACAGCAGCTCTCCAAGGTTTTGTGGAAGGATTCTTTCCTAGCCCTACTTGGCGACGCCATGGATTGAACCTGGGACCTTCTGTATGCAAAGCAGGTAATCTTACCACTGAGCTACGGCCCCTCCAACTAATCAAACAAGTCACAAAATCAGCCAGCCACAAACATGGAAATGCTGAAAACAAGTCTGTGACCGTAGTCTCCAGCTCCCAGAAAGTCCTGGGATTTCCCATAATTTTGTCTGCCAGCACCAGGATAATAGATCTGGAAGCATAATTGCATTTATCACACATGATGATGTATACATTTTGTACAAACTTCGCCTTTGTGGAAATGATATCCATGGAGGAAAAACATCATTTGTGAATAAGCCGGAAGGATTTATTTATTTATTTATTTATTCAAACTTACCTAAACCTGAGGGTGGAAAAAATGTGTGGATTTCATTTACATCTCTGATGGAAAGGAACTGAAAATGCCTGAAGGAAGATTGCCCTGTCTCCCACACAAACACTTCACATGCACTACTAGGCCCTGTGGAGAGAATTAAAAGCAATTGCAGAATACCAGCTTCACATTGGCCTTTTGAAAAAGTCCATGTTGTACATTCAACATTATTAGTGTGCTTTAAACTACCAAGGACATGCTTGTTTTTCAAGGGGAAAATGCCATAGAGTCGTAGGAAGATAATGAACTCCCATTCTCATTTCATGGTTCTATTTCCATAGTAACAAGATGAATTTTAATGCATTTATGACAAATGGGAACTTGTATGTATGAATACCGTTTGCAAAAATTAAGTAGATGTCCGATCCAGAAATCAAGGCTTTGACTTGTGATATTCCATAGATTGGCACTTCATGAAATAAGTTAAATTTGTTATCTGACCATTGGTATAACAGAGAGGGTTGTGTGGAGTCTGATGGAGCCATGACTAGATATGTAGTACTTCCCCTGGGGAAAAGATCCACACTTAGAACTCCATTCACAGAGAGCTGGTGATGGAATACAAAGATGCCATTATCCCAGAGGAAAATCTATGAAAAATGAGAAACCTCTAGTTACAATTAAGACTGTAAGAAACCAGATGTCATTAAGTCCTAAATATACTGTTTCTCTGGGATATGATAAACCAGGATATGCCTCTTCTATCTCATAAAGAAATAAGAAGCTTGATTCTAATTGACAAATTGAATAATTCAAGGGAATATAAAGTCACAGTCCTTCCACAACATACAGAAAACTGAAATGTGTTAATTGTAACCCAAGACAATGTGAGTCTGAAAATCAGACTTTTTTGACCCAACCCAAAATGCACAATATGAAATCTGCCCCAGAACAGAGCTTCTCTAGCAGCCTTGCTAGTAAGTGAATAAACCCTTCTAACATAATACAGAAGGACTTCCTCCTTCATATACCACAACCATCCTAAATTGGAAGAGGCAGAATTTGCAATGGCAGCCAAGAATGTACCACATATGTGATAGAATGAAGGGGGTTATGAGTTACTCCCTCATGCACAAACAATGAACTGGATAGATGTTGCCAGAGATTGCCAGCCCACTTCCATTTTGGGACCTCACACGGCCATCTTGACTCTAATTTTTAGCTCAGAAACTAAGCAGGTATGACCTAACAAGCTAGGACAAAATGCCTTTGCAGTTTTCTACTGAGATGAACAAGAAATATCTCACCATGCATACATAGGTCTGAGAGACCTCAATTGCTAATGATGAATTTCCCCCATTTGTAATTCAATCAGTGCAGCTACTGAGAACCTTGAATTTTCAAGTGTCTTCTCAAGACATATTGTTAACACACCAGCCAAGAGGCAAGGTGCTTTCTTCCTTTTAATAGAAAGGGTCTGCATTTTGTGCAATGTTCTTTTACATTATTTGTTTTCCAAGAATATAACTGGTTGTAGACCCTGAAACCCAGATTCTAGGAAGACTACTTAAGACCACACAAGCAGTGTGACTTCCAGGAAAGTGGCCATTGATGAGATGAACTTAGCCTGAGCTCCAGGCTTGGTTTTTCTTGTACCTCTGAACCTCTAAATTTTAGTAAATTCCAGCAGCAGTTGTGCTGGGATAAATGTAGTTTGGCTGTATACTCGGAGTTTTGAGTGCTCATTTTCTGCACCTTCAAATCTCTCCAAAGTTGTCATGGCTGAAGAAAGTCTCCTTTTTTAACCTCTGCTTTGGATTTACCCTAAGGATACCTGCTTCCCTTCCCATGTTTCAGACAGAGCATAAGGAAGAAAAGGTGTAACTCCCTTTTTCATTATCTCATTCTTCTTCTTTCCCTCCAATTTCCCCATTTCAGTACCCTCTTTGCCTAAAAATAGCAGAGCATAAACATTCGACTCTTTTTGGCTTGTCACTGCCTGACTTCTCATCCCCCCCCCTCACTACTCCTCTCTTTCTTGGGACAGCCTTCATCAATTAACCGTTAAATGCCTTTTGTTCTAATTTTTCAGTAAAAAAAATATTCTGGAAAAGCTCAGCTCTTTTGTCTGTTGCATCCTCCAGCGTACCTTACAAAGGCACTCCGCTACCTAGTCTACATTCCTAAAGTTACACACATTCTATTTTAGTAAGTGTGGTAGTTTCTCCATAAGATTGACAGTAGTATGCCCTCCAAGGGAATAGAGCCAGGGCCAGAGTGAGGAGAGGTCCCCTAGCACTTCAGCTAAATCCCCCCTCCAGCATTTGTGACCCTGAAGGGCTTTCCCCCTAACCATGGAGAAGTAGTTTACAGTTGTTTATGGAGACATGTGTCCCAACAAAGCATAATAACATAAAGCATTTCCAGAGGCATCCAAGAACACACATGCAATATTCAACCCATACTTATTAGTATACGATAGAAACGTTTGTTTATAGTAGACATCTGTTGTAAATTTGAAAGCTCTTCAACACTATAATAGGAATAATCTCAATCTAGTTTCATTTTTAGTGTGCCATATAAAAATCTCCAATTGCATCCAATTGAATTAGCCACATTGTTTTTATTCATAAGCCACATCAGTTCTGAATATGTTGTTAAGCTCAATAGTCTAAACAACAAACACAAGTTATACATGAAGTATAACGGAGATCATACAACCTGCAGATATTTAGATTCAGCTGTAGAACTTGTAATAATTAAGTAGTGGTTTTGGTTCAAACTGAAATACTTTATATCAGTGCTATCTGGCAACATGATAGTCTGTATCTGGAAGAAAAGAAAGCAAGGAATCAATCTAAATCAATCCTTAAAGAAATGCATCTAATTTAACTGTAATACTTATATTGTTTAATGTAAAACTATTCAAATACATGAAAATATGAAATCATAATTATAACACAAACAGTCAACTCTTCCCTACGTATCAATGGGCTGCAATATGCTACACCACAGCAAATTTGTTCAACATCATAATTTTCTTTTGCATTCTCTGTTTTTCATCCACTACATTTAAAGATTCTAATTAGGACCAAACTAGACCTGATCTCCAAATACCTTTTGTTGTTTTTATACCTGTTGTTTTTATACTGTTTTTATGTTTCTGATGGTTTTTTAAATTTTGTATACTTTTTAATGTTTACCATTTTAAACTGTTGTAAAATGGTACACATTTTTAACTGTTGTAAAACACCCCAGAGAGCGTTGGCTATGGGGCGGAATATAAATGTAATAAAATAAATAAATAAATTTATACTTAAAGGCAGTCATAGAGGGGACTTAACTGGATCAAGACCACAGTACTGGGAGATTATTATTATTAATAATTTTGGAACCTTTCCCCCTATACCATTTCTCCAGTTTGAATACCCCTCCCATCGAAAGCTGCTATTAACTGAAACTGAATTGGGGGTGGGGGGAGAAAGAGAGAGAGGTACAATACAGGTAGCTATCTTTTCCTCTATCCACAGCTAATAACTGCTTGAAGGTGGGGCAGTGATTTAAATTGGAGAAACAACACATAAGGGAGAATATTGTGGGAATAATACAGACATAAGGAATTGAATGCCAACTATTTTAGGAAGGCTATTTGGATCTTGAGATGCATCATGCTTTTGATACATTTGCGAGACCATCCTGCAAGAGAAATTATCTCCATAATAGGAAAAGGCACGCTCAATGTGTGTATGTTCTACCAAACCTATATAAGTATATGGGTTTTCAGAGAAGTTTGAATGATGCAAAAATGTACCTGCAGTAACTGGAGTCCAGGAGTGAAGGAGTAGACAGTGTTGTTAGAAGGTTTTGTTCCACCATGAGTAATTACTAGATAGGACAAGCCATTGATTTGAAATGCAATACAGCGATGAGGATTCTCAATACTAAACTCCTAAGAAGAAAACCATAAAATTAACCTTAGGTACTTTCTGTCTGTCTAGTTAATGACCTATTTGCTTTTCCCCCAAACACTTATTTTTTTAAAAATAATATTTTATTAAGGCGAGATGAAGGATCCAAAAGAACTCTTCAATCATCCTTAACTGAATAGAAGGTACAGCACAAACTATGACATTAACTTACTGTAGTTGTTGTTGCAATCTTTTTCATCTCGAAATAATGCTGAGATTAGTCTGAATTATATTTTTTAATATGTAGGCATATATATTTTTAACACTGTACCTCAACAGGAACAAAAACTCCTCGCCATTGGTATATTAAGGAATTTACAGCTGGATGTCTTCGCAACATTAGGCCATATAAAGAATCTCCTGCCATAAAGAAACACCAGCTAGATATTGATTCTTCTAGAAAACTTTGTAAGATGGACAGAACATGTGATCTGCCCTCTGCAATGAAAAGAAAATACGCACAAGTTACTGTGTGGGCTGAGAAAACAAAGGAAGAGAAACCTGCGTTACTAAAGTGGTGGTCTCAACCCAAATGTACATAATCATAAACTTGGCAAAATGTGTGTCCTGGAAAATGAGAGCAGGCAAAACAGTGTTAGGAATACAAGCAGTGACACTGGTTACGTCAACCCCAGAACCATGGAGAACAACTATACTCTCCTTGTTTTATTAGGCCAATTTGTAATGTGTGATTTAAAAACCTACTCATGAATTGACTTACTTATCCCAAATGCAGTATCAGAGAGTGTTTCCCATTCCACACTCACTGATGTGTTGATCCCATTGCTCCGAGATACTCTGAAGTAGATTGTAGCATTGGCTTCTTCAATTATGAGAGAATTTGTCCTAAAAGTTATAGAGACCATTACTAAAGCAAAGAAATGGATGTCATTCATCAGACTGGGGTATGGAGGGGTTAAGGAGCAGGATGGAAATATAAAACTAAATATATGATTAAACAAAAACAATGATAATAATGTGCCTATTCATTCTATCTGCATATTGCATATAAAATGCTAGATTTCTGAGTACACAAGAAATCTGACATAGTTTGCTCACTTGGATGTAACCACAAACTATGGTTTGAGCTAAACAAGAAGTATCCAACTGAATCTGAGCATTATTCCTTAACAACGAAGTTGTCCAATTAGCTTAAACAAGCATCAGCAGATGCCAATTATACTGCAAATGCATTATAAGTTACAGAACACCAAGATACTCAGAATCTTAATTCATCCTACTAGTTGTGCATATTAAAAATACTAAATAGTGTATTCTAAAATATACCACTATTGCAAGGAAGGAGAGTGTAAGGCCCCCCCGAAATCTCATTGTCCTTTAGTAAAGACTCAATGACCTGCAAACATTGTAATTTTGAAACACTGCTGAAATCCCAAAATGTTAAAGAGTGGATTACCAAGGTAAGGCAGCTAACACAGTTATCTACATCAAGTGAATAGTTAATAGACAAAACACAGAAAATTGTTAAGAGCTGGCAACTGTTAATCCACTTATGGAAATGAAAATAGGCGCTGATACTATTATCAGCATTTATAGTTGCTTTTCATTGTATTTGATTTTTTCATTTCTTATTTATGATATATCTTTGATACGTTGCAACTTATTGGTTTATGGGCATCTGCCTTTATCTGGGATCCAACGTTGCACGAGTGGAAGTCCACTTGTGCAATGGGACTTCCGCTCACATCTGGTCCCTCAAATCACATCTGGATGGGTCCCCAATAATCCGGAGCAGATTTTGGAGGCACACAGGGGAGAGGGGAAATCTGTTATGCCAATGGTTTCCTTTCGACTGGCAGAACAACACCATTGGATCCAAGCCATAATCTATATTTTAACAAAATTTCAGTAAATAAAAACTAAACCAACATAAAATGCAGAATCTACAAACAAACAAAGAAGTTGTATTTACTGTATTTGTAAAACTTGATGTTGTGCAGACTTCTACTGTTACTTTCTACTGTTAGTTTTTCCCTACCCTGTGCCTGCTTACCCTACCCTGTACCTGTTTGCATTCTCTTCCCCTCCTTATTGTTTTACTATGATTTTATTAGATTGTAAGCCTATGCGGCAGGGTCTTGCTATTTACTGTTTTACTCTGTACAGCACCATGTACACTGATGGTGCTATATAAATAAATAATAATAATAATAATAATAATAATAATAATAATAATACTGGTTAGCAGCATGATATACCTATTTGAAACTGGATAGATACTGAAAAGTCCCAATGGGGCCTGATTCTGCAAGACTGTGATCAAAGTTTCTACTCTTGTGCCTAATCTGGCTCCACCAGTTGGACTAAACAGAGTAATGATGAAATGTTCATCCATTTCTGGTTCGGCATCTAGTATGGCAGTAATATGCAGAGTCTGTAAGAGAAATGAAAGGTATAAACAGATAAATATTGCATCCACTAGAATCAACAATGAAACTCTAAAATGGTTTCGCAGGGTTAATTATCACTGAACTTCCAATGCTTCAGTGGACACAATTCTTTAGGTACTTTCCCTTAGTCTATCCATAGTTTAGCCCTGATTAATAGGGAATTAGTAGATATCCAAACTGGAGAGAAATAGAATAATTTTGAATAACTCACAAGCAATGATAAAGTGTTGGTGTGACTTATTACGCTGAAACAGAAATAGATGAGTACCACCTTTACTGTTTTAAATTAGATCTATTCCTAGGTTGGCCATATGCAAAAGAGGACAAAGCTCCTGTACCATTAACAGTTGTGAAGAAGGGGGAATAATGTCAGCAGGGGCAAGAGCCCTATCCTGTCTTGCATAGGGCTACCCTAGCTGTTCCACGCATTTTACATAATGTGATGGTAGAGTTCTGGAATGTATCGTTTCTGTCAGTGGGGTATATATCACATTTTTCAATGACTACGATGTAAGAAACAACCCTGTATGTATTAAACTAGCACATTAGGAAGTGCACTAAAGGTCCTTCTCTAATGTGCTGACTTACCACATGTCGAGTCCAATACAAGACATGTTTCCTGGGTTCAATACTCCCAGTGTATAGAATTACAGCATTAGGGTTTTTGTTTTGCTTTTTACATTTCAAAATATGTTCCTCATACCACCTGCAGTCTGAAGTGGTACACTCCAAAATTGTACTCTCATCGTTCATCTACACCAAGCAAGATATTCCACTATGAAAGTGGTTTATAAAAGTCAGGAGCCACACTACTGCTTTATAGCAGTATTAAAGTGCACTGACAACTGTAGGGGCCTATGACACATACTATACCGCTTTCATTCCACTTTCATAGTGTTATATCCAGCTTGGTGTAGATGTCTCATGGGCCCCAACAGTTGTCAGTGCACTTCAGTACCGCTACAGAGCAGTAGTGTAAATACTGCTATAAAGCAGTAGTGTTGCCCCTGCCTTTTATATACCACTTTCATAGCAGAATATCCTGCTTAGTGTAGATGAGCCCTCAGTCTACAAACTCATTTTGGATATATGAAAACTAGCTTTTAAACCATGCTGTGCAATAATTTCTCCTTGTTCACTAAAAGCAAACAAACATCTGTTGTATGTTTATTTAGGCTGTAATCCTAGACATGTCTTCTCAGAGGAAGAAACATGTCTTCTCAGAAGAAATCTATTGATTTCAATGGGGCTTACTCTCAGGTAAGTGGGTGTAGCATTGCAACATTATTTTACTTTTTATTTCCCCCTATATAAGCAATGAGATACACCTTAATACAAAATCACACAAAATTTCTTCCGTTCTGTAATAACTACCTGCATATTACCTTGAATCTCACTCCCTCTTCTAAAACAAGGTAGCCTTGTGATGGGGTCAAATCTACAGATGCTTCAGAAGAATTGATCTCTCGTGCAAGATACTGGACAGTCACAGTCCCAAATATTCCCTGCGGAGGTTCCCTGATAATAGTTAATACTGCAACATTTTCCATCAAATGGAATGCTGTCTGTTCGCTTAGAAAGAAATGTTCACTATTGTTGAAGGACAAAACTCCATGGCCATCATCATTGGCAAGGATGGTAACTGTGGCTTTGAACAGAAAATGAATCGAATGATTACAATGCATCTAGGATCAGCTTATCTATATATGATATATGCAGGAGGAAAATTTATTTATTTATTTATTTTATTACATTTATATACCGCCCCACAGCCGAAGCTCTCTGGGTGGTTTACAACAATTAAAAATGGTAAACATTAAAAGTATACAAAATTTAAAAACCATCAGAAACATAAAAAACAGTATAAAACCAACAGTATCCAAAAGACAGGTATCATGTCACATAGCCCCAAATTAATACTGATTCTCATAATCTTTATTATGATTAAATGGGGGTCTGTGCAATATTTACAACACAATCCTATCCATGTTCCCTCAGAAGTAAGTTTCACTGAGTTTAATGGGACTTACTCCCATATGTTTTTAAAATTGTTTATACTAGTTTTAAATGTATGTTTCTGTGTATGTTGTATATTTTTGAAGCTTAAAATTTTGTATATTGTTTTTAAATGTTTTAATCTTATGTAAACCGCCCAGAGAGCTTCGGCTATGGGGCGATATACAAATGTAATAAACAAATAAATAAAAAGTTGATATAGGACTGCAGCTTTAAGCATATGATTTCCTCATAAATGGTACCTAATTTAAATTGAGACATTTATGTAAGGATCTTAAAGTTCTAAATATGAATTGGAAAGGGAACAAGCTTTATGTGGGAGACATATCCCCCTTTTTTAATGGAATCATTATTCAAATCACTCCACAACTGCCTCTTTCATCTCTAATACATTCAAATAAGATTTGTGCTATAATTAAATAAGATGGGTCTTTTACAAAATTCTTCAGGCACAGTCCAGCCAAAAATAAATTCAGCTAATTAGGCATTTTCAAAATATTCATTCTGAATACACTGACAAAAAGTTGTATTGAAATTGGTGGGATTTATAGCCAAGGCCACAATACATGCTTATATGGAATGAAGTCCAACTGATTTCAGTGAATCATGAAACATGCTGAAGGTCAGGAAGTAATTGTGCTAGAGCCATAAAGTGAGTATATCTATTGTATTTCATTGATTCCACTACTGTTGCTTATGGTAGGTAACATGAATCTGGCTCAGTTCGGATGACACGTTAGTCAACGGTGGACTATTTAATCAACTATTGCTTAAATAGTCTCCCACTGACTAATGTGTATCTGTTGGGGGGGGGGGGGGACATGCCACAGTTAGTTATTTTTAAAAAATAAGCAACGGTTTGCAGAGTTGTTTTTCTGCACAACCGTTGCTTATTGTGTTGTGTGGCAGGCTCCATTGATTATTTTCCCTGCCGACAGGGGGCAAGAGGGACAGAACCCCCTGCCAATCTAGCCCAGCATAGTTATTGTTACTGTGGTGTAATTGAAACAGGATGCACTTAGCAACTGAACTACTAAATATTACTGCATGCAACACAGCCAATTGCAAAACAATGCAGTAGATTGTCTACTATTGCTTCTTTGTTCACAAATACTCGAGCAATTTGGTAGTTAAATTATTCTCTAGTTAGGATTTATTGGTTTTACAGAAAAAATGCATAGTTATCCATTGCTACTAATGGTGGTTTATAGAATGTCATTTTGCAACCAAAATATAAAGAAGTTGTTTCAAGATTAGTTAATATTACCTGTTGTGTTTTCTCCCAACTCCAATCCAAGGGAGGGGTTTGCTAAAATCAGCTGGAATCTTTCATTCCCTTCAGGAATCTCATCATCAAAAATCATAACATCAACATATTTATACCTTTCTCCATCATCAAAATAAAGAGTCTAGTAACAAAACATATTGGCACAATATTTTAGAAAGCAATGTTTTGAAGTTCAATACTTTTTTTATAATGTAAGCAAAGATGTAAATCCTAAGTGACTTTTAAAAAGTAACTACAGTAAGAATTAAGAAGCATTGGATCATATTCAATGGTGTCATTCCAGGAGCACAAATAATGATGCATTATTTGCAGAAACCAAGTTCTGAACTATGCATAAGAGGAGAATCCAACTCTACTTGCCACTAGTTGGTCTTATATTTACAAAGTGGTCCAATAATGCTTGCGCTACTGTTTGTGCAACAGGAAAAGTCAGCAAATAGTGTAAGCTAGATGTTTCCCAGAATAAGCCATTTTTGGATGTCAAATGAGGAGTTGGGTGGTACATGCTTGCCCCAGCTTCTGACTTCCAAGTGTTCATCCAAAGTTCAGAACTGAGCCTACATGTGTTCAATTTCTATACTTACAGGTAGGGATGTGTGGGGAATTTAATCTATGTGAATTCCTATGAGAACTGACCTGCCTGACTAATATGTGGATAGGAACACAATTTATCCTTTGGATTTAGCTGTTCCCTAAATTTTGCAATGCAGTTCTTGGCTCAAAAAACTACCAAAATATGTTTTAAAATGTATATTTTATGATAAAATGCATGCATAAAATATAAAAATATAAAATATGTTCAGAAATTTGTATTTTGTGAAAAATATGTTCAAAGTACATATTTAAATACTATTTATGCATAAATTTGCATGCAGATTTTAAAAAATTAAATTGTGTATTAATGTGTAAATAGGTACAACCATGTGAAACTGACATAGACCAGAAACAGACTGATTCTTCCTTCCTTCCTTACAGGACCTCTACATGCAGTCAGGAAACCTACATTTTTGCAGGGTTCCTGATCACACGCATAAAAGTCATACAAATCTAGGCTCTGTTCTGACCTTGAGATTATTGCATGGAGGTCGAGGATGGACATGATTCCATTTCTGCTCGCTCTATGTTCGTGTGTGTTCATCCTACATGGATTTGTCATCTCACAAGGTGTCAGATATAGGTACAAGAGCAGAGGTCTTGTACAATGTAAGCAGATTTATTAGCAAATAGTTATAGAATGTCACATGGGCATGGCTTACAGGTCAGAGGACCTGTCTATCATGTGGCTTTGAATAGGCTTTAAATGCTGGTGCAAAGCTCAATAAGCTTTGCTAGGATTCATCTCTCGACACAAGGCCTGAAATCCCTCCTGCTTTGGATTCCATCTCTGCTTGGGACTTTGAAAGCACTCTGCACATGGATGCTTTGCTATTTGGACTTTGGATATCTAAGAACTGTGCCATGGAAAGTATTGGGAGGCTTTTCATAGACTTGGAATTGCATTTGCTGTGGATTGTGTGTTTGTGGTCTGGCCTAGGTGGCAGGGAGTTGCCAGTCCTCAGCAGAAGGATGGGACTCTTGTGCCTGAGGTTTTACCTTCCCTGTGATCATGCTTATCTTGTCAGCTCAGCATTCAGCAGGCTATGTTTGATGGTGCAAGACCTTTCTTCTCTGCCCAGCTCTGGGGGCTCAGAGCATAAGTGTTTCCCCCTCCCTGGGATCTGGTTTAGGCTTTAGCCATATCCCCTGAGGTGCGGCGTCTGGAGATGCTCAAATAGGATAGTGGCTAACCCTAACCCACCCTCCGAGTGATCACCTGAAGGATCGTATCAGAAAAAGAAGCCTAAAGCTTTCTGACCAACATTCAGCTTTAAGTGGTGTTGTTTGGAGAATATAACCATGACGCTTGTTACCATGTGATTCCCTCAATAAAAAGAAGTCTCACTGATGTGAGTATATCGTGTCAGTTTGCCAGCACGTGCGAATGCCAGAGGGAATGGGCATGCCTACGACACAAGGGTTCAAAATGCAATAGACCTTGGACCTTATCAAAATGTTTCTGCTTGCTCTTGGCATACTGTGTTTGTGGAAGCAATCTCAATTCTTCCTTCTCCTCTTCCCAATGTCTAGAATATAGGAATTCTGACTAGATATATTATCTGGCTATAGTTTAGCTCTGCAAAATGTTGCTGTCTGGTGTTATGGTGAAAAGTATTGTACCATGGTTTGTTCTTACCCTTGAGGAAACATTAAAATCCAGTCCCTGCTGTGCTTCCAGATTCTGAGCATACAAGAACAAGGACACATTACCATAAGATCCTCGGTCCCGGAACACCACTAACATCAAGCTTCCATTCAGTTCACTTATTTCAAAACTGGGGTGGAAAAAAGAAAAGCCCTCTCATTATATTTATTGGCAATAAGCATAGGTCTTGCAATGACAAAGGAATGATGTGTTCAAGCAACTGAAAACAATGGATTATCTTAAATGAACATGGAACTTACTTTGTGTTTTGCCAGCCAATTACTCCTCTTGCTCCATCATTTGCATCAATAATTATCTGTGCTGCCAAACCATCTACATCTAAAGAGAAAATAGTTCTTTATTTTTTAATCGTATACAATTTAAAGCACTTCTTTAGGAGCTATGAACAAATGTTTTAGAAATATACAGAACAGGGTACATATGTCTCCAGAATACTAGATGAGATGATGATGATGATATTATAACAACAACAGTTATTTTATTTATAATTTACCATCCTTATATTTATGATAAATTATAATTTACTGTAATATAAGTTACCACTCTGCTCAAAGGCACCTGAGGTGATATAGGGACATTAATCTATAAAGTATATGTGTTTAGCCATTTTAAATGCAGAGACACTGTCCTCACTGAATAAAGGGGAGAGACATCTAACTATACAACAGGCTGTTAAATAGAGTTTAATTAAAAAAAAACAAAGTAAAAAACGAACAAACAAAAACTCTACAACAGGCCTACCTATTCTCTATGCTATCTCTAACAAACACATCTCAAGCAAATTAGCATGGTATTTTTTTGTTTAATTTACCTTTCAGTTTGTAATGAATTAACCCAGTCAAATCTACATGCATGCAAATAAAGGAGGCCAAATGGAAAATATTAGAGATATGTAACAACAAATTTGCTTAATATTAGCAGCATGAAACATATGCCATTGAAAGGCAGTAAGCCTATATACACCAGTTGGTGGGGATCATGGGCAGGACAGTGGTGTTGCACTCATCTCCTGCTTGTGGGTTTTCCATAGACAGCTGGTTGGCCACTGCGTGAACAGAGTGAGAGACTAGATAGACCTTTGGTCTAATCCAACATGGCTCTTCTTATGTTCTTAAGTCTAATTTAGCCCAGTGGAATCCAATTTAGTGCAAAAAGTTTTAGCTGGCCAAAAGCAACTTAAAAAGACTAACAGAGCAATCCTAAGGCTCCTCAGAAACTGTCTGAGGAGACATAGGGGTATATTGGATTTGCCACCCACTCCCAAGGCCACAGGCAGACCCCACAACCTTGGCGTCTGACTGCCCAGCTCTCTGTCTGTCATAGCAATTTTTGACTTCTTTTTTTTTTACAGTAATCTAAAGATTCCAGAGAATCCTGGCTTGACATGAATGAGCAAAAGAAAAAGAAAAAAGAATGAGCTGTGCTGCTTTGTTCTTCCTTGCTAGCACAACCACTTAAAAAACTAGGAAATGTTGTACAAGCCGGGGATCCTGCCATGATAAATCAAGAACCACAGTTGGTGATTCCGGCTCGTAAAGGGAGAACAAGCCTGGATCCTGGGTACAGACAACACATGAAACGAATCCTGCTAATTCACAATAATTCACACAGCCCATGAGATCTACTTCTCAGTACACCTAAGGGACTTTTGAAAGCTTGCACAAGGAGGCTAAGAGATATTTCTGTATTTATTAAAGCTAGTGCAAGAAAAGATATCAAAGTCATAGTGTATGTTACTAGATATAAGCAATCAGTGAGGCAATTCTGCAAATATGTGAAATTTATACCAAGTCTGGGTGGGAAAGATGTCAAAGGATGTATGATGAGCTCCACAGATGTTAAATTAACAAGAAAGAATTCTTGAAGCTCTGGCACATCATCCTGCAAAACAGTAATACAATAAATGCTCCAGTTAATTGTCTTTTAGAAAATATTTCAGAACCTGCAAAGGTTCATTCCAAACCTTAAGAAAGCTTTCTCCAACCTGGCACCCTCCTGATGTATTGGACTACAACTCTCATCATGATGGGAATTGCAGTCCAATACATCTGGAGGGAACCAGGTTGGGGAAAGCTGCCTTAAAACATGCATTACACCAGGTATTTCTCCAAAAAAGTAATTAACTAGACTCAGGTAGATCTTTATGTCATATTTTTAAAATGAAGGGTTATATATTTTCAAATAAACTGATAGTGACAAGTCCCATTTCCAATAGTGAAGATTTACTGCACAGTTACAAGTACCATAGCCAAGAGATGGAAAGGGGGGGAAAGACAAAGCAACCCATTATTCACTTTGAAGGCTCTGAACTGAACCACACTTATAATGAAGGTAGCCTAATGTAGCAGATTTACCCCATTCTTATCAATCTGAGTTCTCTGTCTGTGATTAACTAGTACCCTTGGCTTTTCAAACCAATCATTAGCGCAAAACTAAAACCAAAAACATGTATTTCAGAAATTATGGCATAAATCCTGCATCTATCAAAATCAAAACCTATTTTTTTCATTGTTGAATGAATAGACGATTTACCTCTAGAATAGTAACATTGATGACAGCTGATGTTTCACCTTCTCCCAAAAGCAATGATCCTGATACAGGTATGTAATCAACTCCTGGTTCAGCCAAGGTCCCTGTGGTCTGATTCCTTAAGCCAAGAAATCCTGGAACTGTTGTATAAGTGACATTGATAACACCTGGTGAGCAGGAAACAAAAGGGTGTTGGCCAACAAAAATAAATCGAGTTCAGGTAAAACGTAAAAAGAAACAACAGCATATTCTATAGGGAAGAGAGAGATGCAGAAAATGATTTAAAGTCACCATTCTATTAAAATGTATACCTGATAAGGAAGAGCTGGAATTAAATGTTGCAGCGTGAAGAGCTCCTGTTCAGGGTTCCATCCATGCCTTTTCAGGAATTCTCTTTTCCATTCCCTCTCCCACTTTGGGTAATGGGTTCTCCCCACCCTACCTCCTGCAACAGTCACTCTGCATTCCTGCAGTACTCACTGGCTCCGCTTCCCACTGCCAATTTTTCATTTGAAGTTTTTTTGTACCCCTGCAAAACATTGTGTTCTCCCTGCTGCTATCTCCCCCTTGTCTGTGGATGGCGCCGTTTTCAGTAAGGAAGGAGTGGTATTTGGAACAACTGAGTTGGCTATTATGATTTGGTTGCAGCCACAGTGCTCCAAGTTTATTACCTGCAACTGACTGAATGTATGTTTTTTTTAAAAAAAAAAACCCTCTGAAATTAGGAAGCAATGCTCCAAATGTTTCATTCAAAAACATGAAGACGTTACAATGGAAAGCCTTTGTGATCAATCACTTACTACCATTCACCCTAATGTTTAAAAGCTGCAGCTGATGCAAAACATAGCAGCCCATCTTTTAACAGGAAGCAGACTTAAAGATCACGTGACATGAGTGCTTGACCATTTGCACTTGCTGCCAGTTAATTCAATTGAGGCTGCTGATTATCACTTACAAAGCCCTAAAGAGCCTGGGCTTAGCATACTTTACAGAATACTGTAGATATGAACCTTCCTCTCATTCCTACTAATCTTTGAGATTGGCAAGTGAGGTTCTCTTTCTGTTCCTTTCCCTTGGGTAGCTGAAAATTTAAATGCGCAGAACAGAGGCATTTCTGCAGTGGTATATCAATTATGAGACTCCTTCCACAGTGTCTCAGGATTTCTTTCTCTCCAGGTGTCTGCATGCTGATGCATTTACTTGTTTTCTGCTTTTGGGTGCAATTTGTTTTACTGAATACTTCACTTGTTTTGTGATTTACTATAAAGTACTTTAGGGCGTCTTGAGATGAAAAGGAAGGTGTGTGCCTACCTAGTTTTTAGAACCCAACCTTCTCCGTATACAGACCTAGAGATCCATATTCTCTGTTAATGAAAAGCTGGATGGTTTTGTTCCCCTCTTGGACCAAAACAACTCTGGATGAAGAAGCAAAATTGAGAACTCCATGTGGTTCATCACTAGCCTCTACTGTCAAAACTGCTTCATAACCTTGGCTGTCCAGGATTGCAACTCCAGCAGAACTGACCCCTGAAAAATAAATCAATGGACTATGTTTAACAGAATGCCCATGCTAAGGAATACATCCTTTTTCAAACAGCTATAACATCAATTCAATTGTTTGAAGATGTTGTGAAGTCTATAATTTAATCAAGGGATTTAATAAGAAAGGATATTAGAACCCAAGGTCATGAAGCTGATTGGGGGGAGATTTAGGACAGATGAAATGAAGCACTTCTTCACACAGCACATCGTTAAACAATGGAATTTGCCACCATAAGATAGAGTGATGGGGAAGAGGATCCTGGACTGATTCAACAAGGTTCTTCTGCCATTCTTATGTTGCGCTATTCACACATGTATCTTCCTTATTTGATGACTGTAACTTCAAGTGATGACTTGCATGCATGAATAAGCCATCACAGATCAAACAAGACTGACAGAGCTTTCATATCACCTCAATCACAAAATGCTGCATAATCAAGTAATATGTTTTCATGTGTGACTAGTTCTAATTTGTTATGTTTCTCCAGTATAACTATGTTACCTTGAGTTCTAACGTTATGCAGGATTACTTGATATTCTTCCTTTTCTTCAGGAATATGGTCATCCAGCAGGTGAACATGAAATGTTGCATTCAACAACCCCTGTTATTTAAAGGCAGAAATTATTATAGGAAACTGTGTTCTATGAACAGTAAGGTATTTTCAGTTCAATTACATAATTCCACAGCCCCTTGTCTCCTGTAGCTGTGTTTCATCACAAGCAAAGGCTGGCCTTGCAATGTTATGAAAAGCATGCTATGTCATGCAAGTAGAAACAGATTTTCTTGCTTCTGGATATAAGGTGAATTCAATTTTTACACCTCCTTCCCAGCATAATGCTTTGGAGCCTGTTCAGACAACACTCTAAACTGTGGTTAGGCTGTTAACTCCTTTTAGCAAGTGGTTAGTGAGCATGTTTAAACCATGTTTATGTAGCCACCTTGTTTAGGAATGGTTCACACAACACTCTAAGCCATAAGAGGCCTGTTCAGAAGACACCTTAAACCCTCCTGGTCAAGAAGCAGGGTTTAAGGTTCTTGTGTGATGCATTTTGCTAAACCCTGCTCACTCACTAATCACAGTCAGACCGTCTGCAGCAGGATTAGCGGCTCTAACTGTGGCTTAAAGTGTTGTGTGCGACAGCTGTGATGTCACACACACTTGTGGTTATTGCTAGCCCCAGAGAACCACATTTTTGCTAACCACAGAGCCTGAAGTCTTGTCTGAAGAGGCCCAATGTTTTACTCAAAATGCCTACCCACCATGGCTTAGCATGTCATCTGAACAGGATCATTGAGACATTAGTAGTCCAGGGATATTCTCTAGCCTTAGTATGGAACTGACCAGCATCCAAACTACTCCCTCCCTGCCCTGTTGAAGACCTTTCCACTGTGTTCATAAAAAAGGATGTAAGCAAGTAAGGTCTGCAATCCTATACACACTTATTTGGAGTAAGTCCTACTGAAATCAATAAGACTTACTTCTAAGTACACATGTAAAGCATTGCACTGCAAATAAGGGAATAAATCTTCTTGGCTCATCTGTTCCTGCTTCACTGCAGCCATTCATGTCAAAGACAACAACGAAAAATGGTTGTAGTTACCTCCAAAAAAAAGAGCATGCCAGAAATTTTTCCAAAGTTTTGTTCAAGGTAGTGCCCAACAATTTTCCAATCAACAGTGACATTCCCAGCTCCTGGTACTGTCCTTAGCACATGAAACTGCAATACCTCTCCTAGAAATTAAAATAAAGCACAAACTAATACTTACTACAGGAAAACAGAAATCAGTTTTGTATCTAGCCTTCCATGAACTTCTTTTTGTAATCCCCATTGTAACAAATGGAAGTCTCTCAACTATACCAATGTATTCTTAAACAGCTCCAAGTTATCTCAATGGCAAATGCACATAGGACGTTTCTGGTGAGTTGTTTCTTGAATTGGTTTTAAAAGACTTTGATGCATGCAAAACAGCAAATAAAATAATCGCAGTAGCATTCTTAAAAAGCAAAATCTCAAACATATGTTTATAGAAAGCCTTGCTTTAGAGGTCCAATTCAGCAAACTATTTTAATGTAAGAGGACCCCAAACTGCCCAAATGCTAAAACTTGAAGATCTATCTTTAGTTTCATATTAGAAAGTAGAGAAAGAATGGATAAAATGCATGCTGAGAATTGAAGTATAAGCATAACTATAAGTAAATTATCATCAGAATATGCAAACAAACAAAGTATAAAAACAATAATATAAAAAGAAAAACTAAATGCTGTATGTACTAGCTATCTCGTATTAATTCCTAAAATGGTTCAATTACAAGAAATACACATAGAGTATAACATTCCGCTGTAGAGGAATGTTACACAATGCATGCAGAAAGATGATTCCATTTATTTCAGTTAAAACTTACATGATATCATCAGTGTTAAAATTCTCTTTTAATTCCAAGGACAGAATTCACAAGAAGTTAATAGTCACCTGTGTTTAACATACCACATGCATAGATACTGCTCATTCACACTTTGGTATGTGAATATATATATGGAGAGAGATGTAATACATACACATTATAAGGGCATGACATGTAAGTCAGGAACACTAGTTTTCTGCCTGGCCATGATTTTTAAAGGAGCATAGTTTTGTAATTAGGGCAGCACGGGTTACTTCTTTTCAAAAAAAGTTTCTTTTCTTCTGATATTGTACTGAATTTGCATCCAGGATCATATAAACCAAACAAGTATTATTGATGGATATTATTAAATAAACTAAGGATTGCATAGATTGTAATGTGCATAAATAAGCTGACAAGAAAATTAAGACACAAAATGTATCTTTCCTCATGTAAAAACAAAAGCAACTGAAGATTTTGCCTTGCAGAAAACCCATGTCCCTGCCATAATTATGCTGCCAATGTATTACTACTGTATTTCTCAGGTGCACAATGTTTCAGTTTGCCAGTACATACAGTATTGCAGTACATATAGTATTGCATGGTCCAAAGGAAAGAAGATGTACAGTATATAGCAGAGAAGCTTTTACTTTATAAATTAGATGCATAGTGCATCGTTATTGAAAGCACTTTTTTATTAATTAGATATTTATATTTTCTGAAATTCTGAAAAAAGGGTGGAGGAAGTTATTAAACTCTTTAAATTCACATAAATACAAATCGCTGTTATAAACAGGCCATGCATACGGGGTAATGCCAGAAACACACTCTGCAATCACAATATTTGGTACTGGGATGCAGACTTTGAGAATCCCAGCTTCCTTTTTTAAAGCAAGCTTCTGTCCTTTAAGGCTGCAGAGATAAGAATTTACTGTGAAATCTCAAAACTGATGTGAGTGCAGAAGGCTGACCGGGATTTCCAATGATCAGGGACTGGGATTCACTGCCCCTCCCCTCAATAGGAAAAACAGAATAAATTGAGAATAGATACAAATTAGCTCAGTTTGCATACAGTATACTGGCCACAATTTAGCTCTTCTTGGTAATGAATGCTGTTTACACATTTATTTAAGCTCAGAGTGCACAGAGCTCAGGGATAACTGCAGAACTTCGAGTAATAAAGAAATATGTACCTTAGGGCAGGAGGGGACAGAAGGTCAATCTCCAGATGTTTGGGACTTCAACACCCAGAAGCCCCTGCCAATGGTGGAAGTAGAGTCCAAATCATTTGAAGATATACTTTCTGCCTATCCCTGCTGTAGGGCACTGGAAGTAACATGACCCATGGATACATGAATTTTCACATGAGATGCTCTATATTTGTAATATGGGCAGAACATAAATTTAGATCTGCAGTTACTGTTAAATTTTTAATGGCCAAAAAATAGATTGCATAGGTTTGTTATCTAAATATTAAGTTAAACCCAAGAAAGAATATACCTAGATTAAAACAAATTCAAACCCATCAATTCATCGAAAACCACACTCTTTTTCCTGTTTCCTGCATCTGTTTATCAGAGTAACAAGGGAAGTGATTAATCATATTTGAGTATGATTAATCATAATCAAAGTGATTAATCAATAGTGCACTGAAATATAGTCTATCCTATTTGAGAATTTTGCACTGATATCACAATGTACAATGTATATTGATGGTGAAAAAATCGAACATTAAACAGCAATCTCTGTGCCTTCACCCTGCCCTTCAGCAGGGGCTAGAAAAGAACAGTGGAGAGGTATTCCCCAGCTTGGAAGACCCTAGGCCCCTCCCCCATGTCAGCACTTCCACTAAGTTTTCACTCCTTTCTGAGCTGGGCAGGGAGGCAAGAGAAGGCTGCAGCTACTCCTACTTCTTCTTTCTTGCTCACCATCTCTGGATACAACTGCAAGGAGAATTGGGTCCATAATGCAGTCTAGAGAGAAAGTACAAGCAGATACCTCTGCCTGCTCACTCCCTTCCTTTCATTAGTGCAGAATAAAGGGCTACTCATAGAAGGAGCAGCCAACTCCTCGTCTCCCTCACTGACCTGTGCTCTGCATCTGAACTAGCCCAATTCTCCACACCACCCAGTGAAAGAGGGGGAGTGTGCTGGTAAAAGGTGGTGGCTCCTGACAGGGTGACGGTATGGAAAGGAGGGCAGGGCTCCTGTATCTTTAACACTTGTAATGAAAAGGGAATTTCAAGAGGTGTCATTTGTATGCATGCAGCACCTGGTGAAATTCCCTCTTTATCACAACAGTTAAAGCTGCAGGAGCTACACTAGAATGACCAGATACAAAAAAGGGCAGGGCTCAACCCATAGTTAAACCATAATGCAAGGTTCATACATAACGACAACCCACGATTCAGTGACAACCCACATTCTACCAATACTCTGGGTTGTCATTATGTGCAAACCAGGCAGAAAATGCACTAAAAATCTTCAAAGAAGCATACAGTTTTCCCGTTTTAAATAGAATAACAATGTTTTGTCCAACAATTTCGGGGGATTAAAAATGTTTATCTGACATTAATTTATTCCCATGACTCATTTCCACCAGCTACAATATAATAGCACTATTTTCATTCATATGCTTCCAGAATAATAAATCTCCCAATTTATGCTATATTAACCCTGTTGGTATACCACCGATAATAATCAGAGGCACTGACTGTGAATTTGCTCACAGGAGTTAGCACACAGTCCTAACCATACTAAATTGAAAGTAAACCCCATTGACTTCCTCCACTGGGTAAAGTTGGCTAGGACAGAACTGTTAATTTCAGAGATGGTACAACAGCTACTACTTAGTTATTACAGTTTCTACTTAGGATGCACTTACCTTACCACTAACTGAACTTGAGCATCCTGGATTATGAAAATATTCCTCTATGGGACACAATACTTATAGTTGCTGCTGCTCTTGTGGCAGTATAGCTAATATTGGGATGGAGGAATACATGTATACTAGAACAGAATAACATTCCTTATATAGACTGGCCATAATACAATTAAGGAATGCATATACCTAAGGATCACAGACAGCTGTACATAGAAGCCTCTTGAGAGCAATTGAAATATAAAGACTATGCTATAGAACTCCTTCAGTAAAGGAAAGAAAATCCCAGTCATGGGCACACCTGTTATAAGCAAACTCCTTTTAGCATCAGTGGGAGTTACCTAGAAGCCAAGGTGTTTAGAAAAGTAGAAAAGTCACAGATCTGCACTAACTCACTCTTATTGCTAGAGGCAACGGAGCAGCATCAGTTATATTCTTTGATGGCAGGCACTTAGGTTGGCTGTAAATGGTTATCAGGCCAACACAAAAAAGGACAGTCACAGATCTGTCCTCACTACTCTTAAATGGACTAAATTATTCATATTCCACAATTCGCTCTAACAGAGATTAAAGAAAAAGTTTAAAATGAAGTTTTAAACAGGGACTTTCACATGAATTGCCGGCAGAAAAACCAAGGGCCAAACTAGATGTGACATTAAATGTTTCTTTGCATTTAATGTGTACTTTTAAAAAAAGTGCAGCAAGCAGGGTGGGGAAATTTTTAACCTTTTCCTCCCCTCCTATGGTCCTGAGAAAACTCCCTCCTCACTAGAATTTAATCCTTTTGTTCCTACTGCAATTCTGAGATATCCCTCCTCAGAAGGCACTATTTGCACTGAGAGAAATGCAAATTGGCACCCAGTGAAGGGATTTTCTCCCAATGCAAATAGCTTCTTCAAAGGACGTATTTTCATCAGGATCATAGCAGTAAGGAAAGAGTAAAACTCCCCCAAATGCAATCCCAATTATTGTCAGACTCACTCCCAGGGGTTGCTTTTTGCATTTTTAAAACACGCAAGTTAAATGCAATGACTCATTTCACTTCATATCTAATTTAGCCCTGAATCTCTACAAAATCCTGGTTAATGGAATCTTTCTTTTCTCCTCATTAGGTTGGGGAGGATTTTTTTGGGGGGGGGGGAAGGGGGTTATTATTTGTCTGATTTCTAATCTACTCTAAAAATGACTGAGGACTCTCTCCGTGGTTTTCTCCTCCCATTTTCAACCTATGCGGTATATCGAAGCAAGACGCCACTGAGAGAAAGTGTAAACAAAGGGGTTGATAGTGCACAAAGTAAGGGTAATGAAAATGGAGGGCAACCCACCTTCATGGCCAATGACAGATCTTGAGGCCGTCTGAAAGCTAATTACTCCAGCCACATTGTCATTGGCTGGAATCACCACGGTGACAGTGTCCGAGCTGGGTAGAACACGGCTGCCACCTTCGGTGTGAGTCAAACTGATGATAATGCTTTCATCATCCTCAGGTTCAGAGTCATCTAGAATGCTCAGTGTAATTGTCTTTTTTGTTTCACCTGACAAGAGAAATGAGAGGTCTATATAGCATTGCAATCATTTTAGTGTTTGGCAGAATACATATTTCAAGTGGCTCCCGACTTTACGGCGCCGCTTTGATGCCCTGAGGCGCCTTGCTCCTGCACTTGCGTTCCTTCCAGGCATCTGCATGGGAAAGAACGCAAGTGCAAACTTTCCTGGTCTTTATCTATCAACCCTGATACCAGAAACAGCTTGAGTACACATCTAAATTATGAGCCAACCATATGTTGCATGCCTCAGCACCAGTTCACAAGATCTGTCCCACCCATGAATAGCTACCATGACACAACTGAAAAGTTACCTTTTGTTGGAAAAAGTAGTAATGTGAATTCAGCTTGAGAATTTAACTCCCCCAGGTAGCAGAGAACATCTTTGTATGAAGAATTTGCACAATTCATAAAATCTAAACTATGATATGACTTAAGGATGACGTTCAACTAAACAGGGACGTCATGTGTCCCATTCACCACCATGCTTCAGGTAGGCTTCAGTCACTGTCATTCTAAAGTCTGTCATATGAGTGTGCAGCGTATTCTGCTGTTATTCAGTATTTCCCAAATCCCTTACCTTCTGCAAAAATGAGGATCTCTCCATCACCTATGAAATCCAGATTCGGGGTAGCTGTGCCACCAGCTATGCTCCACTCCACAGTCACCTGACCCAGACTACCTTCCATCCTATGTATCATTAACTGCACAGTGTTCTGAGGCCATTCTTGAACTTCCACATAAAGACCATCCTCAGTTGTATTGGGACTGATGCTGTAGATCACAAACACACCAAAGGCATCTCCATTCATTATAATAACAACTGTAGAGGTGTTTGGTTGTCCTACGATTGGCTGATTTTCAGTGCTGGCAGAGATGTTCATCAGCACAACTTTTAGAAGAGATATGACAAACTTCTCATCCACTTCTGGAAAATCATCAGGAAGAATGGTAACTGTGAGATTTGCAAACTCTGCTCCTTCTGCCATTATCACCCATTGCCTTGTAACAGACTCAAAGTCACTACTGGCAATTGCCTGTGCACTCAAAAGAGAAGCTACAGTAGTAAGGTTTTTCTTGTAGGTCCAGAATCCTGAGTTGTTACTTGCTTGGCCATCCCAAGATGCCACCCAAAAGCACGACAGAATTCCAGAGGCACCGGAAGAGGAAAAGGCTGAACATGCCGGCTCTTTCAGGCACAGAGACGCACAAGCATACAGTGAATCATTTTCTAAGGAAACATTGACTTGCGTCATCTGAGTTTGGTCCGGAATACCTTGCACAGGTGCTTCATAGTAGGACAATGCATCCAGGCCTTGCTCTGCCGCAAGAGTTATGGCATCCATTTCAGAGGTGCTGTAGAAAATCTGCAGCTGGCCAAAGGTTCCACCACTGCAAATTGTGATAAGCAAGAGGGTGGTGTCAATCAGGACAGTTTCTCTGATACAGTTAAACTTTTACACTTGGGAAAGAATGGTGGGGTGTTTTTTTTTTTGCAGGGGAGGGGTAGTACAACTTTTGAAATGATTCAACATTTCCATATATTTTAAATGGCTTGATTTTGTTGTAACATCAACTCAGAACATTTTGATGCAAACTGGAAAGACAAGAAAGGGTGAGTGGGGGAAGAAAGTGAACCTTCTTTCAAATTTACGGGGAAAGGGTGAAGATGGAGAAGGAGAAAGAGTATGCCCATAGGGTTATATCCAATGTTAGTCCTAATTAAAGTAGAGCCATTGAAATGAATGGGACTGGAGTTAGAGTGACCATCAGCAGGGGGTAATTTACTACCACAGCGCACACATTTTCTGAATGGTGCCTTCTGTGCCAAGGCCCGAAAACGCCCAGTTGGGAGAAGGAGGAAAAAGAATGGAAAAAAATGTTGTTGTTGTTGTTGTTGTTGTAGAAATAGTGAAGTAGACAAAGATAAGTGGAGAAAAAGTAAGAAGAAGCACTCTAGATAAAATATTTCTGATCAAAAGATCGGAGAGAAGCTCTTGAGATGCGTCCAGCAAGGCGGTCAAAAGAGTACTGAGGAGACAGGCAGGAACCTCTCTGGATATGCACAGTAGCATGGTGAGGGAGGCTTCCGCCAAATCAGCGCTCTTTATCTATAGAAGTTCTAAGTTGTGGTTCCATGCAGGCGCAGAACCTATAATGTGTGATGCACAGAGGCCACGACAAAGAAACACTGGATACAACCCAATAAGCTTACCACTTTCACCCCCAACGTCCAAATCCTTTTCTATACTGAACTCACCCCCCTGGGGAATAATCAGGTGCTAGGACAGGCAAACTCGTTCCTGATGCTTTCTCAGGCTGGAAGCCTCACTCTGTGACTCTTTTATGCAAGAGCTTCTCTCAGTCTTCCCTCTTCTCAGCTCCAAGCTCCCAAGCCCCTCTTCCTCTCCTCTTTCATGCTTCCCATGCTTGTACTCCTCTTTTCTCTCCCCAGCCTTAGAATTCAGCCAAAGTTTGCTCGTGTTCATGCTCAGGAGTTGAATAACTGGATATGTGTAAAGGGGAATCACAATGCAGCTTCCTTGCAATATGTGTGCACCTTCTTTATTTAAACTGCATGCCATAGAGAACACTGTGTGGTACTGTGGCTTACATAAATGTCATCATTTTGCATTGATACAGACAGGTTTCAATTCTGTATTTCTACAACTGTTACCTCTCCTGAGCCTTTGAGCTGAGGCATGGGTTAAAAAATCCTGAATAAACAAAGACAGAAACTAATATAACAGTCATATAACAGCGTATAATATTATTGCTTCAGAGGAGGTAGGGGCCTTCAGAACCCTATCATCCCAGTGGGAGAAAATACAAAAGCCAAAGGTTGAAATTCAGCTTTTTGTAGCTGGATGTCTAACCCAACTGGAACATACCTACACACACACACACACACACCCCTACAGCTAAAATCCTATGCACACTGACTTGGATGTCAGTCCCACTGAATTCAGTGGGCTGTACTTCTGAGTAAACATACATAGGGAAGACTGCACCTTTCCTGTTCTTTCCCTGCAAGGAAATTTCCCCATTTTTTCCCTTTCAGGAAAATACATTGCATGCCCAAACAACTCCAAAATCTCCAAAGACTGTCACATCCTTTCCTACAAGTGTATCTTTACTTGTTTTCTCAGTCCTCTATTAATTTCCGACTTGGCTTCATTCTATCTGCTGCAGCTACTCTACAGAAAGGTTTGGATTAGAGGATGAATCCCACCACTAATTCCTGCTTCAACCCCATCTTCCATTTCAATTTGAACATACATGAGAGCATTATGCCTGAGTCCTAAATCCACTTTTCCACAGGTGTTCTGCTGCAACAAAGCTGCTTAATTATAAAGCTGCCCAACTAGTTTGTTGTTATGAACAATTTCTTACAGGGAAACATATCAATATAATACAGAAACAGACCTTCTCTTCACTGTTATGTTTGCGACGTAACTCCTCTCCATTGGCTCTTGAACTCGGTACAAGTTTCGGTGAAACGAAACTATGCCATATGGCTTGTCATTGGCAGGAATTATAACATTTGCCACTCCATCTGGACCAATAGTACCTCCACTGGAAGCCTGAGTTAATTCCACTCTGATAACCTAGAAAATATGTTAGATTGTCTACAATGCCATTTGATTGTGAAAAGAAATGGCCAGTTTGAGCCAGATTGTAAACAAGCACTAGAAAAAAATCATTGAAAAAGGATTGGTTATTTTAGACGCTTATTTAGATGCTTATTTTAGTGTTGCTCATTACAAATGTGGTATAAATGAAAGCAAGGGACTCAATTCAGCTTTTAATATTTATAAAGGGCAACACAGAGATCAGTTTTTAATATCCATAATAAGTAACACATTTGATTCATCTCAGCATTACTGGATTGCTTATCTACCATCATCTTACAGCTCAGTGAATCCAAATGAGGAAACCCCTGTTGACTTTTCCGTATTCCTACTGGTACTAGAAGTGAGAAGCAGTCATTAGAGCTGTTATATGGTAATTGACCAGTAGATTTATAGCTTGCCTCTTACAAGTAGCTTTCTGTACAGCTCCCATACCAGATTTTGCTTTTGCCCTTGCCACATAGAATCATAGAATAGCAGAGTTGGAAGGGGCCTACAAGGACATCGAGTCCAACCCCCTGCTCAATGCAGGAATCCACCCTAAAGCATCCCTGAAAGATGGTTGTCCAGCTGCCTCTTGAATGCCTCTAGTGTGGGAGAGCCCACAACCTCCCTAGGTAACTGATTCTTTTGGCAAGTCATTGCTGAGAATTTGAGATGGATACAGAGGAGTAGAGCACATACTTCGATTGCAGAAAATCCTAGTTTCAACCCCTGGTACCTCAAGTTTTTTAAAAAGGATCAGATAACAGGTAATGTGAAAAGATCCCTGGCCAAGATCCAGGAATGCCAGTGCCAGTCACAGTAGACAGTACTGGACTAGTTGGACAAATACCCCTCACTTCCATCTACACAACATCCCAGGGAGACTGTCCAACTCGTGACTGTTTGGGGATAGATGAAGGTAAACAAGCTGAAACTTAATCCAGACAAATAGGAGGTTGGGAAAGCAATTACTCTTGATAGAGATTCACAAATGGTCTAAGATCCCCACCCCACAAGAGACAAAGTGCATAGTCTGGGAGTCCTCTTGGATTTTGCTTTAACTGGGGAAGTCCAGATGGCTGTGGCATTCAGGAATGCATTTTATCACCTGCATCCCTATCTGGAGAGGACAGACTTGACTCAGTTATCCATGCACTATTGACATCCAGGCTAGACTACTGTAATGTGCTGTACATGGGCTGCCTTTGAAGACAGTCCAGAAACTTCAGCTGGTACAGAATGTGGCTGCCTGGGTGGTAGTGGGGAGGTGGGGAGGTGATCAGATCATATAACAACTAGACTGTGCCAGCTGCACTGGGTACCGGTGTGCTTCCAAGCCCAATTTAAAGTGCTGGCTTTGACCTTGAAAGACCGCCCAGAGAGCTTCGGCTACGGGGCGGTATATAAATATAATAAAGAAATAAAAAATCAGTTTAGGAACCAATTACTTGAAGGACTTCTCCCATATCAGCCTACCTGCACTTCAAGATCATCAAGTGAGTCCTTTCTCATTTGTCCACCTCTGAGGTCGGGTAGGTGAGCACCTACAGAAAAGAGGGCTTTTTTCACAGTGGCACCATGCCTTCGAAATAAGTTGCCAATGAAGGTCCACCAGCCCCATCATGGCAGGCTTTTAGGAAGGGCCTGAAAACTTACTACTTTACTCTGGCCTTCACCTGACTGTGCATCAATGGACTGGGTTGCAGCTGCAATTGCATATTGGAGTTTTTATTCTTATGCTGGTGTGTTTGTTGGGGTTTTTTTTTAGAATGTTTGCTGCTTTTACTATTTTTGCTATTTTTAATTACCGCATCAGTTTTTATTGTATGAGTTTTACTGTTGTTAAACCAACTTGAGAGAGTTCCGCCCTGAAAGGTGGCCAAGAAAGATTTTAAATAAAAATAAATTAATAATCTGAGCTTATATAAGGCAGTTCCTATGTATCAACCATAGACTTAAATACACATGCCCTCATATACACAAAAAATGTACCAACACATCAATAGATATTCAGAGAGAGATGCAAATAATTAGCCAGGATTTCAGGGATGACATAATTCAGCAACTGAATTTGGTCCCTTCTTAGTAAGCACTACAAACATCACTCTCATTGGACACACCAGTCACTACTATAAGGGAATGTCACTGTAGCTATATATTTTGCATCTTACAGTAAGTGAGTGCTAATACTGCTACTAAACGTGCCCCCAAAATTCCCATACCAAAGATGAATTACCAACAGTTCAGAATTCCCACAGCTTAAACACCAAGGGGTTGGATCCTGATGTGTATTCACTAGAGTTCAGCTGGTGCTAGAAGAAGAAGATGGAGGAGTGGTTTTTATCTAATTCCATCTTTACATGGCAGCTCCCTGAAAAGCTGCTCTGGTCGTTTGGGGAACACTCCAGAGCAGCATGGGAGGTGATGCTGGGGTTTGCAGGGGGAAATCAGCAAAATTCACTGATCTGCCCTGTCCCCTTCCTCCACAAGAAGCCTCCACTGGATCCTGCTCCCCCCCCCCACACACACACATACTCTCACACCAAACAGAAGAAGCCTTTTGATTTGCAGAGGGGCATGTCTGGACCTAGCTCAATGGAATCTGCAAGTTGCTTTTATTATTTCCCAGCAAAATGTTTTCATAAGTCCCATTCTATGACCCATTAAAATCTGTATGAGCCAACATTTACTAAAAAGACAGAGATAATAAATATTTCTTTACACATTTTGTTTGGGTGCTGAACTCACCTCTTCGATTTCTGGAACACCATCAGCCACAATCTCCAATGTCAAATTTCTCATGGCTTCCCCAGGCAAAAACAGAACGTTGCCCGAGAAAACCCGCAAGTCACTGGTAGCAAGCTGCCCGTTAGTGGTGGCAATCCATTTAACAGTCACATTGCCAAGTGTTCCGGCATTGCGAATAATTGGCAGATCTATCCTCACCGTGTTGATCTCGGGCTCTTCAACAGTGATTTCAGTGATCTGGAAGACTAGTAGAAGGGAGAGTTTTATGCCTCCATTGGTATAAAACTTATTGCAGGGTAGGGTTGTTTTTATTATTTTAAAAGGTATTAATGAAACAGAATGCTAATAAGCAGGGGATTTAAGAAGCCACCACACATAGGGTCATGCTGAATATATATGTGTGGGTTTGTATGTCTGGAAATGTTTAGGCACTTCTAGATGAGTTACAAACTTGAAATTTGGGGTGCTAACAGGTGTCCTTGTTCAATGTACCAACCCCCCCCCCAAAAAAAACCAATTTATTTATTTATTTATATAGCACCATCAATGTACATGGTGCTTTTGCAGTTTAAGTATTTTAAAACAATTTAAAACAAAACCTATGCTGAGGCCTACAACTCCCTGCATGTCTACAACTCCCAGCAACTGCTGAGGAAGTGCATCTCAGAGGACAGGGCCACCTGCAAACCGCCGAAGGCATGCTGGGAGGTGTAGGCACTTCAGAAATCTTGGGGGATCATGCACTGCCATGTGGGGGATCGCCTGAGTTCTCTGAAATGGCTACATATCCCAGCATGCTTTGCCCAGAGCTGAGCGAGTCCATCAAGAGCCACTTCCCTCCACTACTCGGCAATGCTACTCCTCAAGAAAGCGGCGAGAAGCAGCATCAGCGATGAGTGGAGGGACCTGGATTAACATTATTTGGGGGCCTGAGCAACACAAGGAATACCTGCTAGTATTTCCATAAAAGAAAAGTCAGACCATCCACTATCAGCCCCAGAAATGGAGCAGCAGAGGGGACAGTGGGGCCACACTGAACACTGGAGATGCAGTGCCCACTTGGCATCCTCACCCCCCCCCTCCCTTAGCCCAATTCAAGAGGAGGCAAACAGCAGAGTGTGATCTGGATCAGGGTCTCTGAAATCCAGGTAGAGGAGGTGCTGCCAGGCCTGCTATAAAACTCACCAGTCTCTCCCTATTTTTTGCTGGTGCAAAACCTCAGTGAGGAAGTGCCTCACAGAGCCTTACTAACCCAACCCAGAATCCTGCCGGACAGTTCCCCTGCTAGTCTAGGATGCTGACTCAGCCCCTGCTCCAACTGCAGGTGACCGCTACCCTACTCCAAGTCTACTCATTTTATTATTCATTACTACCTTTAGATCCTGCCTCTTTCCCTCTTGCAAGGAACTCAAAGAGGCATACATGATCCTCCTGCTCTCCATGTTATCTTCACAACAACACTCTGAGGTAGTCAGTGACTGGCCCAAAGTCACCTAGTGAGCTACATCAACGAGTGGGGACTGGAACCCAGATCTCCTGAGTCTCCGACCAACACTCTAACCACTACACCACACTGGCAAGTATGAACAATTGGCCATGCCTTCTAATATCACCTCATTTTTTTATTACATTTACATCCCATCTTTCCTCCAAGGAGTTCAAGGTGGCCATACATGCTTTCCCCTCACTCACATTTTATCCTAACAACAAACCTGTAAGGTACGTTAGGCTGAGAGTCACTGACTGCCACCGGGGGTCCTGCTGTTCCCCCCTCCTTTTGCTTCCTCTTTGACATGTCTTTATGAAAGTGAAGGCTGGTAGTTCCAATGTCAGTGGGGCAATGAATCCACTCCAGGTATCAGAAGCACCTTGGAGAGCTCCTTTAGAGTTCTGGCTGGTTCTGACTGAAACCCAGAGAGATTCACTACCCCACTGACATTGAAGCCACCAGCCTGCACTGCTTTATGACACTGAGTAGTCTGCTCTGATGTCACAATGGGACTAGCTAACTTCACTGAGTAAACAAAGCATCAGCTTAAGCCTTAGGGACAAGGTAGGTTTCCTTCCGCTGTGAATGGCAAGTTTGCAGGGATTGGGGACAAAGGGTTAAAGCTGTTATTCCCTCATGCCACAGTCCTGATCCAGGATGGGGGGCAGGGAAGGGCTACACTGGTCATTTACATTAAAAAGAAAAAAAGCAGTAACCACACAAAGGCAAACTAGGTGCAAACACATATAGTCTGGCCCTTAATATCTGAATTTTGAAGTCTTTGGGAAATCCTATCTGAAATGATAGCTACTAATCTATGGCAGTATGCCATGACTATCAAAGGACTAATCTACACCAAGCAGGATATTGCACTATGAAAGTTGTATATAAAAGGCAGGAGCCACACTATTGATTTATAGCGGTATTGAAGTGCACTGACAACTGTTGGGACCCATACCACATACTGCTTCATAGTGCAATATCCTGCTTGGTGTAGATTAGGCCATGGTGACACCTTGTACTTGCAGATTGATGGAACAGTTACTGAACGTTTTGCCAGAAACAAACATATAACAGTCACTGTTAATAAGATAAAATGTTTTGAAAGAAAACGCCTTATGATGTTAACTCCTCATCATGTCAGCAAGTGACTGTGCTGACCATTGTCAGTCCAAGGATGAATGGGTAAGATTTAAAAGTGCCATCTTACCAAAAGATCCAAATGGATCATCGGAGGCCTCAATGGTTATAACCGCTTGAGTAAGGCTTCCAAGCAATGCTCCTCCTGTTGTCTGATTGAGCAGCTGGACGAGGAAGGATTCTTCAACCTCAGGGTTGATGTCGTTAATTATATAAATTGGCACAGCTTTACTGGTCTCCCCTTCCAGTAAGAGAACATCCGAAGAGGCGACACTGTAGTCTTCACCTGTGCAGACAACATGACAAAGACGCTTAAGCAATACTTGAAACAATTTGTCTACTTGTTATACTCCCAAATCACCCATTATGCAGAAACTTGGTCACTTTGCATTCCGAAGAAATTTGAATGGAAATTTGGGTTCGATGAGAATGGGTTTGTAGGAACATTTGGAGAGGAAGGTGAGGAATATGCTTGAACAAGTATTTATTTATTAAAACACTTATATCACATCCGATATCACAAGGATCTCAGGACGGGATACAGATAAAATAGTACATATAAACTAGAACAATAAATATATGATTCTAAAACAAATCAAACTATTAATATATTAAAACCAATATTAAATTTTAAAACAGTGAAATCCAATTAAAAAGAGTGTGTGCTGGCTGGTGGATTTAGCCATCAAAGGCTTTGTTAAAAAGCCATGGCTTAACCTGGCACCAAAATGAAGCGAGTGCTAGCGCCAGGCGGACCTCCAGTGGAAGGTCATTCCACAGCCAGGCTGCCACAACAGAGAAAGCCCTTTCCCATGTCCCACCATAGCACATATCTCGCGTTGATGGGGCATGGAGAAGGGCTTCTCCAACAGAGTAGTGACTATTACACCTAATAAAAGGTATTCAGTAGTTGTCTCTCTTAAGCAGGCCACGTATCATACCACAGTGGATAAGGGCCACAGGTAGGCCACGAAGACTGCGAAAACAGTGCTGGGAATGTAGGGTTGGATCCAATGGAGCCCTTGCACAGGCAGTCCAGGCAGTCCAGTGAAAGTGCACATGGCCAGCCCCACCTGTGGGCATGTGGTTCCCATCACAGAGAGCTTCGGCTATTGGGCGGTATAGAAATGTAATAAATAAAATAAATAAAATAAAATAAATCACTGGCAGCCACGATATGTAGGGGTTGCACGTAGGCAGCGGCCGCTTGCGTGCCTGGGCCGCCTGCAGAAAGGCTCTATTGGATCCAGCCCAATGCATGCAAAGTGCTAAGAGAGCAGGAGTGAGCAATTTGTGAAGCTCCAGATGTTTTGGCCTACAACTCCCATCTGCCTTTGCCAGCATAGGAATAGTGGGAGCTGTAGGCCAAAATAACTGGGGGGCCACAAGTTGCCCACTCCTGTACAGGATCAGTATAGGTGACTCTAAATTCATTTTTTGAACTGCGTAAATTCATAATGGCATGCTTCATCATCCCAGTAAAGCTGCTCTGTTTTAGTATCAGAAAAATCAGAAAAAATCCTAAAAAGTGATTTGGGGTCACATGATACAAATCAAAATACACTGAAATAAAAAAAGCCAACAATCTACACCATACAATTCTGAGTTCTGTAAATGCAACATGCATTTTGCTTCAGTAGCCATTGCAGTCATTTCTCTCCCACCACCAATAAAAGCCCAAGGACCAATACTACACGGCAGTAGAGGCTTCTGGGAAGAAAAAATGGTGGACATCAAATTCAAGCCAAAAATTCTGTTGACAACTTTAGGCTCAGCACTAGCTTCAGTTATGGGGATGATCAAGGAGCCCTCATCTCCGGAAAACTGTCTCAGCTAAAATTTGCTTCTGAAATTAGACTAAACATTGCCAATAGGCATTCAGGCTCATGGATTAAAAAATTTGCTTTAAGCAAAAAAAGAAAGAAAAAGAATGCTGTCATTTGGAAGGTATCATTTGATACTTACACAGTAGTCCTACTTGTGTGATTCCAACAGAACAGCTGATTGGGAGAGCGAGGCCACACTCCCTAGCCCCACCGACAAGGTTACATCCTCGCTGGCCTCATCCACACATTGGGATAGAAGGTCTGAACCACAGAGCCCTGCTCTACATGCTTAGGGCAGACTCCACAGTTCAGACCTTCTGCCTCAACACATGGGTCCCATCTGAGTGTCTCATCCAAGTGAGGTTCGGAGGATGGCAACAAGAGAGAGGGCGTTTTCAGTGGTGGTTCCCTGATCATGGAACACTCCCCCACCCCATTGAGGAATGTGTGGCACCAACATTGTCATCTTCTTGGCACCAGATTAAGACATTCCTCTCATCCCAGGCATTGGATGGGCTCTAATGTAACTGTAGAATTATTTATGGCCAGCGATATTTTAGCTGTTTCATGGGGTGGCAGTATTTTAGGGGATCATCGTTTCTGTGTGTTTAAAATGTTACTATTATTATTATTATTATTATTATTATTATTATTATTATTATTAATTTATTTATTTATATAGCACCATCAATGCACATGGTGCTGTACAGAGTAAAACAGTAAATAGCAAGGCCCTGCCGCATAGGCTTACATTCTAATACATGTTTTAATACATTTGTAATACATCTAATACATGTTACATGTTTTAAATGTTGCATGTTTTAATTTTGTTGTAAATCATGTTGAGTCTTTTCTGAGAAAAGTATCTGGGGGCGCAATCCTAAGTATATTTAGACAGAAGAAAGTCCTGCAACACTCCCTAGCCACTACAGCTGGCTGGGAAATGCTCAGAGTTGTCGGACTTTTCTCTATCTAAACATGCATAGGGTTGTGCCCTAGGAAATCTAAGAAATAGTAATGACTAGCAAGGGGACCTGGCTTTGCATGGGCTGGGAAGAGCCCTTTTGATAGAACAAAAACTTACACATCTATCTTCAAACTGCATGAAGTGTAAAACTAGCTTCTGATTCAGAAAGTCTGCCATGTAGTGATTGAAATTGATACTGCAGGCTTCAACTTCACAGACATATTTAAAGTAAGTATGATTAATGTGTTTTATTCTTTATCTCCTGAAGACTGTCTTGAGCTTCCCTCTCTTTTCAGCCATGACTCCCTTCTTCTCTGCTCTTCCTTCTCTCCCCCTTGCACCACATTAACTGCCAAAGTTCTTCTTCCTTTACCCGGGCAACTCGCTCTCTTCCTCTGCTGTATCTATGTAATAATATATGTTGAGTATCTGATGGCGGTCAAAAAATCCACTATGCATAAAAACCATCTCAGATAGAGGTACAAGAAAACCTGAAAGTTTCATCGAAGGTGTACGGATTTCAGTGACCAGCCACGAGTCAAGGCGTTCTGCTGAATGCTTTATTGCTTTAGTGTTTTATTGCCAATTACCCAGCCATAAATCTCTGGCCAAGAATGCAGGAGGGAACTGCTGCAGTTTAAGAAAAACACAGTCCTTTAAGTAAAGTCCAATAGTTCTAGCCAGAGACAAGTTCTGAAGTGCAAGCCTACCGATCCGGGTCGAAGAACCAAACAGAGGGTGCTGGGGTCAAGGAGCCAAGAGCAAGCGAAGGTCAAGTCCAGTCCGATATCAAGAGCCAAGTCAGTCGTCCAAAATGCCAGGGATAAACGTTCAAGCAGAGTCAATCAAGCCAGTCCAGGTCAGGAAACCAAAGTCACAGACAAACGGTAAGGCGTGGGGCACAGTAGCAACCGGAGGAACGAAAGGTGTTTGCTACAGTGGACCAGCGGTCAGATTTCCCCTTTTCAAGCCCTGCCAGCATGACCCCACCCAGCTCCCAGCTGTGCCTCATTCCCCTTACTACAGCTCAGCGTTTTCTCCGTGCCTGTTCTGCAGGCGCGTACTTCGCCTGATCCCCTGCCTTTGTTCTGCCCTTTTCCTACGTCTCCTTTCGCGGGGGCTGGGTGGTCGAACCCCCTCCGTCTCTGACTCAGCCTCAGGAGAGGCAGGCAGAGGGAGTGACTGACTGACCCGTGGCTCCTCCACGGGGCCTGCATCCTCCTCCATTGTACGACTCCCTTCCAACTGTGCACCGGTCTCTGGTCTGGCTGTGGGGGAGGAGACACCCTCTACTACTTGTAAGTTTGCCTCCTCTTCATCTGAGGAGGCTTCCTCGGGTGCAATCCTAACAACGGACAAACACTTCCATTTATATAGAGAGAAGATAATGGATGGGCTAGTAAGAATGTGATAGTGGGGGTGGGAATAGTGAGTACAGCCGCGTTCTCCCTCTCACACAACTGGAATTGAAACCCAAATGGAATTGAATGCCAAAATAAGCTAGTATGATCACATAATTATGGAATACGTAAACACCTCAGTATAGGTAAATGTGGCATGTTCTACTGTGGCTTGTCCATAGAAAACTTTGTGTTATTATTCTTGTCATTTGTTACTTGTTGGAACTGAATCTATATTTTTGTCTTTTTTCGTCATTGGTAATTTAATCCCCTTCCCCATCTTACCAGCAGTTGCTGTTATTGGCACTACTTTGAATTTCACTGAAACATCTGCAAAAATCCCCCCAGTTCTTGTGACATTGATTATTGGTCCGATGTAATTTTCAGCCACTCGCACGGCTGACACCGAGAGCTGTAGCGTTCCAAAAGCATCATCGTTGGCATTGATAATAACGCGAGCAATTGTATCACCTTTAGGCCCAAGGCGAGGAGAATCTGAAACTGAAATACAAAAGAACTTAGTAAGACCAGGCTGAGATCCCTGCTTTATAACTGCATTAACATGTACAGCAGGGGTACAGAAGCTCAAGCCCAGGGCCAAATCCAGCCCACCTCAATTCTCAACCCGGTCCTCTGTGGTTCCCCAGATAGTCACACACCCTTCCCTGGCTCTGCCGGGCACTTCTCCTAAGGGACTGGACTTGATCTCTGCACTTCATAAGTTGTCTCTCACGAAGGCTGGGTGGATGCTCTTCTTTTGGCTCAGAACCTGACCCAATCTGTCAAAGGAAGGAGCAAAGGAAGGACACCCCCACTCCCCAGAGATGGGCCTGCTTCCTCTTCAGCTGCACTTCCAAAACCCTCCTGAGATGCTGCTGCTGGATCACTCTTGGGGAAGATGAGTCCTTGAACTCAGGAAAGCCAAGTTCCTCAGAAAAAGAAGACTCTCCATGGCAAGGGGGACACTCCAGAGTTTTGAGAGCCTTTGAGCAAGACCCCTTCAGTGGGCCCCCTCCCTCAGTGAGACACCCTCACTGGCCATTATAACCAGCTGCTTTTTGCTCCTCATCATGTCTACCACTTGCTTGATGAGTGAGCAGGTAGGCAGTAGCATCTATTCTTCCTCCTTCTCACCATCACTATTGTCTGAGCTAGAGCAAGGGGCAGTGAATAAACAGGTTGCAACGGTGAAGAGGAGGAGAAAATCCAGGGTGCTCTTGTCAGTGGGTCCTTACTGGGACGTAGGTGCCTGACCACGCCTACCCTTGACACCAGCCCTGCATCAGGGCTTCTCGTATTATTTCTCCAAAGCTTAACAGAAAAAGATTTCATTCTCAATAGCAGTATTATTACTGGCATTCTTATGATGAAATATACATGGCAGTTCAGGTTTCCTACATAGGAGCACAGAAAGCTGCCTTTACTGAGTCACTCCATTGTGGAACATGTAGCCTAGTATTGTCAACACTGACTGGCAGCAGCTCTCGAGGGTTTCTGACAGGATTCTTTCTTCACTCTACTTAGCAAAGATGAGAATCAAACCGGGGACCTTCCGCATGCAAAGCGTGTGCTATACAAACTGAGCTACATATGGCCCCGCAGAGCTTCATACAGTATATGAAACCACTCTGCTTATTAGGAACTAAGGAAAAGTAAATAGACAACCTGGGGGAACTTTAAAGTGCTAAAACAGTATAGAATTTTCCAAATAAAGCTGGTTAGTTATCACCCATAACTTCCAGGCATATTGACAGACACATATCTCTAGATTATATACTGCAATCCATATGGAAAGCAAAACACATGAAAGGTCACAGAATAGTAAAGTTATACAGAGTTCCAGAATGCAAGGCAATCTAACCCAGCAATTGACAAATGCTACAATTAAACCTTCGCTGTCCATTATGTCTTCAGACAGAGATTAATCCCAATGTTGGGCAAGGGAAATGGGAAATTTGTCAAACATGAAGGGCACTGACGGTTTTCCGTTGTGGATCCAGAGATGTCAACAGGATTTTCTGGCCCCAGCACACTGTATATGGATCTCTTCTCTGTCCCACCCACAAAAGACAGCATGTATTAAATGTGCATGTGCTAATTTACGTGTGTGTGTGCAAATTTTGGAAAAAAATATTTATGTAATTATAATTATTAATTATAATTAACAATTAAATAAAATTTAAATACAATACATCTCACCATAATGGGGAAAACAGGTCACCTCAACTCCATTTGGACCATCATTTCTGAACTAGAAAAAGCTTAGCCCATTGAATTTCTGCCTGCCATACAGCTGTTAAAGATACAATAACCCTATTCTTCCCCAGTGTGAACCCTAAAGTATGTAAAGGTTCATGAAATTAAAGCAATTACATCAATGCAGTTCTTTCATCAATTGATATTAGGCTAGCAATACTACATTTAGCGCAAGACTAGTTGTGGTATTTCAAATGTGTGTGGTGGGCCAGTGAGAAAAATAGATTTAAGATTTACAGCAGTCAAAGTTCAAATGCCCAAGCTTGGATAAATTCAAGATTAAATTGTTTAAAAGCAAGTAGTGTATTTAAAAAACATTTCTTGAGGTTATTCATGCCTTGTAATAATTATAGAAATGTTATTAGTCCAGGTCAAGCAGTCACCCCTTTCTTTTTCCAAGCAAAACCGATTTGAATCTATGACATGAATACACCATTTAGAGTACAATCTTATGCATGTTTAGACAGAAAAATGTCCTACAATGCCCAGTATGACCCAGCCAGCATCTTTTTTTCCTGTCTAAGCATGCATAGGACTGAGCCCTTAATTGTTTATACCAGCTGCAGTAATGACCCGCCTACAAGAGTCCACCCATTTTTCTCCCATAGGCAAGAAAGCAATTAATCACGTCCTTCTCCTCCCATATTATTGTAAAATCAAAATTTGTGGTCACGCTATGTGAGTTAAAGATGTCTAAGGAAGTCAGAGCTGATGGTGAGAAAAAGTGAGGATTTTCTTTCTTTTTGAGAGGAGCAGTGGGGAGGGGGGAACTGATGTAGGAGAATGAATTTTAGGAGGGTCTAAAGTGAGAATTGAATTTGGAGGGCAATATAGATGGAATTAATTGTTTAGGAAGGGGGAAGAGACCTGAACCTGTCATATACCCCTGGAAGCTCACAGCAGGACATGGAAATGATGGTCTTGCTATGTTTATTTATTTATTTATTTATTAAATTTATATACCACCCCATAGCCGAAGCTCTCTGGGGAGTTTACAAAATGTTGCTTGTCCCTAGCATGCGGGTGCTCTGAGGCACACTGCCTCTTAGTATGGAGGCTTAATTTAAGTATCATGGATAGCAGTTCTGAACAGCCCTATGATCCATGCATTTGCCTGCTTTAAAGCAATCTACACACTCTTCTTGAAGGCACCGGCTGCCCTCATTTTGAAGTGGTCCTAAGAACCATAACCACAACCATACAGTGCTAAATCAGACTTATAAATTGTCTTCTGCTCTTAGCAAGCTCTACATGTAAACTGATCCTCTGACATTAATCAGCAGCAGATTCTGCAATTGTGTTTGCCATGGGCAGAAGAAAACACAGCTGTTATACTTACCGTGAGCTGTTTTTCCCTGACTTCTCTCAGAGTAGCTCCAAAGGTACAGGTTAGCCTCTGGCTGCCCACTGATTGGCAGAACATTTTGAATTTTCAAAGAAAGATTCAGTCCCCGCCCTCTTGGCTCCTCCTCCAGCCTGAATTTCTCAGTCTTTCTCTTCCACCTACTGAGAGCAGATGTAGTTTGAGCAGCCAGAGGCTAACCCATACTTTTGGTGCTTGTAGGGAGAAGTGGGGGGGGGGGAGCAGTCCCCATAAAGTTGATGTGTGTACTATCACTTCGTATATTTCTGTACAAGAAAGTATAATTTGAATAAGAACATATAATCTGGTTTAGTGAGTTAAATGTTAACACTCTTTTCCATATTACTGCAGCAAATCTACCAAGTCTGGAAATATAGAGTTAGTCTTACTTGGTCGATATTGGACTCCTTCTATCAAAGTAACACCAAGCAGCTCCACAAACACAGATTCTGATTTCTCTGGTTCACTGTCATCCAGAATAGGAAGATCTATAGCAGTCTCACTTTCATTGGCTGCAAAGATTACAAATCCAGAAATGGGAAGATAGTCGTGTTCCAACGTTGCCCTGGCAACATTTGATGGCAGATAGGGCGACTCATCGTCATCACCCATGGTTCTATATGTAACCATGACTACTCCCAAGAGTCCTTTTAATCGTACTATTGTAAGGGTGATGTTCTTGGTTTCTTCCTCAACCTTGATTGGCCTGTTTTTCTCAGAGAAAATTAAAACCCCATAGGGGTCATCATTTGCAAGAATTGTCAGTGTAGCATTCGTGTGAACTCCAAGACGTCCGCAGGAAACATTGATGAGCCAAACTGAAAACAACTTGTCCAGTTCTGGAGTTTCATCAGGCAAGATCTGCACCGTTAAGTTTGCTTTTCTTTGTTCTATATTAAAAGTTATGTTGCCAGAGCTTGCGACCAGATCCTCAGTATCATCTGGAACTATGAACCAATGCAAAGTAACCTGGGACAAGGCTCCATGATTTCTGACAACCTGAAGAGCAAAACAGTAAGTTATCACTGTTGCATCACGAAGGGCAGAGAACCTCAACTACGGAGCTGTCTAGCCAAAGTATCCCCATGCAACCAGATAAACAGCACTGAGGCTCTTGCCCAGGGAATCAGATCCATGTTGGTTACCTTTTGAGAGCAGCAGTGGGGACAGTTGGTGTAGGGGAATTAATTTTAGGAGGGTCTAGTGCAGCACAAGAATTTGGAACAGGATTGTTGGGCACTCAGGATTATCAAATACAGCTGCCTTGCTCATGCAGAGCGATCTTTTTTCTTCAGGTGGAAGCTGCTGCTTTTCTTTCTGAGTTAGGGTCATCTATCTTTCTTTGACACAAGTTAAACCTGCCATTTTTAAAACTACCAGAAAGCCCAATGTCTGCAAAATTGGTGTGCAAAATTTCAGATTCTGCATGTGGACCTAGATGACTTGTTTGGAATGAGCAAAGAGCAGCCACTGCAGGAACAGAGGCAAAGTGCTAAGTGCTCTTGGATATGCTCATCCTTACCTCTTGCATTAACCTAACTGATTGAATCAGCTGGAGGATCTAGCACACTGCCTCTCCTTCCCCGACCTCTCAGTCCTAGGCAATGGCATAAATATTTACATCAATGCAAAGGGGTCACCAGTGTGACTTTTTTTTGCAGCTAGATAGTCCCTACATTATAATTAAGCTATAAGGGTAAAAATGTATTCACAACTGCTGTGTTGTTGTTTTGCTAAGCTCATGCGTTTGCTCTTACAGGTCACGCCCCTCTTTTATCTATGCTTACTTTCAGCCCCAAAGGTTACAAAATCTGTTACACCAGACTGCAGTTTACACTGATCATACAGCCAGGAACTCTTCCTCTACCTTCTATCTAAGACGTTCACATATTTTACAGGGCCCCATATTGCACTGTCATGCTTGCAAGGACCAAAGAGACTGCAGCCATCTCACGTACGGTATCCAGATAAGCACCCCAATTAATATAATCCTTTCCTCCACACACTCAAAATCCTTGGCCATGAAAATGTGAGAATGGATCTTGTCTACATGAGAGGCCCATGTATCTTGTAAACATAGTAAACAAGAGTATCAACCATATTAGAGTGCACTGAGTGCAATTTTGCTTCAATCTTCTTCTTCTCGACTTGTCCCTGCTTGCCCCCAGAATCAGGGGTCCCTATAGGTCACTACAGAGACTGATTACAATAACATTGGTTCTCTCAAAAAGGACATTCTATTTTTGCAAAACTATGTAGACATAGAGCATATCTGTCACAACTGTATCATGGAAACACTAGAAGGTATATGGCCAGATATCTGCAAACTCAAACTTGTTGACCTCAAGTGTGACTGTTCCAGCTCCATCCTCCAGCTCTGTTCCACTGACAGCAAAGGATCCAGCGCTGAACTCAAAGACCCCGTGAGCATCATCAGAGGCTTCAATAGTCACTATGATGTGAGATGCTATTCCCAGGCTGGCTGTTGGCACCAAGAGGGGAAAAAAGATGTACAGTGTATCTGAAGCAGCACAAATGAACATCTGAAAGAGAAACTCATGAAAGCATCTACATTTTCAATATGCGAGATGCCTAGTGGGAATTCTGTACTAATGTATTTGTAAATGGTAGTAACATACATCTTTCTTCCCCACAGTACAAAATTTAGTACATGCAATTTAATTAGGGCAGGTGTTATATTTTCCAATTTTATTATGAACAATATAGTATATATGAACAGGTTTAGCCCAGTACCTTATGCATACTTTGAGTTGGATCCACAGAAAAGCCCATGGAAGGGGGTGAGTGGAAGGTGACTTTCCCAGCCCCTCCTCTCTCCAGCCCCTTGAAAAGCCTCTCTCAAGGGTTGAGGGCCCCTGTTGAATGGGATAGGCTGTGGTGTGGGAAGCTGGGGTGAAGGGGGACGACCCAAAATTAAATGGAGGCACCTTCTGTCATTGCATCCCCCACTCATAGGGAATTCCTCCACTTGATTTTCAAGGATCCCCCTTCCCCCTCAACCCCCCATCCACATGCCACAGCTCACCCTACTCACCAGGTCTCCTGACCCTTGGGAGAGGCTTCAACAGGGGCTAGGGGAGTGAGAAAGTCACATTCGACAGGGTTTTCCCCATCCCTTTCTTGAGAATAGTTCCCATAGAACTCGGTTGGGCTTACATATGAATAAACTTTCATAAGTTTGTGCTTTTAGGCTTATGCACCTGTCCAAGTGTGTATAACATATGCTGAGTGTAGAAAAATGACACGTTTTATATGCATGTTCCTAACGAACATCTTCCGGTTTCATGGGAAATTATTGGGGGTGGGGGGAGATCAGGAAATAGAAGAATTCAAAAATAATAGGCTCCTTAAGGCAATTCAGTGCTTCCTTTCCAATTAAGTAGTGAAACAGGATATATTATGGAGGAAGGGGGGAAAGTACATGTAGGTCAATCTATTTCATCTCCCAAGACTTCTAATCATTTGCTTTAACAGATACAACTTTGGAAGTTTCCTGGAAGGAGCACCAATTATCCTAAGGGAAATATTTGGATTTGATTACTTTTTTGCCCCCATCTCCACGTCAGGACAATCAGTTTGCACATCAGGATCACAAAGGAACTTCATCAGCATTTCCTCTGGTTCCTTTCTATCCAGACACAGTTCGCTAACTTTGAGGGCTAACACATGCTCTCACACCACACCTCTCCAATGGGGTGGACAAAGCTAGACAGAGTTGCTCCAGAACAACAGCCTCAGCAGCACCCAATATTGGCCATCTCCTTCCATGTGCTAGATTTGTCACCAAATTAAGTCCTAACTATTACAGAAGTCTGCTAGGATACAGTTCTAAAAATGTGCTAGAAGTTATATCTCCCATTTATGAATCAGTTGCTAATATGCAGAAGATACAGAACACTATACATTTAACCAACTGTATGTTCACGTGGCTGTCGGCCATACTGTTATTTAACAACATTATGATTTCATTGGCTAAAGGGAAGTGTTTTAAAGAGTTATACCAAAAAATAGAATTCAAAGTATGAAACATTGGCTGAAATGCCACCATTGGTAAAGGAAGTGTCAATGTGATGTTTCAGATTTCTACAACTAAGATGAGTGGGGCAGGTTGTAATCACTGCAGAGGCAAACAAATCAGTATTTAACAATATTTACTTAACTTAAGAATGTTTGGTGAATATTAACATTAAAAAAAACAATTTACAGAGCTATGAACCAAATATGTTCAACTCCGAATTCAAGCCACAGCTCACTGTGAAGAGCAGAGTTATTGTTGCTGGACCAGCAACAGTTGCTTATCCCAGTTCTCTAGTTCTTGGTTGCCTGTCCCTGTGTAGAGGGGCACTCTTTGCTGACTGTCTCCTTCTTCTCTACTATGCTGCTGGTTTCTCCATCCTTTCTTCTCTTTTCTCCTCCTTCACTCCCCTTTCTGCCTCTTCTTCCTCCCAGCCACCAACTGTGTTCCCTTTACAATTGGTATTTTACTCTATCCTCCCTCCTTTCCATGCTCCCCCCTCCACTTCACACAACACACATTCCAAGGCTCCTAGAGACAGGCATGACATCAGTTCTTAAGGGAGAACACAGACCTTTGGATGTTTGAGAATTTAAATAATCCAATAATGAGCAAAAGTGTTTGAGGTAAAATATCATAAGAAGATAGGAAGAGCCATGCTGGATCAGACCAAGGGTCCATCTAGTCCAGCACTCTGTTCACACAGTAGCCAACCAGCCATTGGCCAGAGACCAACAAAGCAGGACACGGTGCAACAGCACCCTCCCACCCATGTTCCCCGGCAACTGGTGCACACAGGCTTACTGCCTCTGATCCTCGATGTAGCACATAGACATCAGGACCAGTAGCCATTGATAGCCACTGCCTCCGCTGGAGATAAGACAATAGCAGGAGGAAAGAGAACAGTATTTCAGGCTAAGAGTGTTTCCAGATGAAGCTTTTATTGTGCAATTGGCCGGTCTTATTCACAGAATGTTATGGTGGTCTAGACAACATCATTTTCAATTTGTAAGCTGCTCATGTTCTCCCACCAATTCTTTTAACCCTTTTTTGTTCTTACAAAAAAACCTTTAAGGAAGGAAAGATTGAATAGCTGCACAACGTCTCTTGACTGGTAAAACTAGAAGCACCCTTACTGTTATTACAGTTAAAACAAAGGGCATTGAAAACCAAAAAACAAACAACATCTTAAAAAGCATTAAAGGAAATATGTTCCTGAGACGAACTGGCAACATTGTCCTGAATGAGAACATCTATACTTGGGAAGGACAGGACAAACTCCCTTATTCTACTGTTGCCTCACATATACCTCTTGACATAACTGGGAAAGCATGAACATTTAAAACAGTAAGCTAATATGATCAAATCGTGGAATGTGTGTGATTAGTTTCAGTAGAATACTTTAAAAATATACTAGTTCTCAAACTGGAGGGAAGAAAAGCAAAAATACAATCCAATATCAGATCACTTTCGTATCACAGTAGACTTTCAACTACTGTAGGAAATTACTATTATTAATTTAAAAGTCAATTTTACTTTGAAATGTGACTGTTGTTCAAAACTAGTCCAAGAATAATTGAGAAAAGCTCAAATACAGTCTAATCTGCAAACTGATGCACATTTTGGAAGTAACCTCCATTGAACACAGCGGTCCAAAATCCAAGTAAAGATCATTGCTTGGTAGAAAACAATTAAATGAAACAATTATTATTTAAAAGTTAATCACCTATGAGATGAATCAGAGCGTGCAATCTGATACACACTCACCTGTGTGTAACCACTATTGAAAACAATAAGACTTATTTCATTTGTTACTAATGCATTTTTATTGATATTTTCATTATAAATCTGTTATTTTATCTGCATTTTATTAACTTGCCTTTTTTCTTTTTTCTTTAAGGGAACAGACATTTCAGTTAGCCTATTTTTGGTGGAAAGGCAGCTAAAGTTGCGCTATCCCATTAAACTGTATGGGCTGGGATGTTTTATATTACAGGCCATGCGGTGTGTAATTCAGCTCATTTTAAATGCAGAAGAGAAACAGGAAGCAGAGCAACGGTAAGGAAACACATTTCTCCCCATCTGAAAGTCCTCACTTTGAGTACTGCAGCTAAGCTCAGGGGGACAGGGAATTCTGAAGTGGTGATAACGTCAGCATCCAAATGTGCCAGTGCTGCATCACTGTGTGCCTAGGGCCGTTTCTACACCTGCCTTTTTTTCAGGGATCATCCCGAGATCATCCCTGTGCATCACGCAAATGACACACAAGGGAACCCCAGGAGCAGGCAGGAATGATCCCTCCATTTGCCTGGGATAAACCTTTGGTGTAGAAATGGCCTTTGTCTGCACTTACACCACTGACTGTAATTCATATGTAACCTAGTACTAGCTAATGGAAAGCACAATGGCAAGGTATGCAGTTATGACAAAACATTTAATTCAATACATAATTCGGAGGGGGGAGGAACAGAATAAGAAGCTTACCATGTTGATGGACAGCAGCACGGAAGAAGTCCGAATCCCCATCACCACTACCACTGCCACCGTTAAAGAGTTCAGCAACTTCAGGACGACACACAAAGACACACAATACACATATACACATATATAATGGAGGTGACAGAAAGCACTTTAAAAACACTTCTGGGTGAAAAGCAAGCAAGGAAGACATTCCTGACAAACATCAAAAAATAGTTTGGAAAGCTTACAGAATATTGATAAAAGCCAGGGATAGAGGAGACCCATGCTGTTCTCCTTTGCTGTCCAACTGTGGCTACTGAAGTCTGTGCTGCCATTAGGCATCAGGGACAGATACTTAGTGTTTTACAAGTGGAAGAGCAAAGACATTTGAAAAGACAGAATCCCTAAATGAAAAGATTGCTGCAAATTTAATAGATTAACGTGTGTGCTGCAAATGCGAATAAAATGCTCACAGGAGGGGGGCAATGTAATTGATTAGCTTGCTATTTAAAATAAAAAATCAGAAAAGCAAGACTGCATACATATTGTTGCTTTGTTTTGTTTTCCTGAATCCTTTTTGGTGATGAATGGTTAAGTGTGTACAAAATGGCACCCGAAGAAAGGAATTCTAAAGCATTCTCCCAGAGTAGCAACTCGAGAATTCATGGGAAAGAAATTGATGATGCTTCTCACTCCTTTGTGAACACAACAACAGACCTATGCAGAACCTCACAGTGTCTGATCAAGGGCTAAAATGAACATGGCAGGAGTGGATATGACTTTGAATTAGTATAATTTGATAATTTCCATCTTTAAAAAATATTTAATTAAGTTGAAACATTAAGATGTGTTTGTGTGTATATTGCTTTTAAATTATATATTGTTTTAACTTGGATCATGGTTTAATTTGTTTTTAACTGTCTATATTTATTGTTTTATACTGTATGTTTTTATCTGTACGCCGCCCTGAGATCTTAGTGATATAGGGTGGGATATAAATATTTTAAATAAATAAAATAAATAAATAAATATCCAAGCAAAAATGCAATGAAAGAGTAGACTGTGTATGCCTTCACTTTCCATAACTGACAATGACAAAGGTTCCAGTGGAATTCATTAATTTCTTTTGCTAAATTATAACTATTTGCCAATCCGTTAACCATGAAAATGGTTATAAATGTAGCAAAAGGCCCATCTTTGAATGATCTCATATTGACCCTGTTCAGACGACACACTAAGCCACAGCGGTTAAGCATTTTGAGCTAAACATTATGGCATAGCATGTACTGGGAACCATTCCTAACCATGGTGACTACATAAACATGGTTTAAACACGCTCGCTAACCATTTGCTGCAAAAGGTTTAGTGTCCTAACCATGGCTTAGCATGTTGTCTGAACAGGCCCATTACCTGACAACATTTAACTACTTTATTTAGAACATGGCTGAGTTCAACAATAATGCAGATAGGCAATGAACATCTTCACAAAAAAATTATAGAGCTAATGCTCTCTTTCAGGGTAAAAGTGTAATTCCAGCTTTGGAAGATCAAGTTTCCCATAATGGTGTAGGGATAATAACATTTCAAGCCTTCAAATGAGACCACATAAATGCAGAGAAAAGTCAATCTAAGAACCTTTACCTGCTCCGTTTGGATTCTGCAACTCCACTTTAAAAGCCTTTTCCAGCTCAGGGATAGAATTATCTGTAATGTTAACGATAATGTACTTGTATCTTTCTCCTGGCAGAAATTCCAAGGTGCCTGTAATACCCTGTAGTAAAAAGGCTATTTATACTTTTGTTCAAAACCTGTCATTATATCAGCATAAGCAAGAAAAATAATCAGAAATAAACCCTACGTTGTGTACCAAGAAATTATATTCAAGTCTGCCCTGCTTTTGTCAGGGCAGATATGAGGCTTCTATCCTGGCACATTTGACAGAAGATGATCAGGGGGCTAATTGGAAGCCATAGTAGTATTGGTAGGTCCTGATAGCCTCCACTCCACTCCGGGGGGGCTGACTATATGTGGTCAAAGCCCTGTGGTGGCTGCGAAGCAGTGCTGTGTCAGTTATATGCCACAGCCACAGATTCGCAGCCACCATAGAAATTTCCTGCAAAGCTGCAAAGAAAAAAAAGTCAGGGACTTAGCCCAACTTTTTCGGTGGGAGTGAGGTCACCCCGGGTCTTCTGCCATCTGACCTCGCTCCATGGCCGATCCGGGGGATGGTCCTGGTGGAAGGTGACAAGGGATTGGTCACTGGAAAACAGGAAGAGGGGCAGTAGCTCCAGTACCCGGATGACTGCCAGAAACCCCGCGCTCCCTCCATGGCATTGGGATTACCTGACGCCACCCCAGGTAAGTGAAACCACGGGCTGTTTGGAGAAGGCGGCACCAACTCAGGACCGTGAAGACAGCCCCCTGGTGATGCAAAATGGTGACTGTATTATACCTGCAAGAATTGCTGACTGTTCCGAATGAGGATAGGTGATCTCCCTCCTACCTCACAACAGCAAGCAAACTGAATGGGCACAGAAGAACATCTGAAGCTTGAATAAAGGTCCCAGATACTCAGGTACCGCTTTCCCAACTTAGTGACCTCCTGATGTGTTGAACTGGAACTCCCAGCATCCCCAAGCCAGCCTTCTGCTGCTGGAGGGATGCTGGGAGCTCGGTCCAACATGTCAGAAGGGTGCAAGGTTGGGGCAGGCAGCTCTGCATGCATGTGCTGTGCAGTCAATCAAACTGCTCCATGGGTATGACAGTTCATCATATCCATGACACAGAGCAAGTGTGAGTGAGCTGTGCTTGTACAATTCACTCATGGGGGTGTAGGCCATTTTAAAGCAATGTTTGTATCATGCGTATCAAAGTGGCACAGCTAAAATGGCTGCCAGAACCAATGTTTGCTTTCGACCTATTACTGGCAGGAAGGTTGACCTATTGAAAAGAGAACACTACTAGAAACATTCTTGCTCAATAAGGTTCATGCCCCAGACAAGTCAAAAAAACAATTGAACTGTTTTTAACTTCCACTGTTTTTAACTTTTGTAAACCGCCCAGAGAGCTTCGGCTATGGGCGGTATATAAATATAATAAATAAATAAATAAATAATAAAAAAAACACAAAGGGCAAGTTGGGAAATTTCTATACTGTACAAGTAAAAACAAAACATCATTCAATATGGAGAAATATGAAGAGGCAGGATTAAAAGAGTGAAGTAGCCAATCAGAATACATTGAGCAATACATATCACATTCAAGTGTAAAACTATTAAGTAAAGGGAAGATACTGGATTACTCCTTACCCCGGCAAGGAGTAATCTCTGCTGTCAGAAAACTGCATTGGTAATGTATGTACCGTGCTTTGTCTGTTTTCTTTTCCTGTTGTAACCCTTGTCAACAAATACCACGGTATCAGTTTCTTTCTATAGTTGTCATAAATACACTTGTTTGCTGTTAATAAATATCTAAAATATAGTCTATGAGCATCTATTTATAATGTAACTGTTTTGAGTGTAAAATGACTGAATTCTTCTCAGCATCAGAAAAACCGCATCTTTATGAATCCATATTCAGACAGAAAGTAGGTGCCTGTCAAAATAACAGGAGGTCTTCTTAATTAGGTTTCGTATCCATAAATTATTTCTCTTACAGCAGCAGTACTAAAGGCTCACAGAACCTAAAAATTGGCACTCACAAGTGTCTGTACTCCAGTTTGTGTAAAGCTAAGATTACCTTGACATCAAACCCTGATCAAAAGCAACACACAATTATTATTTTTTTAAAAAACACCAAGTAAGGAGTAAACACTAGGTGCAGAATTGCAAAAACCAATAAATGACTGCTAAGCTAATTGGTCTCTGTCGCCTCTTTTAGTCTGCTGGCTGCCTACCTGGTAATCTTGAGGACTGAACGCAGTTAATGACACTGTTTTGTATTGCACCAGAACCATGCCAAGCAGGCCTTGTGCTCGAACAATAAGCAACCTGACATGTCCTATTTCTTCCTTCACAGTAATATGGGGTGCTGTGACGGCTGAGAGAATGAGTTCATCGCTGTCTTCTGGAGGCTGCCCCACAGAGAACTGTAACAAACCTGAGAAAGCCAAGATAGAACTTATTTTACTTTAAGTGAAAAGAAGTTATTTCCAAATAAAAATTAATTTCACCTCTAGAAGATAATTTTAATACATAAACGTCCATGTAACATTTGGGCCTGGCTACAGTTTCAAGCATCCTGGCATTTGGTCAGGGAAAAGTGAGGTTAGCTATATGACTTTGTCAAATGAAGATGATTTCCAGTTAACAAGGAGGGTCATCAGACAAGTGTTTTATCACACTCTCATTACTGCCCACTCGCGTTTTTTCGCGGGTCCTTTTGACAACGACGACAATCACCTCCTGCACGTCTCCCGCTCCTTCTGGTCTTCTTTCTGTTGGGGTTAGGTTTTTACCCACAGAAGGAAAAGGACTCTAAAGAGTTAAAAAGATGTCCTTGGCCAGATTGTCTCTGCCAGGAGAAGTCCAGTATGAAGCAGATTCTTCCCTGGCCTACGTGTGGTACGAGAAGTACAAGATGAAGAGACTATTGGTTAATTGGGCCAAGGAGAAAAGTGTATTTAAGAAGTCCATGTTGTAAGGCTTCTTACTGCTGACATTATCAAACTGCTGATGTTATACTGCTACGTTGTGTTGCTGTACTGTTGGTGAAAGGACTGTATATATGACCATTTATTCTGTAAGTAATTTATTTAGTGTCAGTAAAGCTTCTTACTGACCAAAGACCGTGAGTGCTTCTTTTTGTTCTTAACTCCAAGCTGAAACCATTTCCAGCTCCACGCTGCTGCTGCTATCCGCACTCTGCTAAATTTTTTGGGTAAGCAATTACCACGATACTTTCCGCCCCAAAAAAGACTCTGGTAAATCCAATTTTGGGGAGGGGGGAGCGAAATGTGACACCATTTCCTGCTGTGTGCAGGAAAAGCAGCATGATAAAAGTGCCCACTGAATGGGCCACATGGTCATTGTTTACTTCCTCTTTCTTCCCCTGCGTGATGTATTATGGGACAGAAGTGGGGGGAAGTGACGGTAAGGAAACGCGACTTTCGCTGTCTGTTGACGCTCATGATCTCCGTTGCTCCAGTTGGCACGGGTTTATGATGCCTTCTAGGAATTATTCATTCCTTCATCCAGCAGTAGTAACTCTGATACTGGGTGGTGTTGGCATTGCACTTTTAATTCAAGGAATGCACTGCAATTAGGAGATAAAAGACAGAGACGCAGGAGCCACAACAGAGCTAGCCTTTCAATTAGGACTGTCAACTGATTAAAGATATCTTAGAGTGCAATCCTATGTCCTGTAGAAAGTGTCTGGGGTAAGGAGGAGCTGGATTCCTGGATTCAAAGTCAGAGTCAGTGCTCTGACTTCAGACCTTAAGAGTCCGAGCTCCCCCCTCACTCCCCCTTGCAGCCAACGTGGAGAAAACCACACTGGCTGCCTTTCTGAGGTCACAAAAGCAACCTTGGAGGAAAGGTAAAGGGGGTGTTCCCGTGGGTGGGGAGGGGAGTGCAAAGGCCGGCTTACAAGGAATCCTCCAGCCTCCCCAGCCCCCCTCCCCAAAGCTTTAGCTAGATGGACAAAAAAGGCTATCTAACTGAAAGGCACAGCGGCAGGAATGCAGAGGTGAAGATTGCCTCCGCAGCTTCTCCCACCCTCCATTAGATGGCCACAAGCCTCTTGCATTTGGAGGCTCATGGCCATCCACATAGGATTGCAGAGGGACATCAATTGCATACAACCCAGAATATTTTGATGGCTATTTTTCTTTTGTTTTAATGCTCATTAAAAGCAATAAAATAACTACTAATTACTAATGAAAATCCTGCGTTGCCATGGGGGCTAGTAGTCTGAGAATGACTGGGTAAAAATATCTTTGCCTGTTTGCCTTGAGACTGGAACAACTTTACACTTTTAAAATAAATGTTCTACATATAAACCAGCAAAGGTGAAAACAAAAAAAAAAGACGTTCTTTTTTAAAAGTTTGTTTTACCATTTCTTGAAGTTTCAGGTCGAAAACCCATTATGCAAGATTTCTCTCTTTCTTTTCCCTCTGGTGTCCTTTCAGCTCTTTCTACTCAGTTTCTCACCTCTTCCTCTATCACCGATTTACTTAACTTCAGCCCCTAGCCCAATGTTCTGTGCCTGTCCTTTCATTGGCATAGCAATCTAAGAGCTCACAGGAGTAAACATTATTACATGTGCCTGCATGGGTGGGGAATATGTATTAACCTGTGTTTTGCCTCATCCCTCTCCGTTTTTGTTCCTGAGCTGTCCCAAACTCAAGCTTTGAACTTTTTCAAAGTTTTAAAATTGTCTGCACATCTAAACTGCTTAAGCTTCAATTTAAAACAAAAATGAGTGAAACTCGTCTTGTAGATCTCAAGTAATAAGTCTTACACTACCATATTCTTATATAAGATTCCCAGCAAGTGAATAAGAAAGTCACATGGATATCCTCAGACATTGAAAATAAGCAAAATAATGTCCATCATCATTACCGTAAGGGTGGTTACTAGCTTTGATAGTGATGTAGGTAGTTTCCTTCTCTGGATCTATACTTGCTCCACTAGTTGGGGTTGAACCTATTTTTCCATCTCCAGCAACAGCAGACACTAAAGTCACCTGGAAATATTCATTCAGCTCAGGGATATCATCATCAAGCACAAGTAAATTCAAAACCTGGAGAGAGAGAAATGAAAATTAAATAAAAAGGAATCCATTAAGAAAGACATATCCAATTCCCCCCAGAAATAGCTGTTTAATCATTCCTGGTATTTCAATTTCAGCCTGAAAACTTTGGTTGTGCTTTTTGGGGGGTTTTTTGCAATCAGTTTTGACAACAAAAGACTTACTTCATGCAATTAAATCCTTAGGGGTCAAAGATACATTCCAATGGGCCAAATAGCTCACATAATCCTTCCTGGTATATTAATAGTTATTCTATTTACATTATTTTATGCAGCACCCCAAAACAAAATAGAATTGTTTTAAAATAAAAGAGCAGTACAATAAAAACACAACAAGATGAAAAAATACAGCATGAAAACAGAGAAGATCAGGAACTGTCCAAGAAACAGAGAGCAGAAAAGGACCATCAGCAAAACTAAAAATTAGTTTTAGTTTTAGGATTAAGAATCTGCAAAGGGGTTTAGAAGGCCTAGGAAAATAAAGGAGGGGGGCAACCACGGAAAAGGGCCTTTCACTCATAACCAACTGCCATACCTCATTCGGTAAGGGCACTCAGAGAAGGCCTCAAATGAAGCTCTCTGGGTCGTAGCAGGCATATGTGGGAAGAGACAATCCTTTGAGTACCAAGGTCCCGTAATTTGAAAGGGATAAAAAACATTTTAGTAGTACACAAAAGGCAATGCTAATATGCTGAAAGCCCTGCACTGGTTTCCTGATTTTCTGACTTTTGGTTGGAAAGATTCTGAAGTATTTCCAGCCTAAGTGGTACATTTACCATTCTACCTTCAGTGGAAATGAGTAAGTTGTTTGTTAATAATGTTTCGTTTGTGACTAGCATGGTCATTCTTCTAGGTTAAAATCAGAAATAGCATTTTATGGGTGGGACATTGCAGCTCGCACAATGGGACTTTCTCTTTTTCCCTTCCCTTCTGTGCCACTCCAAAACTGCTCTGGAGGATTCCCCAACTTCTGGAGCAGGTTTTGAGGCTGAGCAAGGGGCACTGGAGGAGGGGGAATTTCCCCCTGCCCAGTTCCGCTAATGGAAACAGTTCCATCAGCAGAAAAACTCAAGTGGATTTCACCTAACAACTCTAAACAGACATGTGGCCGGGGGCGTGGGGGGGATCAGTTTCCAGATTTTCAAAGAACAAGTATTCATTAACTTGAATAGGAAGATAGGATTTACCTCTGATCTCTGGAAAGGAAAAAATGTGATCATTCCACTGGTGTTAGCAAAATCAGCAACATAGTAATTAATGCCATCCGAATCAATCTGAGAGGTGCTGTAATACACAAAAACATGGTCCAGGGCTCCCCTGGTGCGCTCCACTACACACGATACAGTGGAACCTTCGTCTGCCACCTGTAAGCAAATAGCAAGATTTGCAACATCTTAAAAAAACTGAATAATATTTCTAGCACAATTTTACATTGATGTTCTAAATAAGACCAACTGCTTCAAGCATATCAATGTACTTCTATCCACCCCCCACAAAAAAATATGTTCATTCATTTAGCTATGTAAAACATTTTACCCGACCCCCCTCTTCAACTGAAAAGGCACTCATAACAGCTTACACAGATCAATAAAAAAGACCATGACAGTTCTTGCTCTCAGACTTATAACCTAAAAGACATGACCTAAAAGGAAAAATGGAGGAGGAAGGAGGAAATTAACAAACTCCGGCACCAGTTCTTAAAGTTACATAGTTCTTATAACAACCTACTGGGGTGGAAACTGATGAGGACATTGAACAGGAACTAGTCTCTCAGCAACGTTGACGGAATGGCCTTACTTCCTTTCTCTCCCTCTGACGGAATTGCTAATCACGCATCCTCGGCTATTTCTCTAAATTCTGCCACTCTTACCGTCATCTCTCTTGTCATGCCGTTCTTCATGTCACATTTGGCAGCTTCACTTTCTCATGAAGCCTATTAGTAGTTAACCATTTCTTATCCCTCCATTCATTACTACGCCTTAACAAGCCCTGCTTTGTACATCGTGTGCCATCAAAAAACAAAACAAAAACAAAGTCCCTACGGCAGGATCTCTATGTGACTGCCAGCAGTAGCTCAGTGCACATATCAGCTCCATCATGTAGGACGGGGTTCCCGAATCTCTGTGGCCCTGTGTGGGCACATTTGAAATTTTGAAAAAGCATTTCCCCTCCCCATTCAAGTGAATGGAACAATTCCCCCCATCCATTTGAATAGGTATGGGGGAAAGCCCACCTTGACGAAAAATAGCTGGAGGGGACTAGAAGCCGACCTCCAGTCAAGGACCCTGTTGCCCCAAAGGTCTTTGCTGGAGTGTGGACTTCTGCCCCCTTCCAGTGGTTGTTTAGCAGGGCATCTCCCCTCACTCCCCACCATTCAACTGAATGAAGAACACTCCATTCACTTGCAGAGTGAATGTACAGAGTTTCTTATGCTCATATTGGAGATGATGGGCTGCAGCGGAAAGAAAATTAGGCTGCCTAACTAGTTCATGGTCATAGTGAGATTGGAACCAAGGACTTCCTGGCTCATACTGGGAGGCACTATATGGCACAAGGTCTTAGGATCCCTTGACTTTATCTTATATTTCCTACCTCCGGAATACATGCTCCTGTGAAACCAAACAGACCATTGGCATTATCACTCTTCTGAATTCTTAATGTTGCGGTTGTGCCTTCTTGTGAAATCCGTGCTCCCCCATGAACAGAAATGAGCTTAAGGATGAACAGCTCATCTCCTTCTTCTTCTTTGTCATCTCTGGCAGAAACAATGAATGACTTATTGGTTTCTCCCTGTCGATATTCCAAGTACCCAGAGATGGGGTGCAAGTCAGCCCTTGCTGGAGTGGCATGAAGTTCATAGATCTCTTCCTTAGTCAATTTACGTTCATAAAGTCTCACATCTTGCATCAACCCTTTGTACCTGCTGCCCCCGTTCACGCCAGCACCAACTCTCATTATTCCTGGCCCTAGAAAAGAAACAGAGTTGTATATTGTGTTGAGGAATTATAAAAAATGAAATTCAAAAGAAATATCTGCTTGGTTTGGGAGACTGATTTGAAGATACAAATAGGACAACAGAGGTGGGATGGACTATGGAGACAGAGAGTGTTGAGAAATATGTCAGTAAGAATAAAGGAGAATCACTACAAATTTGTATGGAGGTGGTATTTAACTCCGGTTAGATTAAATAAGATTAATAAACAGCTTTCAGCAGATTGTTGGAGGGGTTGTGGTGAAAAGGGAACGTATTTACATATGTGGTGGGATTGTGTACATGTGCAAAAGTTATGGAAGATGGTGTTTTATGAGATTGAACAGATTGTGGGATTTAAAGTAGAAGTTACACCAAGGATTGCATTACTCTCACTGCATGATGATCTTAAATGTAATAAAGAAATGAAAGAATTGATAACGAACCTGCTGACAGCTGCAAGGTTAATAGTAACTAGGAATTGGAAAATTACAGGAGATTATTGTATTGAAGAATGGTATAAAGAAGTGTGGGACATTGCTATAAATGATAAATTGACATGTAATATAAAAATGAAAAGAGGCATAGTAAAAACGAATGATTTTGAGAGTATATGGCAAAAGTTCCTGGAGTTTGTATTTTCTAAAGGAAGGGGGGATCCACCAACAGATGAAACTATGAGTTTTTGGAAGCAAGAATGAGATCCCAAGGTGGGGGGAGCACTGTTATGTTTATTATATTATCTTTAATAGGTTAACATCAAATATATGATAGTAAGGTATTATAATGTTTTTGTATTAAGTGATTTTGATTTGTGTTTGTTGTTTCAATAATAAAAATTAAAAAAAATATATCTGCTTCTTCCACCCCACACATAGGCATGCACGAGCCAAGTGCTAACTTTTTTTTAAAGAGGTCCTATTATTAACCAGGATGCAATCCCTACTGTGCTCCTCTTGGTTTGTTAGATCATAATCATTTGTGTTGCATTTCACCACATAAAATAGGCAGCTTGCCTTTAATGTACTGTTTATGTTGCATTCATTACTTTTTAAGCCATCATCAGCTACATGCATAATAAAAGAATAGCAAGACACTGGCCTGATTCAGACTTTATGAAAAAGAATGGTTTGATCTTGGTTTACTTTATTAGATTGTAAGCCTATGCGGCAGGGCCTTGCTATTTACTGTTTTACTCTGTACAGCACCATGTACATTGATGGTGCTATATAAATAAATAAATAAATAAATAAATAAATAAATAAATAATATCTATCCATAGTTCAAACAAGCCAGAGTTATCCAAGTTTGGACACAATAGAGAACTGCTTCATTTTAAAAGTAAAATGGAAGCTTTCAATCTCCACTTTGTACATGGCTTCTTAGGGCACAATCCTATGCATGTTTAGACAGACGGTTCTGTCTAAGTAAACATAGGATTGTGCCCTTAGTGTGACATAAGGACCCGGACACGTGACTTGTCTCTCCCCTGACAAGCCAGAGAAATAACCCAACAAAAAAAGGCAATTATTTCTCTGTCTTGTTTGGGGAAAGACAAGCCAGAGGTCCAGGTTTGTACATCACACTAAACAAGCCATGACCGGAAAGTCTGTGGGTTATTTAGCCATTCCTGCTTGCAGTTTGAGTGATCAGGTAGTGTGTAAGAGCACAGTGCGCATTCACAATAGGCTTATCATGAAGTTCAAGCCACATCAACATTATTTTTAAAAATGCCCCCTTCTGAGTTATTAGTGGGTAGATTCATCTATGTAGTTGTTCTCTGAGATGTGAGAATAAAAGAGGTTGAATCATTCAGGAATAGTTTCTGACTGTTCTCCAATGATTGGAGCCATTATTCATTTAACACTAAAAATATGAACAACAATTCACTAGTATGCTGCAAAGTTGTCTGTTGAAACTGTAATGTTGGGATCAAAAGTTCCCTGCCAATATTCAATTACCATTTTGCCATTCATTTTTAAGAAGCTGAACAACCATTGCACTGAGAGTGAGAGATCTCCTGCTATTGGCCTGTGCAATTACAAAAACAAGTAGTTCATTAATGCAGGTATAATAGATGTTGTTGGGTTTCTATCTGACACTACAATTTTCTTTTACAAATTTAATCTATTCCAATACTTGGAAACTGTTGTTCCTGAATGGAATTTGGGCCTGTTGAATTTCAGATAGAAGATCAAAGGGAAAGGTCACTACAGGGCATGTTGCTTACCATCAGCAATTGCTTCACCTTTGAGGCTCTTAAGGCTTCCAGGCACAGGATTTCCATCAATGAAAAACTCAATTATCCCATCATCCAGTGTAATCAAAAGGTGGAGCCAAATATTTTCTTCTAAGTATTTCATGACTGTGATCTTAGCTATGTACGTCACATTTGATTGCAATGGTATGTAATAAAGCCTTATAGAAATATGGGATTCATTTGTGTGGATTTTCACTCCGTAGTACATTGTTGCATTGCCATTGTCCTTTGCCATTATAAATCCATCGCTATTGGCACTAGGAATCACCCATGCTGAAAATGTGAAGTTGCCGAGAGATCTGTTTTTACCGATGAGGAACTCGGGCTCGATTATCCCATATGCATCCTCTTCGCCACTAAAATACAAAGCATCTGTTCCAGTATGATGACGTCGCATGTGAGGTTGTGACTGCACTGACTTTGAAAACTTCCCGAGTAATAAGCAATCAATCATTGGCGGTAACCCTTCTTTGAATGCACTGGATAGTATTTCCCAGCCGATCCGGACATCTCCAAATGTTCCCTGCTGTCTCCATACTGTGAAGTTGGTGATGTAGGACATATCATCTTCGGACAGAACATCTTCTGCTATCTCCCTTTCCTGGCTTTCAGGATCTAGGATGAAGACTCCAAAGGGGTCATCATTAAATGGGATCACCACAATCACAGAAAGGCTGGTTTCAGCTAACTGGCCACCAGGACCTGGGATCCCACCTGAAATATATATATATTAAAAAACCCAACATTAAACAAACTCATTATAGAATTTACTCATCTACCACTCTCTTATCAGTGTCAATATTACACTTTTTATCAGAGTAGGATACATGGCCTCCCTCCTTTCCCATTTTATCATCTCAACAATCCTTTGTGGTAAGCAAGGGAGAGGCCCAGGATCACCCAATGAACTTCATAGCTGAGTGGGGGGTTGAACCTAGGTCTCTTCAGTCCTCATCCAGCACTCTAACCACTACACCTCACCAATTCTCAGCCAGAAGTGTTAATAGTGTGGCACTTAAAAGAAGAGATAAAAACTACTGTGTCAACTAGTAGGGCCAGTTTATACAATGAGCAGAATCAAACGATAAAGCTTTCCCTAGAATATAGAACATATTAAGCTGCCTTATGTTGAGTCAGACCATTGCTCCATCTTGCTCAGTATCGTCTGCAGTCCTACCTGCAGATGCCTGGGACTGAACCTGGGAGGTTCTGGATATAAAGCAGGTGCTCTACCAATGAGCTATGGCCCTTCCCCATAGCTGGCATGTAACGTAACTGTTGGCATGTAACTGTGTTAGGTTGCAGGTGTGAAAATCCTTTGTCACAAAACAACAACAACCCAAAAACCATCCTCGCACACAGAAATAGAGCATGTCAAAAAAGAAGCTTAAGCTGATTTCTTCTTCCCGGCATGTTATTTTTCTATGTACATTCAAACATGATGTTCTGTCTCCCCCAGCCCCAGTGACACAAACACACACCTGCCACAGAAGTGGTACAGTCCAGAAAAAGATTCAACTCTTGAGTCTGCTGATACTAGTGGGTTTACTGGGGCATGAACTTTTATAGGCAACTGATTCATTTAAAACAAAAATGTACAGTGAACATGTAAAAAATATATAGCGGGTGGCAGATGGAGTCTTTTGAGAAAGCAGTAGATGTTTCTGAAATTAGCACATTGTTTTAAATATCGCTATGCTACAAGCTGTAGAAAATGACACACTATTTTTAAACTTGAAAAAAGACTCATATTGCCTATGCAGAATATGCAACCGTCTGGTCTGAATTTGCATTTAGACCTTTAGAGAAGTCTAAGCATTATACCCTTTGGAAGATCTCAGATTAATCTTTTGCCCCAAGGAAATGAATTTTAATTTACCACCCCCTGGCAACTTTTCTACTGGTTTTCCATACTGCACCTTCAGATTTGGACAAAGGGAGCCCACTATACCTGAAGCGTTCACCAGCCTTAGCACGTAAAATTCATTGAATTCAGGAATTTTATCAGGAATGGCATGAAGAGTTATGGGCCGTGACCATTCGCCATCTAGGAACCATACGAGCCCAGAGACGTCATAGAATTCCTTCCCGGGGTCCAAAGCCGAATCATTCTCAAACAGCTGCCAGGCCAAAGAAACGTTACCAAAGTAGCCTCTGTGCCTCAGAACCCTGTGCAGTAAATTAGACACAATGAGAGGTTTTTTCCCCTCATGAAAACAGCAGGCATAGTAAACAAACCCATTTTACAATTCTCCATGTAATCCATCTACAATACCTTCTTAAGGAAGAAGCAAAGAAAACCCTGAATGTTTATCTGCATTTGCAACCCAGTCCTAAAGGACCTCCTCAATGCAAAGAGGGTGGGTTATTGTCTCTCCTTTCTGTTGCTAGAGAGGCCTTGGGTTTATGCTTAATTAGGCAAAGCAGCATCATAGCCCTGGCTGGGATCCAAAGAACTACTTTAGGTGTGCCCAGGAGGTAGCTTGTGCTCATCCAGGTGTGGAGTTTTTGTTTTTGTTTTTCCTTCAGTCCAAGATGCCCAGCCATGCTATATTGTACATTTTGCAACCACTACAATCTGGGGAAAATATGCCCCACTGGCTCACTAAAAAGACAAACAGAAGCTGGATAGAATGAGGTTTGACATCTGAGGGGAAACATTCTGATTATAAAAGTTCAGTACTAGAAAGAGGTGCCCAGGGATTTTCTTTCCCTGGAAACTTTGAAGAAGTCAGAAATGGGAAGCTGCCAGGAATGATTTTGCAGTAGGATATTTTGCCTCAGAGTAGGAAGATGTTCAACTTCACCCACTGGGTCCTTTCTTAACAGTATAACTGTATAACAAAGATTTATTTTCTCATGAAGTGTTAGATTTTGAGAATTCCACGATGACGACAATGACGATGATAATAATAATATTTTTTTAAAAAATCAAGAAAAACTTGACCCAGTTATGCCATTCAAAGAGCTCCAGTCACATTCTAGATAAAGTAAAAAGCATTGCGGGGGATGGGGGGACAACACATTATAGGAGCAGCATAATTAAAAAAAAAACTGTAGAGAAAATTCTCTTCTCAGCTATTTTGACCAGTCATTAACAGAGTTCCACGAACTTATCTCTATAGCCCACCAATCCACTTGTTAGAAAGTGTCAATGGATTATACACCTCCTGCTGAGTTAATTGGCAGCATAACCAGGGTCATCAGCCAAGCAGAAATTAACTTTTTAAATCCTGCTAGTCCTGGATACATCTATGAATGAACACCAATAAGAGATTTTGCATCTAAAGCCTGTAGAAAGTTCTTTCAAGACAGATGGGATTTTGATTTTTTTTAAAAAAAAATCCTCTGAGATTAACACAAATATTCATAGAAGAGAACAAGCATTAAACCTTCCTTGAACAAAAGAACTGTTTGAGGTAAATTTTCAAAGCAATATCTTGGCAGGTTTTTCACTCAACATGACTTGCTAGATAACCTAATGGTTAACCTTTAGTTAGTACCTTAATTTCCCCCTCAATTTTATTACTGTGCTGCATTTTTGCAGGTTCATTTCATAGTCGCCATATGTATAATGTTATGTTTTTAGAACAGAATAAATAAAATAGAATAGAATTTATTGAACTAATCAACAATAGGGTAATGATTTCATCTGTAGTACATATGCGAAGTCAGCTTGTCATTTTGCAAGGGATTCCCCCTATTCACTCTGTTCAGCACATGTAGAGCATCCCAGGGACTATAGGATGATTCAGCGTTTCCCTCTGTGGCTGTAGACACTGTTACAATCTCGGAGGGGAAATCCAAATGCCACCCCTCCCACCCTTGCAGCCACTGGTGAAATCACTGCAGTGGCCTCCTCACCCAAAGTCGGAGCTCCAACTTCAGCTGAGGATGGAAATGAGGAGGAAAGGGGAAGGAAGGGGAGGTGCCAAGGATCCTCAGGATCCAAAGCCTCCCAGCTTCCGTCCCAATCCCCATGACTCCACGAGGTGCACGCAAAAGTGCATCAAGTGAAATATCAGCAGAAAGGAGGACAGAAAGGTGAAGATCTCCTCCATTGCTCCTCCTGCTCTTCAGGATATCTGCCAACATATAGGATTTTCGGAGCACTCCAACACTGCTGCACTCCCTGGACACATATAGGATTGCTGTTACTTTCATAAATAACATTTCACACCTAATATCCTCTTATGAATAGTTTTCTACCATTTATTTATTTATTACATTTATATACCGCCCCATAGCCGAAGCTCTCTGGGCGGTTTACAAAAGTTAAAAACAGTAAACATTAAAAAGTATACAAAATTTAAAAACCATCAGAAACATAAAAACCATAGTATAAAAACAACAGTATCCATTTAAAAACAACAGTTCTGGGGTCAGTTAAAAAACAAACTTAGCGTTGTTAAATGCTGTTAAATGCCTGGGAGAAGCAGTCCATGTTCTTACACATGCTCTCCTCTCCCTTATATGTGCTGTGACGGCATCTCAAATAAGCCTCTTATCCCATTCTTTTAAGTCAAGGGTGCAGCCCTGAAGGATGACCTTGTGTCTAAAGGATAAACTGGGAAGAAATTGTATACATATCTATTTAAAGAAAAGTCCACAATCGCCAAGAGTCCAGCAGTAACTCCACATATTAAAGTTATTTGCAAAGTCTGCAAATATTTTAAACTCTCTTCCGTTGTGTCATTTTTGACATGGAAGTAACTTGTGAAACAATCCTAGTTATTACAAACCTACTGTGACAAATAAAGTTAGACTAAGGAGATTTCAGGAAAGTTTAATCCAAGATACTTAGTGGAAATGAGATATTTGCTTGAATATTACTCACAAAAAATTATTGGTCTTGCCTTCTTCCACTGCTTTGCTTGTAGGCTCTAACGAGAAAATGCCATTTGGATCGTCATTTGCTTCAATTATTACAGTTGCCATCCCAGGTCCATAGACTACTGTGTCTCCTAAGAAACAATGTTTTATGTTTAAATATGACGCTAAAATGTGAACAAAATCATATTGGATTGAAGGGGTAATACTTTTTTACTTCTCTAAATGTCTTTCCAAATCCAAGATTCTGAGTATCTTAGCACTGGTTCAGAAGATAATCTGCTCTCTTTGTGTGCTGGAGGAAAGAGATCATGCCCACTCTCCCACCAATTTGGTGCACCTGTCTTACATCTAGGCCTGCCAGACACCAGTGTGGGCATCACATTTGCAGAGAGTTCACATACAGAAGGATTAAATTAAGAGGCTTCTTACCATACTTTTGTATGTGAGATATCAAACTGAGGTCTGTATGTGTCCGATTTTATGTGTGCAGACTCCATGGCAAATATGATGCCCACACATAGATTTTCCAAGGCATCCAAAGGCAGGCACAACTTTTCCTTGTCACTGCACACAGGTTTTGGCAAATAGCTAAAATGTCCTTTCAAAACAAGGAACAAGGTCATCATGTACAATGGGCTTTATTCCTGAATCACTATCCAGAAGAACAGATGGGCTTCTATGGTCAGTAATGGAAAGAATTATTGTCATAAATGGCACACAGGTTTTAGCCTTTACAGCCAATGATAGGAACTCAGTATGATGGTGGCATTCTAAACCATAGCCTGAGCTCACCCATTCAAGATGACAGGATGAGAGAAACCAGTGTTTTAGGGCAGTCTCCAGTGCGACACAGGTGCTAATGTAAATGACGTTGTGCTAGCACAGGGGACCTCTGGCAGAATGCCTAGTGTCAGCTGGTGCAATGGATTTCCCAAGGAATCCTGCAGTGCTAGCTAATGCTACTGGCATTGTGCTAAAGTCGCTTATGCTAGCGCAGTGGCAGACTAATCACAAATGACAAATAGCCTGCCCAAAAGATGGAGTACAAAGCAGAGGTGAGGTCTGAGTCCCAACACACTAAACAACCCACCATTCTCAGTGCTAATAGAAACTTATTTCACAGAAGGCAAACTCTTTTTCTACTATTCCATTTTTGTCCTTGTACTGAAGATAGTGGGATAATAAATAAAGTACACTGTGTTTCCCTTTTTAACACATGATGCAAGGAATAAAAGCTGAAGCTGCTCCTGTTTGTTTGTCTGTTCTAACCAAGCAATATTAAAACCAGCCACAAATACATAGATCCAGACATGCTGTATGTTTCACAAGGGCATAAAAAGATGCTTTGATGTGATGAAACATGGCAAGGGGAATACTCTAATGATCATCAGTTCTCCAAACTACCAATCATGGTGTGTGAGCAAAGCAACATCAGAGAAGCAGCAGCTGCTTGTTTTGCATAGATCAAATAATCATTTGAACCTGTAGAGTTGAAGAGAATGATATAAAAAGTCTCATCTGACTCAGGGGTATCATCATCATTGATAAACACAGTTATGTTCTGTTCTCTTATTCCAATCTCAAACAAAAGCACTTCATTCTTTTCACTAGAAATGAAGTCTCCTTCCTTGGCGCTGGCTCCTCCATTAACAGTGGCGTAGAGAACTGAAACAACACTGGCGCTGGAGCCGTTCCTTATGACTACAAAATTAGCAATGCCACCTTCGTGAACCTTCACAACAACAGGATCTGAAATAGACGTAAATAAAGGCATCAGAGCTTTAAACTTCCTGTGCAGGTGTTTTCTATAACAGAGAGAAGGAAAACCTACTAAAAGGAAAATGCATGATTTATATTACTAAAAGTATCTACACCGCTCCTAGCTTACAAAAGACCCAAGGATTTAAACGTTAACGAATCTCCAGGAAAAGCGTTGTTATTGTTGTTGCTATTGTTGTTATTGCCCTGCTTTTAAAAATATATGTGCAGAAAGTAGCTTACAAGACAATTATCACAATGGGCCTGTTCAGAAAATATGCTAAGCCATGGTTAGGCTGCTAACCTTTCTGCAGAAAATAGTGTGTTTAAACAGTGGTTATGTAGCCACCATTGTTAGGAATAGTTCACATGACACGCTAAGCCATAATGTTTAACTCAAAGTGCTTAACCACCATGGCTTAGTGTGTCGTCTGAACAGGGTCAATGCAAACTGTAATGGCTCAGTTCAGACATCACACCAAACCATGGTTTGTGCTAACCACAGTGAAGAATCCTCATAATGGTTTGGGCTTAAAATGTATAGCAGGTTTAGGGCTGCTTATCTGCTTCTATTTTCTGTCTGCTCACACTCAGCTCCATAGGTTCACTCCTCCTGTCTCCATGGTACAGTAGACTTCTGAGTTGGAATGATGTTCATAACCATGGTTAGTCAGTGGTTTGCAAATTCACACATAATGGCAAGCCACACTTAGTGCAAAATGTGGTTTGTAAAGCAGCTTCAAACTCTGGTTTGAGAACTTGATTTGTTGTCTCCTTTATTATTATTATTATTATTATTATTATTTATTTATATAGCACCATCAATGTACATGGTGCTGACCATGGTTTACAAACCATGGTTTAATTTAAAAATCGTAGTTTGACATGTCATCTGAATTCAGCCAATATCTTAATGAGAACATAAGACATCGAATAGCATGATAAAGCCAAGCATATCTGCCGTTCACATTTAATTAATTTTGGAGAACGTGTCTCTGCCTCTGAACAGTAACTATTTGGAAATAAGCTACAGAGCAAATCTCTCACCTGCAAAATAAATTGGATCATCATTTTTGGTAATCTGCAAGGTTGCAGTAGTTTTATTTCCCATTCGAGCACCCCCTGTTGTATTCAAAAGTCTAATGATGAATACTTCCATTTCTTCAGGTATCTGGAAAAATAACAGTGCTAACGTATGTTATTTTCCTAAATGTTATGGAATTAAAACAGATCTCCCAACAATTAACGATTACAAATTATGGTGCACAATTCTAAAATAATGAGGATTTAAAAACAAACCATAAAGTCTTGCAGAGCAGTGAAATCTAAGCAATCTTTATTTATTTTGGGGTCTCTGCACCATTATGATATACTCTAGTCACAGTGGTACGCACTTAATACTATCCCATTTAAATCAGTATACTACACTGCTACTGCACCTCTACAAGTTCTGTTGCCCTAACAAAACAGACTGCTATTGCAACATTTAACTAGTGGTTTCTAAAATAAGCAAGGAAAAGAGCAGCAATACTCATTTCCAGAACAGAGCAGATCAGCGGAGCTCCCTTCTGAGAGTTCTGCTGACCTGCCCCATTCTGGAAATAAGCATTAGCACTTAATTCTGGGGGATTTGGGGGGGAGGGTTGGTGTGTGTGTGTGTGTGTGTGTATTTTCAGGAACCACTAGTTCCTGTTCTGCTAGTGGTCCATTCTACCAGCATTGGGGAATTCTGCCCAATGGGATTGAAAAATGCTAAAATTTGCCCACTTTGGCGGGACTTCACCAGGTTTGATCATCCCCCTGTAATTTAAAGCAGCAGTAGGGTAAGTGTGGCCCTCCACTTGTTGTTGGTCCAAAACTTCCATCAGTCCTAGCCAGCATGACCACCCATCTGGAGGGCTACACATTTCCCCAGCCCTGACTTAGAGGCTCCTTCACATTGCTGAGTTGGTGCCGCTCCACCGCCAAATCCCACGGTATCATTACTGTAGGGTGGCGGCAAATAATCCCCACCGGGGGAGGTAGTGTGGGCTTTCCAACGGCCATTAGACTTGCTGGGCATGCCCCCTCCAGTCACTTATTCCAGGATTCCAAGTTGATTCAATGTCAACAGTTGTTATGTGTTCTTAATACTCTTCCATCTGAAAGGTAAGGCCCATTGAAATCATGGTGAACTTAAGTCCCATTGATTTCAATGGGCCTATTCCAAGTATGCCTAAATCTAGATCCAACCCTGTATGTCCTAGTCTTATAGGGCTGTTTCACACATGCCATCACTTGATTACTCAACAATTAATGACTCATAGCTAAATGTGTACACTAGCCTTCTCCAACCTGGTATTCTGTGGGCTACAACTCAATGCCTATGCTGGCTGGGGATGATGGAAGCTGTAGTCCAACACATCTGAAGGGCACCAGGCTGAAAATTGACAACACTGAGAATCATGGTGTTTGAAGGAATGAGAGGAAATATAAATGTTGTGACTGAGGTTTTTCATTTCTGATAGCTCTCTCAACTTCTGATGCTGTAATTCAATGGGTGATAAACATGCAAACATGAATTAGCTCATGCCATACACTTCACTGAAAACTGTACGTTCCACATTATAGCTATTCTCCTTCTCCCCAGGACAGCCAACAAATGACACATTCCAAACAGACTGAGCAAAACGTACATTAAGAGCAAACAAAAACTATTAGCAGATTTTTAAAAAATCAATATTTTATTTAGTTTAGCATGACATGAAAAATTCCTGCATAATTCCAGATTATGGGTTGAATCTGACGGTGTCATTTCATAAGCACAAAGCTTCTACCTCTTGCAGAAACCCCATATTCATCCTTGTGCAAGTGTCAAATTCAATACTTTTATTCTTGTGCAAGCCGTGACACGAGGCATTCCACATGAGGATTTAGACAACTTATCACAGCTTCTTTAGGAGAAGTGTTGCTTGCACTAGTTATGCTAGTTGTTCTGCTAGTGGCCATGCAATTACTAATGAAAGACTACTAACTCTTGCAATCTTTCCACTTGTGTGATGTTGAACATAACCCTATTACTGACGCACTTGCTTTTCGCCAGTGATGGCTATTAGTGTTCAATTCCAAATTCCTTAGCCTATGAGCCAAAAGGAAATATTCTAGTAGATTTATAGCTCCATCAGGAGAAGAGGAAGCAGCAGTCAGAAACCCTTCATCATGCCTGGATTCAGCTGAGAGCCACACAGTCTCCTACTACCAACTACCATTGCTAAGGAGAAGTTCAGAAAAAGAGGAAGCAGCAATAACTGTGTTTAGATCCAACTCCATGACCTGCTGAACTTTGCAATTAAAATCTAGGGCCTGAATTTGCTTTCTTCTTCCCTCCCCGCCCCCATTCCTTTTGTGCCATGTCTTTTAGACTGCAAGCCTTATTTCTTCAACCAGAAGACGTCTTATTTCTTAAGTTTGTAAGCCACTCTGAAAGCCTTTTTGACTGAAGGATGAGATAAAAATGCTAATAAATAAATAAAATGCATACCATTTCTGTCCTTTCAAAATTAAAGAACTTCCTGTATCTGCAGCTGCTATTCCCTTAATTCAACAACCTCCCTTGTGTTATAAATTTATCCCCCGCCCCACCAAAAATTACTTGCGTGAAAACGTTTACCTCATCAGGTACAGAATAAATGGTGATATTTTTTGAAAATTCCTCATTTCCAAAGAAAATTGTCCCTTCTTCTGGGGAAATGTCTTTTGCAGAAACTGGGTAAGTTGCCCAAGACACATTCACATTACCAAAGGTTCCTTGGGTTCTTATAATTTTGAACACTGGTTTGAAACACAAGCATATGAGCTGGTAAATGTATAGTCTTAAGGAATTTATGTCAAAGACAGCTTAGAGAAAACAAAAAAGATTTTATTTTTTTTAAAAAAAATGATTTAACAATAGACTACTAATGTCATATAAGCAAAAACAGATATTTGAAAACCATTCAATGAAAAAATTATATTATTATTGTAATTGTATATGGAAAATGCGAAGAAGGAGGAGGAGGAGGAGGAGGAGGAGGAGGAGGAGAGGGAGGGAAATTAGTGATGCAATTCATAATCATTTTTCAACCACAAGATGATTTTTGAATAGTTTCTTCATGAGAGGTATCAGTGTGAAAACTGCGTGCACAGATCAAACATGCCATCACTCTGCTACTTCATGACAGGGGAAATGACGATCCAGGCAAATATTTCACATTAATTAATGACTTGAAAGTCATCTTCTGGTTGGCTGCCATTGGCTTAGCTGCTCTGACATCACAGGATGCCTAGGACCTGCTAGGTAAATGCTAAAGGAAACATCTTAGGTTAAAAAAAGTTATTTATAGATGTGTCTCAATGTAGCGGTTTCTGAACATATTAACTCATTTACAGATATACATTCAAGGGCATGCTATTTATTGCAGGCTCAATAAATAGCATGGCTTTATCTTTCTTTTTTAAAGTGGAGAACTGTGGTATTCAGCATCACTTCTTCCCATACCATGAAGGTAACACCTCCGAAATACTGGGCTATATGGGAGGACCAATAAGCTCTGGCTCCTTGTCACACTTGCATCAGCCCTCCAGAAAACTGGGCCAACATTGGCATGTGGAGGAGCCATAGAGCAGTATCCAACACTACCTACATGCTAGCAGGGCCTACCACTTGCACAACGGGAAGTTTGTGGTTCTGGAAACAGGTGGAAACACTCATTTTAAGAACGAGGCAGGTCAACAGAGCTCACAGAAAGAGCTCTGCTGACCTGTCCTTTTCCAGAAGTTAGCATATTTGCTCATCCCAGGGTTTCTTTAGGAAGTGCTAGTTCCTGTTGCGCTGGTAGTTGGTCCCATGGATGCAATTAGAACTAGCAGCAGTAATATTGGACACTGCACCCTAACTATGCTATTTGGAGCTCCTGACTTACCTTCACAGAATGGGAAGGCACTGTGCTGCACTGGCTCCTGTCAGATGAAGGAGCCTTGAGAGGCAATTTAATTCATTTGAATAAGAAACGGCAAAAGTGTAAGTGACTGTTAAAACTACAACAGAATAATAACGAATTACCAGCATAGAGGTCTTCCCCTTTACTTTCATTTATTGTTACTGTCAGTCCATCCTCAACAAACTCAATTATTCCATGTGGATCATCACTCTTCAGAATTGTTATGTTGACTCTTGTGGCATTTCCAAGCTTACTTGGTAGTTCACCATGGCTATTGAGTACCACTGAGTAAAATTCATCCAACTAGAACAGGGAAACTAAATCAGAACAATATGGACAGAACTGGCAACTCTCATAGCAAGAATTAGATTAATCTAAATGTATCAGTCAGGCAATGCAAAATCAAAATTCATAATCATGTATTTCTACTACCAAATTCAGAAAAGACAGTATTCTGACATTTTTCAAATTAAACAGATAAAATAATCTGTAACTTTTCAGCCTTTTATCATTCCATATTTTACGTCACTTAAAGTTTAATAAGGTGGTATGTTATATTATACATTTGATTGCTTATGATGATTCAAAGTAGTTTTATTTCTGAATTGCCAAATTCATCTAAACCAAACTGACTTAATGGCCCATTCACTTTTTTCCTGCCACAGCATAACCCCACCACAGAGTAATCTCATTTCTGTGACAGCCCCATGCAGATATATTGTGGAAATAATAGAGATAAGCCTTATCTGATAAGGAAAATGCATACCAACAATCCCAAAACATATTGGAGATCATTCTGTGACAGAACAGAATCTGTTGTATAGATGAAATACATCCTACTACTTCTCTACAACACATAGTTGATGTAGAAGGAGGAGGAGGAAGAGGAGGAGGAACAGAAAACCCACACAAAACTACCATAATAAAACATTCTTATTTCATAGAATATGATATTATAACCCAGTCCTCAATTACTTCTAGTATATTCAGGCTGCAAGATCATGCACAATTAGCTGGAAAAAAGCTTAATTGCTTTTTCGGAATACAGGATTGGGTTACCCTTTAATGTAAACAAAAGAGAAAACTATCACATTGCTACTCATGAGTAGGAAAGAACTAGGAATTGACTAGGAATTCCAGGTTTGTTGATTCTGGTTAGACAATGAAGGACTTAATTTCTGGTTCATATTAGATAAGGGGCTTCTCCAAATGGGTGATTTATAACATGCCCGTGACTCACAGAAGTTTGTGGGTCGATTAAATGATGTTGACAACAGCCAGGATGCCTCCCACAATTCCCCTCCCCATTATCCTGTTTTTAGAAAGATCAGAGATAAGCTGGAATAAACCCTTAATGTTGTGAAACCGGCAGTGTTTAAAAGCTGGTGTTGCGCTATGAACTTGCTAAGGACCTTTTCCTGCTATTGGAGGGAGAAGAGGTAAAATGCCTTCCTGCAACAAAGGGAGACAGATCTGATTCCCCACCCTGCCAAGAGCACCCCTTTAAATTCAACGGGGCTTACTCCCAAATAAGTGTGCCATGAGGACATAGAGGGTTCTGACTCCCTCCACCCGCTCTTTTGCACACATACCAAGGAGGGAGGGAGGCAGGCATTTCCTCAATTCAAATGTGTCTTGTCATTTAAAGGAGCCCCGAGAAACAGCAGGATCTTCCGCCTTGTCACCCTTCTCTTCCCATGTAACGCAGCCCATATCAATTGTGCCAAAGAACCAGGAAGCACAACAGCCCGGGTAACAATGCCATGTTCCTTAATGTAGAGTTGCTCAAGGGATCCAGAAGTCTCAGAAATTTTTCAGTCTTCTGCCCTTGCAAGAATTGGATCTCATGCCCTTGTGCTTCAGCCAGTATGAAGTCAGGAAGCAGAACACAGCACTGCCCCTCCACCACCACCACCTACACACACTGACTAGGGTTATTTAGGCAAATGTTCAGCCTCTGTATTTTTTTAATCCACAAAAAATCTCATCAAAACATTAGAGGAGATTTTAGATAAATTTCTGCCATGGTTTATTCATCTATTTGCTTTTACTGTAATGTTTTTATGTTGTGTTTTAATTTATTGTGCGCCATTCAGATATCTCTTGATGTGAAGCAGTTCATAAATTTTATAATAAATGAATGTCAAAACATGCATCCTTTATAATTCAAAGTTAGGTATGAAGAATCTCTCTCTCTCTCTCTCTCTCTCTCTCTCGTTTACCTCTGGAATCCCATCCATCCTTGTTAGCAAAGTAATTTTAATTTCTCTTTCCCCAGGTTTAAACTCCAGGATTCCTGTATTTCCATAGAACTCATTGTCTCTTGGCTCCACAGTGTAACGTAGAAATTGCTTAATAAGGGTTCCCCTGGACCGGACGATCTGGAGTTCAACGGATTCACCTTCCTTTAAACGAAACAAGAGTTCAAAAGCTCAATAGTCTTATACCGTGAGATTCTACAATAGAAGGGATTAATATCTGCACACTTACTTTAATCCTGTAGGGTCCTCTGGAAGATGAAGCAAACTCAAACAACCCCCCAGGATCATCATTTTCCAGAATGATCAGTTCACGGCTAGTATATCCAAATTTTAGGATCTGATTTTCCACATTCACTCTGAGGAAAGGAATCCAAAGTAATTTTTAATCTGCAGGTTAGTTCAGAATTAAAAGCATCAAAGCCATATGTATAGAGCAGGTTTCTCCAACATAGTGCCTGCCAATATTTTGGACTTCAACACCCATCAGCCCCAATCCACATGGCCAAGGTCAGCAATGCTGGGAGGTGTAGTCCAAAACATCTGGAGGGTACCAGGCTGGAGAAGGCTCATATAGAGTTCCCCTGGAGGATCTAGAGTTCAAAAGGTCCACCTTCTTTTTAAATGGTGGGACTTCCCCACCACTTCCAACTGTGTTCATTTGCAATGTTCCCCCACAAAAGGGATACAGGAGGCCTCATCACTGGCTCCCTTCTGAAACAGACAAAAAGTTCCTTGTCACTAAGGCTATGAGATTGCTTTTCATTTTAAGCTTTTTATTTTATTTTATTGGTTTTGATCGAATGTTTTATCTTGTATTCATGTGTTTATATTGTAAAACCATTTTGTGAATGAATATTGAAAGGCAGCATACAAATGATGTAAGTAAATAAATAAACTCTTTCTTCATAGACCATATTTTTTCCAACCTTCTTGTGGCAGATTGGCTGGATTAAATATTATTTTAATCTATATATAGTATATTAAACATGCACACATCACACAGAGAAAGACAATAAAATAAAGTGATATACATGAGTACTGAATGGCAAACTTTAATTTTAAAGGTTCAAATGAATCAAGGAGTGCTGAAGAGAAAAATGTAGAGTGTATTCATAACATTTAACAAAGCTCCCAACAATGTTTGATAGAAAACATCAGCTAATTCACATGTTGTTGTTTTCCAGCTTCACTTGAGACAGTAGCCCAGTTCACATACAATGGTAACCCAGTTGTTTTTAAACCATGAATTACACTGAATGAGTCAGCACTGTTCCTCCTGCCAGTGGGAGCAGCTAAACAAGCCGGTGATGCGCCATCCCTGGCTTGGTTAGCATTACGTCCACACCCACAAACCAGAGTTGGAAACCAGCGTTGTTGTTTTCCTGGACTCCAACTCTGGCTTGTCAGGGCAGAGGCAAGCCAGTGTTCCAGGATCAGCCATAATGCTAAACCAAGCCAGGGTCGGAGTTTCCCTTGTTTGTTTAGCCACTCCAGCTAGTAGGATCAAGCCCCGTGAATTAGCTGATCTAGTAATCTGGTTGTTGTTGTTGTTGTTTTACAAGATTACGTTGCATGCAAACTGGGTCACTATTTCTCTCTTGACATTCCAAAGCTGATTATTTCCTGTTCCGTAGACCTGCATGGCAAGCAAGATGAACTCAAGGACTCCCCCTGCCCACAAGAAGTCTTTAAAATTGTTTCACTGCCAGAGTTATTCTGCCCATCTACTAAATTTAAAATTTAACCATATTCAACATTCCAGAAGCGTCGATCAAGAATTGTTGAGTAATGCTTCAGGTCCTTGATTCTGTGCTGGAGTGTATAAAAATGCAGCATTCTATTCGCAGGTAATTTGTATGAATTGTTTCAAATTGATCAATGATGTGTTTTGAAAGCCTACAGTACTAAGTATATGCAGGTTACTTTAATAAGGCTACAATCCTATATACACTTCCACTGGGAGTAAGTCTCATTGAACATAGTAGGGCTTACTTCAGAGTAAGCATGCACAGGATTGTATTGTATGTTTCCAAAACACTGCAGTGAAAGCCCAGCACCTATTTAAGAAAATCTGTAGGAAACCATTTTTTGGTCTGATTCTCCAGCTCCATTATGATGTATCTGGGAGACCAGGTTTTTCAATGTCAAGATCAGAACAACCAATCTACTGTTTTGAACTATGCTCAAGCATCAAATCCTGAGCCATGCATTCATAACTTATTATTATTATTGTTGTTGTTATTCATAGGGTCTGTATAAAGCAACGTTTTTCAGTCCACCACCCCATGCTCTCAAATAAAAGGGCAAAAGGAAGCATGCATTGCCCGGGGAGGTCTCAGAGGCATGGTGCTTCAGAAGGAAAGGAATATTAAAGGAGACAGAGTCCCATCCAGACCAACCACTTCCAAAACAAAGTGCTGATTCAATGAAGACAAAGGCACAGCTTGCTGCACTTACCCAAAGTACACGACAAACCTTTCTGTCTCTACCCTGTCAATACAGAGAGAAAGAAATGGGGGGTAGGAATAAAACCACGGTTTGCCAGATTCTTTGTAAGTGAGTTCTTCAGAAGTGGGATGCGGAATAAAAAGAGGGATTTAAAAAAAAAAAACACCCAGCAACTTTCTAGCAGCTAATGTTCACTTTATGGGAATCCTACTTGCTTGGCACTGACTTGTTCGACTAAAGCTTGCAAGAGGTTCAGGAATTCCCACTCGTGGGAGATGACCCCATGACCAATTGGGATGTCAAGGCCCTATTCAAGGCGTTCATTACCAGCTCTGCTCCAAGAGCGAGCTACTGACTGCCAAGCACTCTGTGATCGTAGAGGCCACACCAGCTGAGTAAGTTTTATTCAGGTCCGTTTGCAATTACTCAGTGCTTTTAATTAGACAAAAGAAGCCCATTTTATTCATAGATGTACAAGCCTCTGAGACCTGTCATTCCACTAAGCTGCCCAAATGATTGTCTAAGTAGATAAAGAAGGGCACGGTTGGCCATTGTCTAAATTTTGTAATGGGGACAGCTTTGAAAGCCCTCATTTAAACAGGAATTAAAACAGCATGAAGTGTTATTTGTGACTGCTTTTTTGGGTAAATCAAATGGTAAGAATGATGTAAATAGGGAAAGCATTTTCAAAGCAAAACACAGCTTCAGTTCTAAACAAATGCTTTGAGCTGAACCACAACCACTTGTCAGAAGATGAAACTGGAAATGAAGTAGCATCTCTGATGCTAAACCGAGCATTTTTAAAGATGCCAGTTACTTTGCTTCATTGTAAATTGCTGTCTGCATGTTTATAGTTCATTGAGGAGACTTCACTGGGTATGCAAGCACATATGTTATTTACTATAGCATTCACAACCTGCCTTTTTTCCTCCAAGGAACCCAAAACGGCGTATATAATCCTCCTCTCCATTTTATCCTCACAACAACAACCCTGTGAGGTAGGTTGGGCTGAGAGTCTGTGACTGGCCCAAAGTCACCCAGTGGGATTCCACAGCTGAGTGGGGACTAGAACCCAAATCTGCAGACTCACAGTCCAACACTTTAGCCACTGCACCACACTGTCTCTCAGTGTGGCCATGCTTCCCTGGAAAATTCCACTGCATAAGCTCCCAGTGAGATTAATGGGCATTTCTGCGAAAGAACATTTATGCACAGAAAATCTGGACCAACACACAAAATATGCCATCCTGGGGATGCAAAGAGGGGAATAAAGCTTGAGAACTTATATTTTAAAATTGCTACTAACATCTAAGATTCTATTTAGCATTAACAGTGTGCTAAATGCTGCATGCAAATACAACATAATCCCTTCTCAAAGGACTCCCAGTTTAGAAGGGGCAGAACAAAGGTGAATGGCAGGGCTTGATAAAGATGGTCAAGTGTGTTTTTAGCTACCAGTTAGCCAGAGCCAGCCCTGCCATTAGTGCAGCTTTCACCAACCTAATGCCCTCCAGATTATTATTATTATTATTTATTTATATAGCACCATCAATGTACATGGTGCTGTACAGATAACACAGTAAATAGCAAGACCCTGCCGCATAGGCTTACAATCTGAGTTAGACTACCAGGATAGAATCCAACTAAAGTCCTACTTAGAGTAGTCCCATTGAAATGAATAGGACTTAAGTTAGTCATGACTAATGTAAAACCCATTCATTTCATTGGGACTACTCTAAGTAGGACTTCGATTGGATTCTACCCAGCCAGCCATTCAGATCTGATTCGACGGCCTTGGGCAAAACACCATCATGCAGACTAACCTGAGAGTGGTACCAGATATTATAAGGAAAACATAAGAGTTCAAATATCCTCTTTCCTTCATAATACTTGCAGAGGAGAATTAACAGCTGGGAAAGAGTGTACTCACTGATTCTTCACTGCAAATCCACCCCCACCCCCGGTGTTTTAAATCTTTGACCCCCATTTGGGTTCTGAAACAGGTACTGAGATCACCTGCTGCTGGTATTCCCCAATGCCACATGCCCTGAAGGGCCTCCTGTTATCTTGGGAAGCAACTCATCTGCTGCTGTAACATCTACTTCTGGACAACTACTACAGTTCAAAGGATAGGACACATGTGTGAATAGAATGCTGGACAAGATGGTCCCTTGGTCTGAACCAGCATGGCTCTCCTTATGTTCTTACATTCTAAGAACATAGGAAGCTGCCTTATACTGAGTCAGACCATTGATCCATCTAGCCCAGTATTGTCGACACTGACTGGCAGCAGCTGTCCAGGGTTCCAGGCAGGATTCTTTCCTAGCCCTACCTGGAGCACCAGGGATCAAACCTGGGACCTTCTGCATACAAAGCAGGCGCTCTTACCACTGAGCCATGGGCCCTCCCCTTACTGTGGGGATAAATTACAAGGATTTTACAGCGCTATGTACATGAAGTGTGTTAGAGAACAGTATAAATAATATCAGAGAAAGCTATACGTTTGATAGATCTGATTTTCAAAAGGCAAAATAGCTCTGTTGCCACTTTTGTATGCATACACACTGTAGATGGCAACCAAGTATAAGCAATAATTTGAAAAAAGAAAGAGTACAACAACTGTATGAAACAGTATGAGGAATGCTCTCAGTGAAATCAAGTTATACAATGCCCACTGAGGCAGTAGCAAAGATGCTGAAATATTATTAATGAAATTCAAACTCCCTTTTTTTCTGTCGAGTCACTGAGTACTAACCTTCCTGTGGAGATGAAACCTTAACATATACCTATTAATTCTGAATAATGTGACACTATAAGAACCAGAACATTACAGGCACATTTTGACAGAAATATATCATTACGTGAAACTGAAATGGAAATTCAACATAATTGTGTCTTCAAAGCAATGTTATCTGCCAAAGAAAATGCAGAAACAATTTCTGTGGCCAACCAGCATTACATAGCCATTCATTTTCATATTACCCACAAGTCAAACAATAGTAAGTAATTCATCGATGGCTCTGCTCTAAAATATAAAACGTCAAGGAGTCACAGAGTGTTTATGAACACTTATGGTACAATCTTATGCATGTTTACTCAGAAATAAATCCCACTGTGTTTAATGGGGCTTACTCCCAGGTCAGTGTGCATAGGACTGCAACCTAAATAGCTATTAGCTAGCATTTGAAATGGCTGCATTAATTTGCTTTCAAGAAATTGTTATAGAAAAATACCTGTCCAATGACAATAATAGAGTCTCATTCATTTCAGGGATATCATCAGCTTGAATGGTAATGTTGATTGCTGTGTCACTTTGCCCAGATAAAAACACAACGGAGCCAGAGAAAGGACTTATATCATCAATAGTTACTGCTTTTGGATTGAGGCCAGAAGGTATCAGGCTCCAAAACACAATGGCTTGTCCATCAGTCCCATCTCGGTGTAAAGGAATGGAGCTCTAGAACATATACCAAGTTTTTGAGTTTTGTACTTCTTGAATATATGTACAACTCTAACTGCCAAACTACAGCCAATCTGAAATTTTATCAATGTATTTCTGAAATTACTAACAGCTTTTTTAAAAAAATCCCCTCCAGCAAACTGTGAACATATGGAAAGCACTGAAAGTTCCTGAGAGCTGTATGGTTTCTCTTAAACATTTCATACCTGCCAACCTGTTGGTTGGGTCACGAACTAACAAACCATGAAACCAAAAGCAAAAAAAGAACAAGAATTAAGTTAAGTGTAACTTTCATTATATCTAATTGAACATCACAAAATTTACTGAGTAGGTTATTCATAAAGAACAAATCATGGCATATCAATTTAATTGTGATTTAGGTTTATTAAGTTTTTTTATTGATTACAGAATCGTGATGACATGAAAAATATTTCAAGTAAATATATGTTCCAAAACGTGCAAGTGAAGGCATCATCCTCTTTCTCTAAAGAACAATATACAAGAACAACATAGGGAAATATTTACTTACTATTGTAAAAATGGAATCTTCTGGCTCATGCAGAATTATTGGAAGATTGCTGATAAAGCCAATTTCTCCATTTGCAATGTCAGGTGTAATTCTTAATGAGATATTTTGGATTTCACCTAGTCTAGGGCTTACAGATGGAATTAGAGGAATAATATTTACCAGTTCAACCTTTTCCAACTGCAATAAAATAAATCAAGATTTTAAGATTCTCTGCCATTCATACACATGCAACACTGATTCATAAGACTGTACAATATACTCCTAGTTATTACTTTCTTTCTTTTTTTCATGTGAGCTGCAAATCTCCGACATAGGAGGAATCCTGATGTTGAAATTATCATAAGGAATTGCCAAGATAGGAATCTTCCACCTTCTCAATTATTCTGGGAACACACTGACGAACACCTACAGATCTTTATGCTTGTAACCTTTGAACACATAACTTAAATGGCAGAAAAAAATAAAATCACTTGTGCGCTTCTGCATCAGAACAAGTGATTACGGTAATGGCTGAAGCAGGTTATGAATAGATACCCTTCACTCAGTCTGAATAATTCTGGAGAGGAACGCTGGGAAACTAACTTCCAGAAGGTGATAAAACTAGCTGGAAAATCTATGGCAAGCTCCCACGGAATATATGTAGAAAAGGGGAAAAAGTGAAAGAGACAGAGGAGAGGAAGGAATTTTAAAGTTATGAGCAAAATTAATTTCCAGGATTTCATACCCAATATTCTACTATATCTTATGCCTTCTCCGCTTTGAAGTAATTGGCTTGGATCTTAACTTTTTGCTGAATGAATGGAAGGATCTTCCATTCAGAGTAAAAAAGTAAGGATCTGATTCTCTGTTAGAATTAACCCGTTGTATGAGTATGCAGTTAAATCAATACTTTCATGTGCATAAAACCCAATAATTGCACAAGTAACCCAGCTTGTGCAATTAGAAGTAGTGATATAGTTAGGGAACCAGAGAAGTCACCTAAGAAGTGTGTCCCAAGATTCCTTGCAATGTTGCTGAGGATGCTGGGACAACTCTCAGATTATGTCATGCAGCCACTGGAGTATGTGAACTGCTGGGAGTGGAGGTACATTACATGGGCATTCAAATACCTCAAAAATATCTCTGCAGATGTGCACTCAATTATTACTATTATCATTACTGCTATATTCAAAAGATCCTAAAAGAAAAAAGTCCGGTGGGGAAAATGCAAATATAATGAAACGTTTAGTGTGGCATTTTAAGTCACCAAAGATTTTCTCCATAATGCATTTTCTTGAACTTTAAAATATTTTGGGGAATACTTTGAATTTGCAATTGTATATTCCATTTCTTTACATGCCAAAGTTACATCGCAGGCTACAGTTTATTAATCTGTTCTTTTGACCAATGCTTTAATTTCCATTCAATTCTTCATTTCCACTTTACACAAATCCCATTCTCAAACTGCTCTTCTAGGAATATAATAATATTCTTGCACATCTCTGAGGTTATATGCATCTTTTACAACAAACAAGCTATGCCCCTCAGGTTCGGATGACATGACAAATCATAGCAATCTCCCCACCGGCTGAATATTCAAAATGGCTGCCATCATGCACTGCAAGCCATCATGGCTTATTTAAGTGGTGATTATGTGAACCTGATCAAATTCTTCCCACCCTATAGTGGACCATGGTTAAGGGTTAAATCATCACCAACTCAGAACCCATGGCCTGTTTTAGGGTTGCTGGGTGATTTGTTATCCACCCAACCACAAACCCTTCCTAGGTTCAGACTTCACGAAAAGCCCCGCTGGCAAGAGTAATTATGTAAATCTGACCAGTACGCGACCAGCATGTGCAGGGTAGTTAACAAACCACTATGGCTTATTAACCAACTTATGATCGTGCAAACTTGTTCAATAAAGGGTTTCAAGCTAATTTCAACACACTTTCAAAACTTCCCCATTAATTAAGCTTAGTACAGTCCTGACTAAAGTTAAAGATGTTGGGGAAAGGGTTAGGAGAAAGGGGAAGGAGATTCTATGGCCCACCTCCCATCTCTTGACTAGGTGACAGATGACCTTAGTGACAAATAGTGTCATTAATGGTACCACTTCACACACAAAACATTTGAAAAATTGAACATTTATGCCATATCATTATACATTACAAGTTATGATAAAGTTATACCATATAATGTATACCTGTACTAAGAAATGGGCCCCATTTTGAAGAAATGCATCATTTCTAATTGGTATTTTTACAATGTCTTCAGTTTTTCCTTCTGGGAAATAGAGGGTACTTCTTCCAGAAATGTTTAGGACACCTTCTTTAGCTCGCTGAGGATCCACTGGCCCAGCAGGAATATACACGATGGTATAAGACAGCTTCACATCTCCCACTGTTCCTTTTTGCCTTGCAAAGCTAAGGGACAAAAACCGTCCATCTGGGCTGCTTTCTATCCTCTGATTCTCCAAAGGGTAGAATTTTATTACACCATAAACATCATCACTGTCCTGAATGTAGAACAAAAGCTACAAGAACGACAACAACAAAACATTCTTGTTAAGAGCAAATTACTATTAGAACCCACACTGCATTATTTCATCATTGTTTGTGGTTTTGACTGAACTGAGACGTTTGTCCCTCTCACAACAAGGTGTAGGACTCCTGTCTTTACACAACCCTCCCAGTTGTGGCAGCCACTTGCTCAAGCCAATAGTGAGTCATCACTGTCTTGTCACAGCAGATGTACGCGGGGCAATGACACATACCCAGAGTTTTACCACATCCACAGAAGTGGCTGGAATTGAGTTGTGTATAGCTGGAACTCGCAGGGAGAATTTACTTTTAAAGTTGTTTAAAAAAATAAATAAATGTGGAATTCTAATGTAGAAAAGCCTCTTCAACTTTGTAAAAAGGATGAGGGTGCTGTCTATAAGATACTATTCTTACTTTCCATTTATTTGTTTGATTTATAGCTCCTGAAGGAGACATCTCTGAAATATGTAGAGCACAATCAATTTCTCTTCTCTTTTTTTGAGCACCGGAGTTTGCCTCTTTTGTTTACAGCTGCAACTCACCATAAGCGTGTGCAAGTGGTTACCATGTCCAGAAAGATGATGTAAAATGGGACTGTCGTTAAGGAGATGACTTTGTCCCTATCCTCACTCTGCTCTTGAATTCTCTTCTAGCTAAACACAGGGTTCATGTTGTGTATCTTGTGTGGACAACTAGTTCAGATGCCACTGTGTCAGATTTGTCCTGGAAGTAGCAACCACAAATAACTGATATCAGATCTAACAGATATCGTTCAAAAGGGTGCGAAGCTCAGAGGCAAAAGTTCTTAAGGAAGGAGGTGAACCCTTGCAGCTAATAGGGAAGTACAATTACTGTCCACCTTAGCATAACGTTTTCCTGCACAGGCAGGAACACTACTCTATAGTCTCTATGATAAGAGGTGGGATGTTTCAATCTTCACTATTTCCCATGAATATTTTCAGCTGTGTTGAAAATCTCCTCTCACTTTAGAGGGTTTTTAAGCAGTATCTGTGAAAGTCTTTGCTGATTCACTTACATTGCCCTTCCTGCTGTCTCTCTCAGTTGGTTTTCTTTGACCACAATCACACTGTAACATAGCAAAATCTGATTGGCAATGTAATGGAGTAAAGCCATCATATTCACTGAATAATCCTTGATTGGTTGGGACCTCCCATGCGAGTAAAGAAGGAAGCTTTTCTCTCTCCATTGCTTGCCCTGATGTTTTCAAATAATCAAATCTGTTCAGCTACATAGCATAGCATACATAACTACGATGCAATCACAGTTAACAAACTGTTATCAGAGAGGAGGGGATGGAGTGTTTTATGAAAGATATGCACAAACAGTTACTTACACCTAGAACCATGAAGCTAATTTATTGAGGGTGGTTCAGGAAAATGTAAGAATTAAATGTAGGTGGTAGAGTTTTCCAGGCATCTTCTCCTCCTGACCCAGACCAGAGGGGCTCATGACTTGCAAAACTTCAGATGGGCACAACAACATGAACACAAAAGCTTTATAACCCAGACCTATATTTATAGCCTGGGTAGAAGAAGAGTCACTACCCATAGTATCAACCACATTAGAAAGGATTCGTAACCTGATTCCTAGGCCGTAGCTAGACCTAAGGATTGTCCCAGGATTGTCCTGGGGTCAAACCTGTTCATCTAAGTGCCACACAGGGCATCCAGCGCTCAGGCAGGGACAAACCCGGGATGATCCTGGGATAAACCTTAGGTTTAGCTACGGCCCTAATTTGGCTAGGTTCTGCTTAGCATGTTATGGGACATAATAGGATTGGTACCAGCTCTCTCTCTACATTTTATTATTGTTACTTTTTGGAACCCTGGTGCTGAAGCCATTTTCCTTGTGTTGTGGAGACCTTGTCCATTATCTCACTATTCTCAGAAACCTAGGAACAGATTTTTCTGTTCAGCTCTCTGAAAGAATGGAATTCTGTTTCATAAACAGGTTCCTTTGCACCATAACAGCTGAGGTTACTACAAGCTTACTGATTATGGGGCAATATCCCAAACTGACCAGGATAGCCTATAGGATTAATCCAGAAAGAAGAAAAAAATCAATAAGCAGAAGAAAAGAAACTGAACAGCAGCAAATACCACACAGCAATGGACAGGGGAAATAATGGAACCCAACAGGATTGAAAAAAACATTAAGGTAAGTCATAGGATTTTCTAGGACATTTTTCTGTCCTATTTATTTATTTATTGCATTTCTGTACTGCCCAACAGCCAAAGCTCTCTGAGCGGTTTACCCCTGCCCAAAAACCCCATGCTCAGCCTGTATCAAAATAAGAGAATCTTTGCCATAGTCTAACACCCTTAAAGTCATTATGCATAAAGAATTCCACTATCAGTACAACTATTATGGCCGCCCTGCATAGCTGCTTGGAGGCATACAAAAGGTAGCTTTTAAGTTTAAAACTAACATGGCTACCCTTGTGGACGTTCTTAAATCAGACTTTGTTAACTTGCAACTGCCTTCTTTCTAACATTATTTTAGCCCGAACATTCTGAATGTCTTGTTTGAATGCTTGCACTTCTTTAGAGGAATAAATGCAGATTTACCTCAGCTGGTTCACTCACTTCTGCCCCTCCCTGTATTGTGTGAGCCAGAATTGTAAGCAGATATGGTTGTGCTTCTTCAGGAAAGTCGTCATTAATAATGTTCAGAGGAAGCGATGCCAATAGCTGCCCTTGAAAAAAATGTAACACCCCTGAGTCTGGAGTGATGTCTGCAGTCACAGGTGAAGGATCACTGCTGTTGCGGGTTATAATCCAGGAAACCGAAACATTTCCGTGCGTTCCACCATTCCTTACAACTGTGATGCCTTCATACCTAGAGTTTGCAAACAAAATTTAACAAAGGCGATTTGTCAAATATTGAATTCTAGCAAGTTCCTGCAATGTAGAACTAGGAAATCCTGGGTGGTCGCATACCGAAAACAAAACTCTAAAATATTTTTATTTACATATCTAAGAAAATTTCTAGCCTGCCTTTTGACAGCCCCACCCCCAAGGCGGCTTCCAGATAAAAACACACAAAAAACATAATAAAATTAATGAGATAAAACCAATGTCAATATATCAATTTCATTATTAAAAACAATGGCACAAAGGTTCAACCAGGCCAGTTCAAAATACATCACCACAGCAGGAGATTAAAACAAATGAAAGGTATGGCAAAGAGAAAAGTCTTTGCCACCCTCCTAAAACACAAAAGGGACACAACAAACACTTTCCACATCAAATTACTAGAGATAAAATCTAACACACAAATGAAAGCACACATTACTCCAATATATCCTCACTACATGAGTTAAATGTCACCAATTACCAGGATCAAAACTGAAATATTGGATACTTAAGAGAGCAGCAGCAAAAATTACACTATGCAAAATGATTTGGAAGGACTAAGGGTACAATCCTATGCATGTTTAGACAGAAAAAAGCCCTGCAACACCCAGCATTCTCCAGCCATCACTGCATCCTAAAGATAGCAATAAGTGGAATGGTATCTGACCTCTACACTGTTGCTCATCATTATTCCCCAGCATACACTTGGGTTTGCTATTGCATCGGTGCTGGGGTACTGTCCTTTGGTTTTTGTGGATCAATATCTATTCCACAAGCTGTTGCATTATTCAGCTATGATAAAGACAGGCAGATATTCAAAATGGTGGAAACGGTTTGAACACACATTCACTACATTCTGAGTTATTTGTTTTAAAGCAGAGAATATGTGTGCAAACAGCTTCAACCACACACTTAAAGAATGTTTGTCTTCACCCATATCTTCAATATGCACATTTTGCTAATGAAGGGGAAAAATCACACCTAACTGTGCCACACACACATATCCAATGTCTGTACACATCGTACACAGAATATATCTGCTCCTATTCACCAGCAGTTAAACCAATAAAATTATATATGGCCTTATGTGTGGAACCAATTCAGAGAAAGCATTAGGAAAACACAAATGAGAAACTTATTACACAGTAATGCCATTGATTTTAAATAGTTTGATTCGGGAGTAATGGGGCCCTTCAGTTCTTCCTGCTGCATGTAGCCATAGCCACTCAGCCCTGAGCAATGTAACAGGGACAACATTTAAACAACCTGTTCATGTTAGCATGGGCTGATTGCATGGGTCTTTCCCATAGAAAATCTTTAAATGTCTTCTCAGTCATTGAGGAGCTGCAAGTGGCTCTAGACAGCTCTAGTCAACTGAGATTAGGTCTAAAGGTCCCCAATCTGTGGCCTATATGAAAGCCAAATAGCAGATTTTGTTAGGAACTCTACCACAGTATAGGCGGGATCCAATCCTGCCCATCTGGCCACCGATTCTGGTCTTCACTCATGGCCAGTCCTTGCAGAGCAACAATTTAGCCCTTCCAGAGGCAAGCACCAAAACAAGGTCCGCTGTCCTGCTCCCTTCCAGAAATAAGTGTTTCTACTCATTTCAGCTTGCCTTTGGAAGTATTAAATCAACATTCCGCAAGTGGGAGGGGCAGCTTGAAGACCAGAAGAAGTGGGGCTGGCTGTGAGTGCAAGGGTAGCATTAGATTCTACTGAAAGAATACAACTTTTGATTTAATTACAGAACAGTGCAGTTAATTATCTATGAGCCAAAGGGATGAGAAATTCATGAAATCAATTAAGTATTTTACAATGCAATCTGGTAGACAGGTATGCAAATAAAAGTCCTGTTTACATTTACAGAATTTATATGCTCATAACTATGGGCAAGACTGCATCCAACATATTGGCCCCAGTCTAGAGAAAATGTGTTGCTCTTTGGTCTCATTGAAATCAATGGACCACAAAGGAGCTCAAGCACAACTAAATTTCCTTGAACAGAAGCTATTGTCCATATGAAATCAATTATTAAATAATCATTATATGTTTCAACGTAACTGTACACATCACTATGTATTAGTTTTAACCATCTATTACAGTGGAACCCAACAATTTCACCTAGAGTTCTTTCCACAAAACTTCCATGAAGGTCCCTTCGGAATTCCAACCAAAGCACCAGTCCTGATTCAAAGTACCAAGAACACATCTTAATTGCAAAGCAACCCCCACCCCCAATAAACCACCATCATTCAAATAAATTCAAAAGAATAGTACCTATAAAAGTTACCTACAAGGTAATATGATAGGTTTTCCAGTCTAAATTTGATTTCTCAAAGAAATTACAATTTGTCTCATAAATCTGCATAGGTGTTATTAGTACAATGAAAAGTTACAGTACCTTAACATTTGATCTTCATCAATAACAACTGTCAGAGTAAACAAGATGCTGTTGATAGACAGTACTCCATAAGGTTTATCATTGGGTTTAATAGTAACTTGGACAATGGATGGGTTTGTTAAAATGGCATCTCCTTGTAAGGTGTCCTTAAGTAGCATGATATGAAATGTCTCAGCAATTTCTGGTATGGCATCATCAAGGATTTTGAATTTAATATAAGATTCGTGCACTAGGGGTGGAAAAATAATAGTTGTGTTTGGCTGTAGGTCCAGGAAGTCCAAATTAAGCTGCGCATGAGCTGTTGAATTCCCAGTTACAATGATGTAGCGAATGGAGACTTCATACTCATCTGGTCCAATTAAGTTTCCACCATCATCTTTACCCCGAACTATTGGTATTATTAGTATATCATCCTCTTCATGTACCATATAAAGACTTTGAGTGAATCGCACTGGACTGTCATTTTTCTTAATAATAATTTCAACATAATTTCTTGATGCATTGATTTCAGCTCCCCCTTCTACACTTCTCAAATGAATAAAAAATATTTCATCATCTTCGGGTATCTAGAAAAGTAATATTTACCAATAATGATTACACAAATAAAAAGTAAATGTGTACAAATCAGCAATTTTTTTATCAAAGCAGAAGATGATATTTCAGTATCTAAATATATACATAGATATTTCCTATTATCTTACATTTCCTACCCTATATAATTAAAGATAAGTGAAGAACAAATATGATAGGAGGGAGATAGATCAGGCTGTCATCAGGGAAACCTGGCATGCCAGCAAATACTATTGGCATTAAGCTAGATAGCATCACATAAGAGCTAGTGTCGAGTAGGATACTCGACATCTACACCAAGCAGGATATTCCACTATGAAAGTGGTATGAAAGCGGTATATAAGAGGCAAATGATGGGCAACAGAGTGGGGGGGAAATGGACAAGAACCAACAGGAAACTGGGTTTAAAACAAATCACAATACTACGTATACTTTGGAAGGGAGTATGACAGCCCATTTGCTGAAAGAACAGCCTGTAGCCTGCCTGCCAGGAAACCCAGGGAAAGAATACCATAAGACAGCAGATGGTATGAACTATCGATTGGTTGCCTACCACCACCAGTCTTGGAGTGCAGGGATTGGGCCATCTAGACCATGACCTATCTTGAAGATTACCTTAAACCTCCCCACACCCAATGAGGACATACAGGGATCATTCCCATTCCCGCTATCCCAGCACCTAAGTTACATGTGAGGTATAATCTTGAAATACAATACAGGAAAACGAAGAATCAAAGTTGTCTGTTATGTAGAAGGAAAAAAATAACACCACCCAGATCTCAGAAGTCAACTAGTCAACTGGGTAAAATCCCTTCTAATCCTAAAACAACATACAAAGGACCTATATGCAACAATCAGTATCAATTTACTAGCCCCACAGCACTTTCATCAGAAGTAAATTCAATCATATACCACCAAATGCTCACTGATCTAAACAGTCTTCTGAATTTCCTAAAAATAAGAACAAAACTGGCCTGATGAGTTTCCCAAGGGTCAGAATTCCATTACAAGAGTACTACTACCAAGGAGGATCTGTTTTGGTCCCATTAAATGTACTAAAAGATCACTGCTATTTCTAATTCAGGTGCCTGTCCTTAGAACTTTGACAGATTAGTGTGTGTGTGTGTGTGTGTGTGTGTGTGTGTGTGTGTGTATACTATATAGCCACAAAGCAAAATGGCTTTGATAACTGAAACACCTGTCCTCTGCTTTTAAGACTCTAAAGCAGTCATGGCTATTGAGAAACAAAACTTAGTACAACATTAAGTACGGGGCTTGCCTGATGGTAAATATTCAACTTGTAGGCGTGTAAATTCTTTTGAATCAAAGCTATTGTCTTGCGCTTTCAAAGGACGCTCTAAGTCTTCTATTCTTTACCTATTTCTTCTTTCATTCTCATTTGCTAATTGGCCACCCTCAAATGCTTTTCTAGAGATCATATTCAAGAGTGGCCATTCAAATTGTCTTTGTAGATGTAGCCAATTTTATTTCCTGTTTGGTTTGCGGTACTTTTGCTTTCATGATAGGTGCTCTCTTGTACTTCTCTATTCAGTTTAGTCTATGGAAGGTTTTAAGTCTCATTACTTCTCAGCACTCAGTTTTATTCATGTATATGTCCATTACAGTCTGTTACATGTGCATTATTTCTAACAATGATGACTTGTGTGTCAATGAGTTCACATTTATTGTGATTGTCTTGAGTGAAGTTCATGCTATATTTTTTAAAAAATCAAAGTATTTTAAAAACAATCTTCCTCCAACCAAAGGTAAATTTATTTTAAATATACACACAACAAAGGTTATTTGTCTAAACCAAAGCACTCTTCATCTAAATTAAATACTCTTTCACAAATTGGAAAACTAAGTGTACAATGATATGTTGGCAGACAATACTTTTGACCTCAATCTTATTCATTCATTTATTTATTATTTAAATGTATTTCCTGCCTTTCTGCACTAAGTGGACAAGATGGCTAACAATTAAAAAGTGTATTTAAAATGCCATAGGAAAATACTAATATCAAAACCAGATAAAAATAATAAACGAAAACAAGAGCAAGTTAGACAGATAACAACAGGAATGGATGAAAACAGCAGCTAGTTAAAAGCAACAGCCAGCAACAAGAAAACAGATCAACTCAGCAAGCTAACAGGCTGTCATCGTCGTCATCATCATCATCATCATGTCTTAGATAGGAAAGCCACCAGAGAGGGGATGAAATAGGCCCACCTGGGAAAGAGGCACCTATGTGTATTCTCACTATTTTCAGTGGATGGATCCCATGATCTCCCAATCTTCACCAGACCCACCTCCTTTTTGCAGGGGAAGGAGGCAGAGAACACAAAGCAGAAGCAGCTGAGTCCCTTTCACTTCTCTGTCCAAGGAGCAAAGGGGACTCAGCTGTTTGTGGATGAGGGGCGGCGGGCACTGAGACTCACTTGCATGCAGGGAGAGCTGCTCTCTACAGTGCAGTTGAGTCCAAACGCCTCCTGTCCCTCATCCTCCCTGCATTTCTATCTCCATTCTGAGATAACTTTGGGGGTTCCACTGAGGGCACAAGCCAGCAAGGGAATCCCAAGTGTCATCTCCAATCTCAGATCTGAGTTGGCAGCAGAGGGATGCCCTCCAAAGAGAGCGGTGCTTGGAACCTAAGCGCCGCCTCCTGAGGAATCCTAAGAGGCTATGTGGGCCAGATTGGGGTGTCCCATGGGCTAGCATTCCTGCACCCCTGAGCTAGCATGATGCTAGATTTAACCCAATGATACTAAGACTGCATAAGGGATGATCAAATTCACCTATCTAAGATGAGCCAATTACTAAAAGCCAATTGGACCACACTTTAATTGGCTAAATATACATCCCAATACATATATCAAAACATTCAAAAATTATGGGATATGTGATCTCACCTGGTCATCAAGAACAAATAAGTTATAAACCAATACAGCTGTGCCTGGAGAAAAGGTGATATTTCCCCTTACAGGTCTCAAGTCTTCTTCAGGAGAATTTGGACCACCTTCTACCTATTAAAAAACAGAGTGTCTTATTAGGAAACACATAGGATGCTTTAAAAATTAACAACAACTTCCAGAAAGCAAGAAGACCCTCTAATATAGTCCACAATCTGAGATGGAGATTAATCTTATTAAAGTTTGTAGGAGTAACTGGAAACAGTACTTTCAGAACTGCCACATCTATTCTTAATAGTGATTCGAAGGCTCTAGCTTACTAGTTTCACTTAAAAGAAGGCTGAAGTTATTTCACCTCATAAATGCTCACCTCATAAATCACAGTCACTGTCCCATAGGTTCCCTTTTCCCTAACTAGAGTGAGAGGCACAGATTCATTTCCACCTCTGGGCTCCGTCAGTGTGATTAAGGCAGGCTAAAATGGGGAGGGGGAGAAAAGAAAGAGGCAATCAGGAACCAATGAAATACTCCAAGAGCAAGGTGTACAGAGAGCTGTTACCATAGAAATACAAACTCCCAGAGACAAGCTAATCCAATCTGTAAATTGGCCCACTGATGGCATTCCATTTCACAACAACCAATTAGTTTTGCTCATCAAAGGCATGAATGGCAACAGATACAAATACTTTTAAAATTATAGAAATGCTTCCCCCACTCTGCCCCTCAAAATCATGACCACTATAAAGAAATCAAAACGCTTTTGTGTTACTACATTTTTATAGTGTTGAACATATAAAATTAGATGGTTTCTAATCAAGTCATCTTTAAATAACTAAGTAGATAGTTGAAAGCTTTGCAAGAGAGTTTCTTTTTAAGTCAAAGTTTAATGAAAGCCAAGGCAATTTTGCACACTAGATCAACAGATAATGACCCAGGTTGCACAATGAAACAAACCACAATTTGTTAACTGTGGGTTGTTCAGGAGAGAGCGAGTTTTCTGCCTCCCAAATGCTCACCCACTTCTGGTGAGCTTAATAACCCAGAGATACTCTGTCCCTGGGTTGTTTTCTGTGACATAAAACCCAGAACTCTAGGTTGTTTGGGGAGAAACTCATGATTTATTCTTGGGTTATAACTCTGGGTTGCAGCCAGAGAAATGAAGTCTCCCACATGATGGCAGTGCAAAAGTCCACAAGAAAGGAAGTAGGAAGATGACAGGCACATTCTTTTTTCTATTTTTCCATCCACACATAGTACAAGGCTGTAGCAGCCTCATTGATCTTCAAATGATCTCATAATAGTTGAAAACTACCCAACTAATGCAAAGGAAGCTTTGAGGTAACAAAGGAACCATTCACAATTATTTCACTGATAGGATGCTCACACAGAACTTTCTCTCAATGATCTTTAACCTTTCTTTCAAGTCATTCAGCATACAACAATTCTTCATTTGTTTGTCCAATGAACCTAGTTAAGCTATAAATGGTTTATGAACGACCTCTACTATCTTCTTCATCCTCTTACTCTTTTCTCTAAAGTCGATAAAAATCTATCAGCTATTTCAGTTTACTTGGAACATACTGTAAACCAGGTCCTCTGATGTGCTGCCAAATGTCATGCCCTCGGATTACCACTGACTTAACTCAGGTGTAACAATGGTCTTAATGAGCCCAAGAATCACGAGCACCCATGGGCTGCTTTGAACCAATGGGAAAGCCTTCATTCTACATTCCATGGACAAAAGCAAAGGGTAGCCAGGTGTCTTCTTTTACAAAGGACAGTCCTCTATTTGAAGAGCTGCCAGATAACAGTCTTCTATTGGAAGGCATTCTCTATTTGAAAAGCTGTCCAGTCCAAGTCCAGTTTAAAGATAAAGAACCATAAGAAGGAAGAGCAACTGCCCTGAAACTGCCCATCAGCACCTGCACAGTAATCTGAATAGGCATATAATCAGCCACACAGTTCACCCGGTCACAGTCCCCCACGCTATGAAATTGTATTTCTATTTAAATGATAATAATTATCTCTAAGTTTGCATTTATACATGTAAATTAGCATGTGCAAATTGTATGCAAATCTTTTGTCCTTTTTTTTTTTTAGTGAGACATTTCCCCTTTTCTTTTTCTTTTTTGGGAAATCCAGAAGCGGCAACCCTAAAAGGAATGCTTTTATACCATGAGCTTTCAAATAATTTCTTGTTAGTGTTGATCAACTGAGAAGTCTCAAAAGCCTTTTGCTGGGTGAGATGATGAAGCTGAAAGGCAGTAGCTTACCTATAGCTACTCATGGTGTTAATGGCTAAACTGAGAGCTGAATCTCCAAATTCCTGGAGGCAAAGGCTATCAATGGCTACTAGCCCTGATGGTTGTGTGCTATCTCCAGTATTCGAGGCAATAAGCCTGTGTGTACAAGTTGCTGGGGAACATGGGCTGGAGGGTGCTGTTGCACCATGTCCTGCTTGTTCATCCCCTGGCGGATGGCTGCTTGGCCACTGTGTGAACAGAGTGCTGGACTAGATGTACCCTTGGTCTGATCAAGCATGGCTCATCTTATGTTCTTATCCACCACTATGACACAGATGCCAGGTAAGATGCCCATTTTCCTACTGACTGCTAAGCTATTTCTGGAAGAAATCTCCCTATCGTTCTAAGTTTCAAAAAATAAAGGTATAGAAGATGAAAGCATACCATATCAAAAGAAATGATTCCAAAGGCATTGTCATTTGATAAAATCGTTACAGTTACAGCTCTGGGCAATCCAAGTGTTACTCCTGGAAGTGGCTTCTAAAACAAACAAGGGATAGTATGGAAAATTAGAGGGATGCATTGGAAACAAAACAGTCTATACACTTATTCAACCATGTGTGTATTCCCAAGGTCAATGAATCTCTTTCAATGACACATTCCAAGGAAAGGGATGAAAGTCTACTGAACGCTCCAAAAGCACTGACTTTGAACGGAACAGAAATTCTATAGACTCAGCTTGGTTAAACAATAAAGTGTTTGACACAAATGCTGGAGATCATTAATCATAGTTGGACAATATCATTGATACCATAGCAATAACGAATTAGACGAGAACCATGCCTCCCTCAAACCCCCCACCCAACCCCTAAGAATCTGAAGATCCTTTGGCATTATATATGGTACTGGGATATTTTTTAATGAAGCCCATCACAATCATCACTATGAGCATGACCAAGGACAAACAACAACAATGAAAGTGTTAAAGCAAAACAAAAAATGTGTATAGCAATCCCCCCCACATTTGTAATTCAGAGGCACTTTCTATAATAAAGGGAAAAGATTGGGGGGAAGTGGATTACTTCTATCAGTGAAGCCTACAGTCAAATAATTCACTGGTTGGTTCAAACCAATGTGAGAAATTGAGCCCACCAGCAGCATTCTCCATTGCCGTGGGTTGCCTCTTTTAACAGCAGCCTGATATCGTTTATAATTTCCTAGTGAGGAGATTTCAGCTTTTCCCAACGTTAGGACTCCTGATGTTGTTGGACTACAGCTCCTATAATTCCTGGTTGGGTGTGATAGCATTTATAGTGTAACACCACCTGGGGACCCAAGGTTGGGAAAGAATAAGATAAGAGATAGGAAAAGTTTCAGTTGCTTATTTCCCCCCTCCCCGCCCCTCTACTTACCTTTTCCCTCAGGTCAAAATATACTCTGTAAGATTGGGGGGGGCACCCCGAGCAGATGTCCAGAGGGTAAGAGGGACTGCAGGGAAGAAGCTAAGAGGCTTTAAGGAACAATTCTATGGCCCCTAGACATTGGTGCGAAAAGAACCATACCAGCTGCCTTCTTACGTCAGGAACTCAACCTTGGAGGATGCAGTAAGGGGGCGTTTCAGTGGGTGAGGAGGGGGGGAGACTGTAGAGGCCAGAATACATGCCATGCTGAGGCCTCTCCAGCCTCATCCCCTTCCAAGGTGCTTTTGCTAGATGGGCAAAAAAGCCTGTCTAGCAAAAGTGCAGGGAGGGAGGAGTGGAGGAGGCTATGATTGCCTCTGCCACCCCTCATGCCCTACATACTGTAAGCCTCCAAGTTTGGAGGCTTACGATCATCACCATAGGACTGTGCCTTTGAAGTTCTAAAATGCTAAAATGTCTGTTTAAGTGTTAGACTCTAAAACAAGAATACAGGGAAGACCAAACTTGCTCAAGTTAGGCCACATATCTATTTCAATTTCAATTTCATGTGTCCACGACATGCTGAACTTTGCAACTAAGAATCTATTGCCTAAATTTGCTTCTTCCCACCTCCTCCCTACCAACCCCCTTTCTATTAGCATCATTTTTGTTTAGATTGTAAGCCTGTGGGCAGGGAGCATCTTAAGAAATAACTTTGTAAACCGCCTTGGGAGCCTTTGTGGCTAAGGGGCGGGGGTGGGTGGGTGGGAAATAAAGAAATAAATATTCCTACCTGTAATGTCAAATAAAATATAAATGTCTCATCAGCCTCTGGAAGATCATCATCACACACAGAAATGTACACTGTTCGATTTGTTTCTGCCTCAGATATGTATGCTGCTGCGTATGTGTCGAAAAAGTCCCCAGTATTTTCACCGTGAATCTGTAATACACACATAGATTACAGCAAACATTGTTATTCTTGGAATAGGACATATTCTTTGTATTATATGGGTTTTTGTGCTGGTCATCATTCTAGTGAAGTACAGATTTTGCTCTTTTCAGTTTGCAAAGAACAAATGGGTGTGCCTTCCCCCCTCCTCAAAAAAAATTAAATTAAATTAAAATCTCAACTTTTTCACTTGAGTCAAAGAAGAATTTTGACATAAAGAGAAATTAGAAATGTTTCTTACTGATACAATCGCTGTGACATTCACTGGTTCTCCTGTCCTTTCAATACCAAGACGTATAACTGTTGTTGTTGTTTCATTAACTACAAATTCTGTTTGTCCAGTGAACTTGACTTCTGTTTCTCCAGAGATAAAACTGAGGGATAATGCTAAAAGAAGTGTAACTAATGAATAGGCAGAGGGCATCCCTAAAAAGAGAAGAGAGGGAAAAATGAAAGGTGAGTATGAAAAGCAAATAAGTCACCTTATATATATTATTCAGATAAAGTATGTTCATATAGTGCTTCAGCCTGGCAAAATTGGACCTGGCAAAACATGGCTCAACCAAAGAATAGCACACAACTGGAGGAGGGGAAGGAAAGGTTGGCTGAAAAGTAGCTATAGCCCAGTTAAAGTAAATACAGATTCTTACAGCAGAAAATATGTAGGCCTGATTAGAAAAACAGGATGGCTGTCTCATTGGCCTTTCTTTCATAGCTGGCAGGAGCAGCAATGTAGTCCATGCATAATCAAGAGGTTTAGATTCTTATCCTTTGATAGCTTATATAAAGATACAAGTGGGAGCTACAATAAAATGTTGCAGTACGGAATGCTCCTTTTCAATCAGTCAGCCAAACATGCCTTCTTCCAGGATACTCATTTGCATTCCCCCTCCTCCCATAAGTATTCCATTATTATTATTTTGTTTCACTAGCACACCTTAGCATTCTGTAGCGACTGAGCAGGCTTATTTCTCACTGGGCTATTTTCGGAGTTGCTGTGGAGTTTCATTTTGGGCCCATTACGGGTTTTATTCCCTAAATGTTTGTGTGTGTGTTCTGCTAAATTTGGGTTTTCCCTCCTTGTTTTTCAATGGCCGTGTTTTGGCTACAATCGTGTTGACGCTCGCCAGCTGAATTCACAATTAGAAGTTTTTATTACCATGGACAGCTCCATCACTGTGTCAATTGAGGTAACTTTCTGGGGTCCAGATTTTAATCAAGGAGAAAAGATGACATTCTTGTTGTCTGCTGTGCAACTGCTCGACATGTTCCACAGCTACTTCTGCATGGAAGATTGCAGGGGTGGGGTTCAGATGCTTTCTTTGGGGATTGACAACTCTCTAACAGCATGTATATGAAATGTGACAATGTTTGCAATACTAGCTCTACAGCCACATTCTCTAATAAGTACACTGACATGGGCAGGGGGATAACATCTGGCTGCATCAACAGCCATTTTTAGGTTGGAGATATTCCATCTTGGACCTGCTGATCCTAGACATACAGCAGCAAGAAGGCAGCTGAAACACTGGAGGACTGGCCAGGGCGGGGTGGGGGGTTGTATACATCTTTGCTATTTTGTTGCATTTTAAATGTATTGTAAACCACCTCAAGAACTTTGGTTAGTAGGTGAGGTATCAATATTCCAAATAAGCAAATGTATAAAACAATTGAATAGCAGAGACAAGACTGACCTGGGCATTTGCCCTCACAAGATTGGCAATGATGTAAGGGAAAGGGCAGGGCCATAGACACAGCTCTCCCTGTTTCCACCCCGCCACCACGGTCCATGTGCACAGGGCCAGCACATCTGTACAAAAGAGCCTGCTCTACTTCCCCCCATGATATAGAAATGAGCACCATCTGGGTTCAGTTCCACATCACAGGGATAATCTATGCCCATAGAGCAGGCTTGCTCTACAGACATTTTCTCCCAACACATGGATGGCAGGTGTGTAAGCTGGCAAAATCACAACGGTGGCAATGGAGCCAGCAGATACACCCCTTATGCCCTTGTTAATTACATGAGGGTGAACGTCTGAATAGGGTCATCCTTGCTCAGATGAAGGCCTGGCCTGGCACACAGTATTTTCAAATTTGCCAGGCACAATATAAGCTCACACACTTCAGGTTTTTTTTAAAAAAAAACTATAATGAAGGTGACAGGGAGATCATAGAATGGGAAAGCAGTAAATAAATCCCTTCAATTAGGTTTGCAAGCTCTGCCTGTGTAGCACTGGTAAGTGACACAGTCTGAAATTCAATGCCAGATCAACTGGTCACATCAAGTTAGTAAGTTTTTGTTCCTATGACTCCCTACCAGAGTGACCTACATTAATACTGACAGTAATTACAACCTAACAATTTGAAAATGTAATATTTTGAGGGGGGAGGAAACCAAAGTATCTAAGAAATCCAACATCAGAAAATAAATGAAAAAGTAAGAATCAATTATCCTGACATCCTTGTTGAAACTGTGTTTTTGGCATGTCATATTGATGAAAGTCAATGAATGTGGCATATTTCTAACTCAGCAAGTCATTCCATTGGTTTCGTCCCTAGAGCACAAATGTTAACTTGAGCGTACAATTGCAACTTGAACATAAACCTTGCAATCTACGGACATTCTAAAACAGTCTCTCTGTCTGCAAATACAGGCACCATCCGCAATGAACGAAGGGTGATGTTGACCTTTTAGCTTCAGCTGTTACCTGGCCATAGACTAAGCAAGTATCTTCCCACGGTGTGTGCCTCAAGTAAATAATCCTGCAAACATGATCCTTACGGAGCAAAGTAATGGCGTTTAAAGTTACTTGCATTCTATTACCTTTACTAAGGGGCATTCTAAAACTATAAAGTTACTCCCGTGGAACAAGAGAAGTCCAATAATCATATCATCAATTATTCAGCCAGCAAGAATTCTCCCTTATTACATTTTATTTATACAATTAATTGGTTTCTTCCAAAAAGTGCATAGAAGTATATTAAGCCAATCTTTCAAATAATTGTCTCATAAAATTATTTCATTTAGGGATGGTGTTTTGAAAATAAGTTTTATATGAAGAGCAACATGTCTCACAACTGTCACGTAGTAGCATTAAATAGTTTAGCATATACATGTTGTCCTTACTTTATACACCCAAATTGTCTTTTTTGAAATTGTCTCTCTCTTTTTTTTTCTTTTTTGCATGCACTGTTTGCCTTCAAATGAACTGAGAACAGATATCAAGATATAAATTATTATCTTACAGCAATTACTCTCAAGGAGAATATAAAATTATGCTTCAGTTTTGTAGCTGAGTCCTTCAGTGGTACTTACTTTAGTTCTGGGACATAAAACATTTCTTATAATATTTTAAGTCTCCTTTGGCAGACAACAGCTATAGAGTTTCATTATTATTGTGTTGTTTTCAGCATATCCCATGTTCCAGAGCTAAGCCCTGTCATTAAAAACTAGTGCAAATCCCATGCCACCACAGGGGATAGTAGTCTTGAGAATGATTGGATAAAAATATGTTGGTCCATTTCCCTTGCAACTATACTACAAATAAACCAGCAAAGATGTAAACAAAAAAAATATTCTTTTGTTTATCATTTCTTGAAGTTTGAGGTCGAAAACACGTAAGATTTCTCTCTCTCTTCTCCCTCTGGTGTCCTTTCAGCTCCTTCTCCTCAGCTTCTCTTCCTCCCCCTCCTCTAACTATCACCAACTGATTTTTCTTCAGCCCCTTTCCCAATGTTCTGTGCCTGTCCTTTCATTTGCTCAACAATCTATGAGCTCACAGGAGTAAGCATTATTACACGTCCACACACTCACACTGTGTCACATGCTACATGATATGCACAGTGTGGGGCATATGCATTAACTTCCCCTTTGCCTCATCCCTCTCCTTTCTCCCTTCCCAAGCTGCCCAAAGCTCGAGCTTGAACGTTTTTTGAAGTTTCAAAATTTTATCCATGTCTACACTGCTCAAGCTTTAGTTGAAATTAGTCTGATAAATCTCAAGTAATAAGTCTTTTAATAGGTAATTAAAATAGTTTCCAGGGGTTAAACCTGGCTCTGATTGAAGCTCTTTAATGGAAGATTAATATAGGGGCTGTTCAGAAGACACCTTAAACCCTGCTGGTTGAGGCTTTTGGTTAAGCAGCAGGGTTTAAGGTATCTTGTGCTATGCGTTTTGCTAAACTCTGCTCACTCACTAAACACCTTGTACAGTAGGGTACGTGGCTCTAACTGCGGTTTAAAGTGTTGTGTGCGACAGCACAGCTTGTGGTTAGTTTCACTAACCATCTGAACAGGCCCATTTAAATGTTCACTTTGGTTTTATTAGGAGTTGTCCCCTGTGAAAGAATATTTAGTCCCAACACTATAAAACAGCACTGAAAATATAGTATACTAGCTGTACCCTGCCACGCGTTGCTGTGGCTCAGTCTGGTTAAATTGAAAAGAAAGAAAAGACAAAGCGGATGTTTCTAATATGTTTAATTTCACAATGCTTGTGGATATACAATATTTTTAGTTGTTCCATTGTCTGTGTAGATATAGAGATTGTCTGGTTTGCCGACTCTAGAACACGCAACATATAATTGTCCATGTGAGAAGCAATCTGTGTCTAGATCTAAACCGCACAATTCTAAAGATTGGCCCTGAGCTTTGTTGATGGTGATTGCAAACGCCAATCGAATTGGGAATTGCAATCCCTTAAATTGAAATGGCATACCTGTTGGAATCATAGGAATGCGAGGAATGAGGACATCTTCACCTTTGAAAGGTCCTGTCAAGATTGATCTCCGACTATAACAATTGCCACTTCGTCTATAGTTGGAGCATTGAATCTTCGCACATGTTCTCCAGCAGGCATTTTGTCACCATGAATAACAATCTTGTGTGTATCAGATGGCATCATGTCAATTGCTGTTTTGAACAAATGTACTAAATTGTTTTTTTCGTGAAGTAGCTGTTGCAGTTTTGAAACAATGGACCTTTTTATGCCGGTATAAATTCCGCAGCGTGCATTCAATTCATCATTGCCATCACCAATGAAATACATTTGTAGGAATTTATGTTGACTATCTTGAAACGGAAGGAAAGAGCCGGCTTTATGATAAATTTGTCCTTTGACTTTGAAAGTTGGCATAAATGGAGCAGTGATGATTTCTGCGCCGAACGATGTCATTTGGAAGCATGAGTTGTATTTCCTGATGTTAGATAGGAAATGCTTTGATTCAGCGGTATATCCAGCAAGCAAAGTTTGTAATGGCTCTGGTGGTTCTCCAAGTTGAGGCAGTTTAATTTTTCTAGCAGCACAACACATTCCTTTTGTTTCTCCATTAAATTTAAGAGCCTTGCAATAAGGACACACTTCAGTCATAGTGCCGATGAGAACATGCCGCCTCAAACTATAATCATCAGCTGGGTTGTACCGGAATGCAAGGCGATTGTAATCGTGTGATTGTTTACCACGGAGTTGTGTTTGACACTGATGTGCTGTTTCTCGTTGATGTCTTTCAGCCCCTCTCAGCCTTTCGCGTTCATTATGTTGAGAACAAAGCAGATCTGTAGCTGTAGTACGCGATTGCTGTGCTCGCAACCGTGCATCCTCAAGTCTGGCTGAACGTTGCTTGGTTGATTCCTTGGCACGTATTTGAGCCATTTTTTTTCTTTTTTTCTCATTTGCTGAAGCCCATTCTTCCTGAGTCTGATTTGCAATTTCTCGTCGCAGTGCTTCCGCTCCGCGAGTACGACGACCTAAGTGTGATCTTCTGCGAGGCATTATTTGGATGAAGTAAAGCAGTTTGTTTGGTTTTTAAAAAAGGGGTTTTTTTACATTGAGGAGGTTAGTGGAAACTCATGGCAGTTACCTTTCTTCTGAACGTGTAACTGTCACAGGTGTGACATCTATATTCACTCAGCCAATTGCGAGAGTACATGCAAATAGGAGAGGAGGCAGAGGCAGCGGATTGGCCTACTGGTTGGTGATGTCACAATGATCAGCAGGACTGGTTTTGAGGAGGCCTATTTCTTCGATTTTAAGACAAACCTTTGACCCCATAGAGAACATAGTTACATAACAACGCTCGCGTATTCAAACGCAACGCTGTGTCAAAATTTCAAAGCAATCGGTGAAGAACTTTCGGAGATATAAAAGCATGTTTTTACGGTGAGGAGGTTACTGGAAACTCCTGGCAGTTACCTTTCTTCAGAACGTGTAACTGTCACAGGTGTGACATCTATATTCACTCAGCCAATTGCGAGAGTACATGCAAATAGGAGAGGAGGCAGAGGCAGCGGATTGGCCTACTGGTTGGTGATGTCACAATGATCAGCAGAACTTTCGGAGATATAACGACAGTAACGAACGGTCTTTTTCATTTTTATTTATATAGATTCGATCACTACTTATTTGCTTGCAACAGAATACAATATTTCTTTCATTAAAAGCCATATTTAACTCTAGCTTCTAAAATGAAATGCATTTTTGGGATGGGCGGGGCAAATTACAGAGCTTTGTGACACAGATGAAATGGTATAATTTCAAGCCCTTTCATCTGTGTCATATTTATTAAAATATATTTATTGTTTTAAAAGATTTCTACCTTACCTTTTGGGCATTTCAAGTCCCCTAGAGGCTGTTCCTGTAGAAGCAGAGGCTCTTATTTTATATCTTATCACATGTGTTAAACAGAATAGATTTTTCCAGCTCTACGCAGTTTGCTGCTAAAATGGAGGGGGGATGGGAGAACTCTTATAGATGCTACAGCTCCCATCAGTAGTTAAAGAAGTCCACCTTGGGATGACTCAGAAAGAGATAGCCCCAACCCCCACCCCCACAAGAATCTTTGTGCTGTGATCCTGCACTGCATATAGAGGTTTCATCCCTAGTACTGCAAGAAAAGAGAGTAACCAGCTCTTAGAATCATAAAATATTTACCCAAATAAATAAAATTGTATTGCTACAATCATTAGTTACAACAAACCAAAATAAACAAAGAATCCAATAAAAATAAAATCCAAGAAAACAAGAAAAACACATCAATAACAACAGTTCATCATCAGTAAAACTTACTCAGTATTCCTCATAGAGAGTATTTTTTTTAGAAATTTTCTTTCTATAGGAACAATCTGCCAATAAAATTGCCGTATTATGAGATGAACCCTAAAAAAGGGATTTTCCCAAAATCAGATCAAGCATCTTTCCCTGTAAGGGCAGGATCTAAAAGCTTTTTTTGAACTGTAGAGGAAATAAGACACTTTTTTAAAAATGAAAGGAGTCATCTATTCATCCACTACATGGGCACAATCTGGAATATTATGGGATTTTGTTAAAACATCCCATAATTTTGTTTAAAATGGTGACTGAAATCTGTTGCATCCTGAGTCTGGTTAGGGCAATTTTGAGGTAGGATTTGATAGCTTTAGATAGCTCTTGCATTCAAATTTAAATCTAGTATTCTAGTTGGCTATCTTGTACTTGCGATAGCATGGAGGTTGGATTGGATGGCAACACTTTGGGCTCTTTCTCCAAAAAACCATTTATAATCAGCAAAGTTCAAAGTGGAAAAACACTCTAAAGAAAATCCATAATGATGGCTTGGGTGTGAACTAGTCTTTGGAGGCAGGTCGCACAGTGGGGTAAATTGCAACTGCGGTAAATGGGAACTTGAAAAAGAAAGTGCTTTAAGAGTGCAATCCTATGAAGGTTTACACAGAAAAAATCCTACAAATCCCAGCATGCCATGGGGCATGCTGGGAGTTGTAGGATATTTTTTTCTGTCCAAACATGCGTAGGATTACCCCATAAGCAAAACTCCTAGTGACACTAACTGATTTTACTGCCATTACAGCAGTTTCTGCTTGGCAGAAAAGATATAGGAGTACCCCTGGAGATGCTGATGATCATCCTCAACAATTTGTTTTGAAAAAACTCCACATCAGGGGGATTTTCAGACCCATCTCTCTCTTTACAGGAGAAAAATGATAAGAGTTTTGTGTTCAATAGACGCAGAATTGGCCGAATTTACGCGCCAAAGCTTCAATATTGCATTTAGTTGATGATTAATCTTTAATTTCAGAGACTTATAATGGCCCTGACACAAAAGAATTTATATTCTTTTGTATGGTGGCTCTATTTAAAGGAATAACCTATATAAACCACCCTGCATATTAATGTGTTTGTGAAGTGTCATACTAAATTACTCAGCTGAGTCTGACAACATGCAGTTACATTTTAAATGTGAACAACTACACTCAAGAATTCTGGGTTTACTCTACATTACAGAAACATATTCAAAGTTAATTCATTGATTCAATCATGCTTCACTGTATAAAATAACTCGGGGGGGGGGGCGCTGGTCCTGTATATTTTCTTAGAATACAATTACAGAACCAGGTTCTGCAGAAGGAAAAAACACATTTTCAGCCTTTTGATGAAGGTGGCTAACCTCTTCTCCAATATGCCATATGAATTAGGCTCCCACATTTGTCTAGTCTGATTTAAAATCACAAGAATGATGCAGCTTTCCTTATTGTCAACTGAAAGAAATACAGCTTTGAAAAATCTGTCTGGAAGATATCCCCATTCTTATCTTTCCCAGAGCACTGGCTTATTTTTTAAGCTTCAATTAAACGTTGTAATCTGGGCCACAATTTAATAACCACTATTTAATCATTATAATCATTCCCTTATTAGTGGAGTATTTTGCTTTCTCTGCCCCATGGCACCCCTGGAGATCAAGACAAGGAACCCTCTTTGTTGATTAGTTATTTAAGACCAGCAACAATAACCAAGCTGGAAAGAAAGGTACTTTGAGAGGATTACACAAGGGCTAGTTCTCAACAGCACCAAGCTGAGGAAAGCAAATTACAAACCCCAAGTACTTCATTGCATGTAACCAAATTGGCTGGCTGAAATGCTAATTGCCTTTCAAGGCCGCTCAAGGCAGACAGTGCAGCTTGGGCTTCACAGAAATTACATGCATTCTTTTTTATTTCCCTCCACCACTTCTGCACTATTTGTCTTGCTGAGAATGATTCAAAGTCTATTCACAAAGGTAGCTCTTTCCCCAACTTTCAAACATGTCAGGAATGTCTAAAACTCTGACCAATACTTCAGATCACTTTGGTCTGCCAAATCTACAACAGATGGCTGAATTAAGGCCATGTTAAATCCCCACTAAAACTTGGAACAGTCCAAGTATACAAGACCAGCTTAGATGTAGTAATGGGGTGCATGGGGGTGTGGAGAGGCTTCTTGGGAGAAAAGATACATCAGTCACAAATAAATAAATAAAAACTGAACGTGATGGAGCACTATCTTTTTCAAACTTCAAACACTTCAGCTCAGAGATGTTTTGTTCTATCAATACAATGGAAAGCTTTCGTATAAGAATATTCAAAAGACAGCGCATCGACCTATTTTGCATTGCCATAGGAATTCAACAGTTGTTTATTCCCTTTTATTTGGATTGGATTCTAAAGAAATAATTCCATCTATAAACTGACCGGTGTACTGAAACTCACAGCAATTTCACAAATATACAACAAAATGTATTATTTCTCAATTTTATTCGTAACGTCAGTAGTATTTTTAGCATTACAGACTTATCTAATTATGTTTGGGGGGGGGGAGAGGGGGGAAATGAGACCAGAGTTATTCCAGTCCTCTTATCCTAAAGCTTGCCCTTATTTTTCTCTCTCAAATAACACAACACAGATTTTCATACTACTGAATTTCTTGTATGAGGGCTTCCAGGAATGAGATTATTTATGTGTAGCTTTCTTAACATATACATATATAATACATCATTGTTTTGATGGTGGTGGCAGAATGACCAATAAGTTATTCTGATATGAGAATCCTTCTGCTTTATGGAAGTAATAATCATCTTTCTATTTAAAGCCTACTTCAACAGAAACATAGGTTAGAAATTTAAAAAAATCTTATCTGGTATATAACTTTAAAATTAGGATGTTCATATGCTTATTTATTTATTTATTACATTTTTATACCGCCCAATAGCTGAAGCTCTCTGGGCGGTTCACAAAAATTAAAACCATAATAAAACAACCAACAGGTTAAAAACACAAATACAAAATACAGCATAAAAAGCACAACCATGCAGCAGAAATTGATATAAGATTAAAATACAGAGTTAGAACAATAGAATTTAAATTTAAGTTAAAATTAAGTGTTAAAATACTGAGAGAATAAAAAGGTCTTCAGCTGGTGACAAAAGGAGTACAGTGTAGGCGCCAGGCGGACCTCTCTGGGGAGCTCATTCCACAGCCTGGGTGCCACAGCGGAGAAGGCTTAGAGTATATTTCTGATAGAAGAAATTTTCTGTCTAGTGTGATCCTGAACTAAAAACACACAAAAACTAAGGCTGCAATCCTATAACAACTTACCTGAGAGTGAGTCCCATTGAACTCAATGGGGCTTTCTTCTGAATAGAGATGTATAGGATTGCACAGCAAATTAGTTTAAAATGGTTGTAGTTCTACTGAAATAAGTAGGAAATGTTCACATACATAAATATGAACACAAGATCAGCAATATGCAGCATCAATATTTATTTTGGCAGAAGGGTATATTATTTCTTCTTCTTAAATTATTTTATATCTTGTATCGACTTGAAATTAGAGTTGTACAGTAGACACAATACTAATTATGAGTTTTTAAAATGTATTTTCCAAAGTTATATTATAGCTACATATTTCAAACATAGCAAAAACTTACCTTTGTCAATAACTTAAGAGATGAATAATTCTACAAATAACTTTTGTGCACATCTCTAGAAAACTAGATACATTTAACCCTACTCATCCAGGTGAGGGTTGTTTTTTTTTACCTAACTCATGGGATAGCTAAGTAACTAAAGTGTATTTGGTAGGTGCTTTAAAGATCACATAGTCATTACATGACATGGATTCCCAACATTTTCAGTGGTTCGGTCCAATGTTAAGTGTTTTAGACTAATAGATATATTGTCTGCATACCAACGCCCACAGTAAGTACTTTTAAGCCTCATTTCTTTGCGTAAAAATTAGTTTGCTTATTTTTGTTTAAAACAATGGGACTTAGAAGTACTTCATTTTGGCTAAATTATGCTCCAGTTTGTTGCCTACCTGTTTTAAAGTGCACAAAGACTTAATCAGGGCTTATATTATATTTGGCTCTTTCCAAGTCCAAATAAAGTTTTCAGAGACTTCCATGTGCCATCTGCAATTTCTGATAAAAGCTGCTTAAAACAAGACATTTTGCTAGCCCTAAAAACTTTTCACAGATTGTGTTTAAAATCAATGGCAGCTGTAATGCTGTGCCCCGTTGGAACAGGATTCGAGCCAGTTATCACATGATGAAAGGCCCATGAGGATGCCTTGATCCAAACCCAGGTCACAGTGATATAATAGATTTATTTCCTATTTCAAGGTGCTAATACATGAAAGAATTATTGTTTCATTTGCATAGAGACTTGGTGATAAATTTAAAAAACATTTAAAGTCATGCTCTGGTAACTATTTTAAAAACAGTAATTACACTTGCAAGCAATTTTAGCAGTGCAGCCCAATCCTATGCATGCTTACCCCAAAGTGGAGTTCACTGGGACTTACTCCGAGGAAAGTATCCAATGGATTGCTGCCTTAATATTTTATGATCCAGCCGGAATTAAGCACTATTAAGGCTGTAATCTTATGCACATTTACTATTGAACTAAGTGGGACTTACTTCATAGTGAACATGCATAGGATTGGGATGCACAACCCATGAATTTCATTCAAGATATGAGCTAAATACATGCTTAATTTTCTATCGAAATCAACATGGCTTACCCGAGGTGCTTAGCATCATGCCCTTAACTGCTCTGTAAGTTCTTTCTTTCTTAGCATTTCCAGTTTTAATATTTCTTTCTGACTTTTTGCACCCTAAAGAATGGAACCCATGTGTGGAATACAGAAAGACTATCATCTATGCAATGGATGGTCTTCTGTATTTTATTTTTAATTTATTTGCATGTATAAAGTGGGTTGTATTCAATGTTAGTCTAATTCCCATTCATTTCAATGGGTCTACTCTGTGAGACTAACAATAGATACAACCCTTTGTTTCCCCCCCCCCCATAAAGATCCTTCTCATAATATGTATGGGGGAGGGGGGAGTACTTATATGGCAAAGGGTACATGTAGCAACAGGATGCTGAAGTAGCAGTTCCAAGGACTGTGATCAAAACATATAACATACAATAAGCAACGTGATATATTATTGATTCACAGCATCAACACCTTGGAAGTCGGATAAACCATTCTTAGAAATAGCAAAAGGGGCTTTTATTTACTTTGATGATATTAGTGTTGTTATTATTGATTTTACAGGTAGATTTGATAGTCGTTGATGGCAAATAACCTCAAAATTGATGTTTTTCGCTGTGTTCCAAAACACTCCTTTACAAGACTTGACAAATGTTTTTGGTGCTGGTCTCAAAGGTAGACTGGGGTGGGAGGGGGGAGCTCCGCGTTTGTCATGATTTTATGCTTCAGAAGTGAAATCAACGGCAAACTATGGGTAGCGACGGATCGGGGCCACCCCGACCCACATCCCCCCGTCGTGGGCTTCGTGGGGCTGCCCCGAGCGCAGGACTCCCCTCCCCTCTCCGCCTTAGGAAAGCCAGGCGAGACCATGTGCCTGTCTCCTTAGGCGCTTCTACCTGAGCCCAGAAAGAGGAGCCCTTCCCGGGCGAAGTGGATGAAAGCGGATGGGGAGAAACCTTGGCAGCGAGCGCTCCAGAGGAGCAGCCTGAAAAAGCTCGCCCGGCAGCAACAGGTGTTGTTGCGGGGGAAAGAAGTCCGCAGCCGCAGAGGAAGACAGGAAAGAGGCAGCGGGGTAGTGAGGAGGGAAACTTCTCCGACCCGCAAGCAGCCACGCTTTGCCTGCCCTCCCAGCGACCCGCGAGGTACCTACCTAGACCCGGGGATGTGGACATCAGCGTCCCGTGGACTCGCCCGCCAGCCAGCCTGCCGCTCGCCCGCCCGCTGTCACTCACTCCTGCATTATGCATCCCCCATGGCCAGCCCTCCTCCGGCGCCCGGCTGCAGCCCGCACTCTCCGCCTCTCAGCTCTCGCCGCTGGGAGGGGACGAGCGGGCCACCCAGCCAGCCCGCCAGCCGCCCCTTGCTGAAGCCGCGCTCAGAGGACCCGCGGAAAGACGCGGCTGGCTGGCGGGCGGGCGGGCTGGCTGGCTGGCTTCCCGCGACGTGAAGACCCAGAGAGGCGGGGATTGGTTTGAAAAAGAGCTCGCGCTTTCTCCGGGGGTGCAGCTGGGGCTGGACCCTTGGGGCCAGAGGTTCGGCCCTCACCGCCACCCAGAAAGTGGGAATAAACTCCAGTTTATTCCTAACGCCACGTCCAGGCTGGGATTTCAGTGAGCGTCAAAGGCAAAACTGCACATGCTCAGAGTACATCCCCCCCACCCTCCGGGTTGGCATGCAAACATTTTATCGTATTAGGAATGTAGAGGCAATTGTGAAGCATGGAAAGACGTCAGGGGTGGGGAGACTGTTAATTGTGTGCTTCACAGCTGAAGTAATACACAAAGCTGTCTAAAAGCTGCCAGGCCGCACACCCACATCCAAGACCATTAAAACCAGGGTTTAAAATTACCTAGCTGCCTCACTGTGCCTGTTTTCTGAGTTTTGACTATCGCTCTCAAGGCTCATGTAACTCTTCTAAAATTTGAAGAGCTCAACAGCCCTGGAATTTGCTGCAGCCCGTGGAAAAAGATACCATCTGAACATGTTCAGAGTGCCATTAAGCTTTTTCAGCAGATCTTTTTTTGTCTTTTTTGCACAATATATATATGCCATTGTTGCTCTGTTGTTGTTGAAATCAACATATATTCCCTGGGAATTGAACTTTAGTAAAAGCAACATCATGGCATTGGTTTTTTTTCCAGTACTGTTTTCCTCAGACAATATTTTATTGCTGGGAAAATGTGATTCTCCCCCAAAGTACCCCATCAATGCAGTAAGGCAATCTCCATAGAGGATGCAGTTTGTGCACTAGTGTTCATGGGCACTATTGGATTGTCCCTCTGGTATGTGTTTAATGTTTTTATTGTATTTGTTTTTATTATTTCTATGCTACTTTGAAGGCTTTGCTGAAAAGCTGCCTATAAATCTTAAAAAAGAAGAACACAACTCTGCCAGCCTCCTCTCCTGCAAGTTGTGTTACCCTTTCAATTTTTAAAATGGAGTCTGTGTGTTCCCACAGCAGTGTGATGTGAAAAACTGTCAGAGGCTTCTCCAGACTTTGCTTTGAGGCATTCAGGCTGACCTTAATGTTTACTGAGAAGTAGGCCTCATTGTTATCTATAGGAGGTCATTCCAAGTACCTACCTTTAGGGTCAAGCAAGGCTTCTTCTGCTAATTTCAGCTTTCCCTAGGTTCCTATCCTTTAATATTCAATAAATAATAATAATAATGGTACGCCCAGCCCTAAAAAGGCAGAATACTATTTTTTTCTGCTACAAAATGAGGAATGGTGCCAATATGTACAATGAGTTTTCTGCTATTTGGTGGCTTTTCTCTGGTCTGTGCTGCAGCTGCTTTATGTCAGACAAGGCCTGGGCAATGTCAATAAGAGGCTGTCATTATCATTTCACCTCTTCCACCCACAAGGCCTGACACAAAGTACTCCAAAGCCACTCCTGAGGTCTCAGTGGTTCAAATCTCTACAAATCTAAGGATGAAAATTAGATTATCTGATCTTGCGCCTATTCAGCTCTTACCTCCCCGCCCCTTTAAATAAAACGGTTATTATAGAAGATACTGCAAGACTACGTCCTAATAGTGTGGCTGGACATTCTCCTTACTTCATTATAAAATGCGTCAGAGGAGGACAAAACATAATTGAAAGCGGCGGAGGCTTCTTGTTTGTTTGTTTTCAAGCCTTGCCTTTTTTCCTTTTATTGGCATGGCATGAATAAAGACGGAAGAGAAGGGGGACTTGGAGGAATAACGTGGGTGGAGAGAAGCAGCTTAGAGAGGGAAAGAGTGACTAACAGCTTGATCCTAATAGGTTCTGTAAAAAAAAGGGGGCACCGGGTTATTTGCAGGAATTGCTTTTCCAGGACTTCACAAGCCATAGCATTATACCAAAGAGGTGTTATAAGATCCTGTAAAGCGGACTGGGGGTGGTCTGGAAGAAGGGTGCCGTTGAATGATATCCTAAGGGGTCTCTAGGCACACATGAACACCAACACGGTACTATTCTACATTGACAAATCTATATGCTGATGGCATATATGGGGAGGGCAGGTCTGTATGTGTATGGGCAAGATCATGTGCTATGCATGAAAAAGGTTCCAGAGAAAGTGTCAGAAATTCCCAACAATCCCTGCAAAGTTATGAGTGATCAGCTATGTTCTGGGCAGTGGCACTTATGAGGCCTCAACATACTGTTGATGCAGCACACAAGATTGATGACAAAGGTTTCATTATGGTGATATCGTGCATGAGTGACAAGTTATAACAGAAAAGCTATTTTGTAGAAGACTTCTGCTTATGAGGAGAAAGAGATGCTCTACTATAATGGAGTGGAAAATCTCTCTTCCTTTCAGCAAAAGGGAGATTCAGGACAGATAAGAGGAAGGACTTCTTCACACCTGCACATAGTTAAACTATGGAACTCACTTCCACTAGATGTAGTGACGGCCACTAATTTGGATGGTTTTAAAAGGGGGTTAGACAAATTCATGGAACAAAAGGCTATCAATGGCTGCTAGTCCTGATGGCTATGTGCTACCTCCAGTATTAGAAGCAGCATGCCTCTGTACATCTGTTGCTGGGGAACATGGATGGGAGGGTGCTGTTATTCTCATGTCCTACTTGTGGGTTTCCCAGGGGCAACTGTGGGCCACTATGTGAACAGAATGCTGGACTAGATGGGCCCTTGGTCTGATCCACCATGGCTTTTCTTATATTGTTAAGAATATAAGTCTTTGAGGGGCTTTGATGTATAGAGGAGGAATGTCAACCCTCTTCCAGCCTAAGGAAGAATTTGATTTTGGAAGTCTTGGGGCTATATTCCAAAGGTAGGTGGAGCGGAAAATACCAAAAATACACCATATTTTAGCTTAAAGCTTATCCTGCCAGTAACTAACCCTTTTAGAATGAGGGAAACATGCAAAAGCCAGAAAACCATCAAACGATTAGTGGTAGGGAGCCAGGAGGAGAAGGTGGTCCATCTGAGGAATCCCAGAGAGCTGGATTGGGATCCCAGGTGGGCCAGTTTTGTCCCATTGGCGTGAGGTTTGATACCCCTGGTAAAGCACAACCAGTTTCTTAACTTGACACTATTAGAGGCCTTAGCTAGACCTAAGGTTTATCCCGGGATTGTTCCGTGTTCATGTAAATGACACACAGGGGATCCCAGGAGCACGCAGGGACGACCCTGGGACGATCCCGGGATAAACCTTAGGTCTAGCTAAGGCCAGAGATTAACTGATTTATCTTTGTTGTGACTGAATTAGCTGGAAAGTTGAAGTGTTAAATTTCAAAGCAACTTTCCCATTTAGGACAAGTAAATTTTTGCAGTAAGTGTTTTCAGTCTGAGAAGGCTTCCAGATGGACAGCTCCTAGCACTACCAATGAAAAGACATTGTGCAACTATCCCATCTTTCCCTCCTTAATGCTTTTTTCTGCAGCAAGAAGACAGAAGAAACAGTGATGCAGGCCAACTGCACAATAAAATTCTGTATTTTAGGCAAGGCAACTACACAATAAAAATATTGTCTGGAAACACCCTAAGGGTGCAATCCTATTTATTATCTTTTCTATACCACCCCATAGCCAAAGCTCTGCATGGCTCACAAAAAATATTTTTTTAAAAAAATTAAAATCCATTATACAAAGTACAGAAAAGCATTTAAATAAAATACTGGCTGGGGAATGCTGGGAGTTGTAGGACTTTTTTCTGCCTAAATACACATAGGATTGCTCCCTAAGTCTCTTCTTAAGTTTCCCTGTTGAAAATCAGAGCTCAAAATATGTACATATTGGACTTTTTAGAAATAACTAATTGTATAAATAAAATTAATGGTATTTCTTGCACTCTTGAAATCTTTCCCCTGTTTTTATGTACAGGGAGTGAATCATTATTCACAATCACTCAGCCTTTCCCATGTGGGTACCCTCCAGATGTTTTAGACTACAGCTCCCATCATTCCTGGCCATTCTGTCTGGGGCTGTTGGGGGTGTAGTACAAAATATCTGAAGGATACCACATTGAGGGAAGGCTGCATACCCTATACAATGGGGAGGAAAGTGCATGTTGCCTCCAAGCTCTTCAGAAGGTGTCTGCTGTAACAATCTGCAAGGAATGATAAAAAGAATTCCATTTACAGCACTAGCAAACACAACCAGCTTTTCACAGTGAAACTGTAATGGCTGAACATGAAAGCAATGGCCAACTACCTGACAGTCAAGAGCACTTAGCAATATGAGAACATGGAATGAAATTCAGTTTAATCATGATTTTTTCCCAAACTACCTAATCAGTTTAGATCAATCAATCTATATTAATGTGCAAAAGTATTAACTGAGTACAAACTTTCTAATAATTGGAAACAGTTTGTTAAAGAAAAAGCAGAATGTTTGAAATGGCCATTGTTCAAACTTCTTAAATACAGTATATATAGATAGAGATGACACATCGACCCCAGGGGATAAATGAGGCAGATGACAAAAAGTTGCTTTTGTCCAACAAAAACATGTCTCAGTGTTCATTCTTTGTGTGCACTAAGTAAAATCAGGAGAAACTGCGCTCTCTGAAATCTGCGCAAGACTGTCCAGATCTTGATCTTTTAAGTTGATCCCTGTTTATGCGCACCATGTGTGGCGCTGCCCTGTGGTTTGTTATTTTTCTTCAATAGCAGAGGGAGGAAACTAACAATGCTCGGCAACCGTACCACATAGCACAGGGTAACCATGGAAGCATTTGTCCACTTGTTAGGGCCCCTCCAGAGTGATTCAGCCATTCATTTCATTGAATCAATATTGAAGCTTTTAAGATTTATTATTTGGGAGCTCAGACAAACTAATGAAACAAATTCCTTGTTTCTCCCCATCAAATCCATTTTGTCACGTTAAACATATCAATACCTTGTAAACTTTTTACAGTTGTGGAATGAGCTACATCACTGTTTCTTTGTTATGGAGAGTCTAGTCAGATTAGCACTAACATTCCTGCTACTCTGTGAAAGAGAACCTAAGGATTTCTGCATTCTCTCAATCTTGTATAAAGGATGAATCCAATACAAAGACAAGGAGGGAGTGGCAGGTGGGGGGAGAAGAATAGGGCTGAAGCAAATCTGTTTTAAAACATGTGGAGAAAGCTGTTTAAACTGCTGTTCTTATTTTGGAAGCCCCCTGCAATACCATTTAGGTCTACCCACACTTCTAGGCTTTTTGAAAATAATAATAATAGGGAAGTAATTGATTTCTAGGGCTTCATATATGTCATCAACTGAGAATCAATAGATATAAATCAACTCAGAGCTTTACCCACAAGCAAATCTGAAGCAAACACCTGTTGCATGAAAACTAAAACTCATCTGATATACTGTTTTTCACATCTGTTTGGAAATGACCTTCTCTTATACTTTATAAGACTCCAAGCACACTAATAGTGTCCTATAATAATCATTCTGATTCTTCTAATATAAGTTCCAACTAGTGGTGTCATCTAACAACAAACAACAACATACTTTCTTTTCTAATACAAGAAAAGCCCAAGCACCTGTTTTGGCACACAGGGCAGTGTAATCATTTACCGGTAAGATACTGTTAGACAATAAGACCATGATGCTACAAATTGCTCTATCAAGACTGGAGCCCTTTGTCTGTCCAAAGCCCTATGGCCAAGATCCAGCAGGCCAGGAGGAGGATGGAGGCTTCTACATCTTCTGTTCCTCCATTTTCCTTGTTTTGAGATAGACAGGCCTCTTGCTTCCCTACCTTCTAGTGGGAGGGAATAGGTGGCAGAGAAGCTTCTGAATTTTGTGGATCCGTGGCTCTCTCTGCCCCTCTGCTCCCCACCCACCAGCATGCCCTCTTGCGAATTCGGAAAGAGGAGACAGTATGGAGCTTTCCATGGTAGCAGGGAGAGGTAGATCCATGATGGGATCTCCTCCTCTGCACTCATAGCTCTGGCTATGGGTATGGAGAAGCATCCCAAGGTGTTTCCAATGTTCCTGTCTTGGGGCCAGAGGATTCCCTGTCCCTTACTAAAAACAATGTAGAGTCTTGTGGCACCTTAAAACAAACAAATGTATTCTGGCATAAGCTTTCATGGACATCATCCATTTCATCAGATGTATCTGATGAAATGGACACTGTCCACGAAAACATATGCTACAATGAATTTGTTAGTTGTTAAGGTGCCACAAGACTCTGTCATTTTTGCTGCAACAGACTAAATAGCTTACTTAAGATTTCCTGGGAGCTTCAGCATCCTAATCCTAAACACAATGGCCAGAATCCAGCACAGACAGGTATATTTAACACCCACTGATTTCCATGAGCCTAACCGCTTGTAACAATGCATTGTTTTATAGCACCAACTTGAAAATTTAAGGCCTACTGATTTCAATTGCATTTACTTCCAAATGGCTAAAGAAAACACCATAAGGCTGAGCTATGAAACTCAACTCTCACTTGATCAAGTCCTAGGCAGGATCTCCACCACTGCTTTAAAACAGTGTATAACAGTAGTGACAACTGTTGGGGCCCAGGACACCCCCCCTATACAGTTTTCAAAACGTTTTCAAAGTGGTGTATCCTGCTTGGGGTAGATCTGGCACTGCAGTTTGCTCCCTACCACCTACAACAATAGTTTAATGCCTAAACTCACACACCCAAGCAAGAATATTTTAGTATTTAACTTTAATTGTGAAAGCAATTGTTATGACAATTTACATGATCTATGAACCGATACAAACATCTATCTCACCACACATTCTAATGCAGAAATGCAAAACCTCATGCTGGTGCCAAACTTGGCCTGACCAGGGTGCCAAACGTGGCCTGACCATGGTCCTAATCCAATCCTCTGGGGCTCCCCAGAGGGCCCCACCCCCTTCCCGTGAATTCTTATTGTTTGGTGGTTTCCTGGCTTTTGCATGTTTAGCTTGCATTTTTGGTATTTTGGCTTTTCCCCCTTTGACTTTGACTTCACCCACCACTGGAATGCAACCCCCAAGAAGTTCTCCAAAATTAAATTCAACCCTCAAGCTAAACGTGGTTCAACACTCCTGCTTTAACATATATCATCAACTGATACATGGTTATTAACACTTGATAGGATGATAAAGATGACCAAAGTATCCTGGGGTGCTTTGTCATCTGAGTGAGCTCTACTGCCTATCTGATTAACTGAATGAGTAATATTTATTGCATTAGTCCTTAGACCCCAGCAGCACAAAACCAAGGAACAATGATTACACAAGTTTACATAACAATACAATAATCATCAATTAAATGTTGTTACAATTGTTAAGGTTAAAACATATTCTTAAAATAACAAGCAGTTCCATTTGTTTGTATGCACAGAATATGATCTCCTGCGCCAGAAATGGGCTATGATCCTCAGACCAAACTAACCAATTATCAAGTAACAACTCTTGTTAGGAGCCTTTCATAAAAATATAATAATCACTAGTTAAAATTAGTCCTTAAAATTATTGAGTTTAAAACATATTCCTAAAATAACAAGCTTTACTTTAAAATATATAACATTATAAACTCATATCAGAAGGCATTTCTCATATTTCAGAATCTCCCAGGCAATTCACAGCAATGGAACCTACATACATCTCCCTACATTTAGCAGCCTTTACTGCAAAAGAAATTATTGGTTAGTTCCTTGTAGCAGAAATCCCAATTTTACATCCCCAAATTTAATCGAACTGTATATTTTTTCCTTAAAAGTGCTCATATAAGGCAACATTTTCCTTCTGCTTCCATGTATTTAACTCCTTTCTTCCCTGAAGATACTACTTGCATTGTCTACTGTGCTTGTCATTTGTAAAGTCTGTGTTCAAGGCCCAGCAGACAGATAACGATGAGCAAGTTCCTGTAGTTGCACATACAGGTGTCATGCAATGATTAATACTGACTCTGCTAACGCACTTAATATGCACTATTAGGATAAGTGAAGTAATTTACATAGAGAAGGAGAAAGGCGGTATTCTCATTAGCATTCATAGATTGTGCGGCTACTGTCCTGTTCATCAAGTTGGAAATATACGCTTTTGTATGTTGATGGGAAAATGTCACTAGGTACAAATGGTTACAGAAAGGAGTGAAGCAGGGTCACGGCAAATCCCCCTGACTTTGTTTTCTCTGAGGAAGTGTGCTGCTCTAGCAATGCTTGTTTGACCAAGTAGGGCGTAGTATCTGTCTAGAGAAAAGAAGTGCTGGGATTCCTTCACCCTGACCTGCTGTATCACAAAAAAAATTGAAAATAAATGTTCTGCTAGATATGTGAAATGATAAACTTCCAACTTTGTCATAGGCATCGCTGGAGACAATTTACAAACGTCTGTCGATTTTTACCCATAGCTTTGACTTGTGTTATAAAATAATCTTTCAGCTACAATGAATGAGGGCTGAGGCATCAGTTTCCTAGCTACTGACAATTCCACTTTTTCATGACTGTGTCTGAAAAATCCTTTAAACTTTGTTTTAGATTTGCCTTGCAAAGAGCTTAGTGTCACTAAGATTTCCCCTTGGTTACTAAGCTTTTCTGCTATCTGCAGACACCATGAGGAAAGCTAGCTATTCCATTAGAGGGCATCATTTCACTTCATCCATGGGCTAGTAGCTCATTCATGCAAATCAGCCACTCCCCCCCCCTCCCACATACATACTTTTTCACTGTGAAACATAGGGTGGATTATACATCCCTACAAATAAAGCAGCATTTCTAAGGAAGTATTAGACAATGTACAAACATATTAACCGCAACCTCCAGCTTACCTTTATTATTATGCATCATCAAGAATATACATAGTGCTTTTCAGAGGAGGAGGAGGAAAAGAAGAGGAAGAGTAGTAGTAGTCTCTGGCTTGAGCAGCTTACAATATATATTTATTATTATTATTATTATTATTATTTATTTATATAGCACCATCAATGTACATTTCAAAGGTGGGAGTGGGGAGGAAAGGTAGAAACCAGCTGAATGCATTTTTCCCAGTCAGGGTTGAGATAAAAAATAACAATAAAGTCAAATACATTTCAAATGGAAGCAGCAGGCTGAATAAAGAACTAGGGCCTAATCTGCACCAAGCAGGATATTGCACTATGAAAGCGGTATATAAGAAGCAGGAGCCACACTACTGCTTTATAGAGGTATTGAAGTGCACTGACAACTATTGGGGCCCATTGACACATAGCGCTTTCATAGTCCAATATCCTGCCTGGTGTAGATTAGGCCTAGGTATAATTAGTCCTGCACCTTGGATCAATTTTCAAACAAGTTCATCCTCCTCTATAGTAAATGGCTATAGACTTAAGTCAGAGGACATCTGTTGACATTTTATGGCACCTCGCATCAAATATTGCCACCACCAGCCCACAAACTACTTACTCACTTGTATGTCAAGTGTGATACTTAATTTGAAGAGATATCTTCCTGAGGTTCTAGTTTTGCCTGGAAAGCACACATTCTGACCTATATGGAAACTGGGTTTCTTCACCCACTTACCCGGTTGGGAATCAGCCTTGTGTGGTGAATGAACACCCACACCCACAACGTTTGACCAACGTGATGTGGTCAAATCATTATTATTATTATTATTTATTTATATAGCACCATCAATGTAAATCACTGGTAGGATAAGTGTGTGAGGCAGCCCTGCATTCTTAATCCAAGATGTGTGAGGCTGCTGTGGTTATTCAGTGCTGGGTAAACATACTGATTTATACTTAAGGTTTTATCCCATGAAATCAACACATCATGGTTGCTTTGGTAGAGACACCACAAATACAACAACCAAATATACATTAAGGTGTAACAACTAAGCAACAAGCACATACAACAGGGTGCTGAACCTGTTTCAGCCCAAGGGCCAGAGTCAGTTTTGAAGAAGCTCTTGGGAGCAACATTCCAGTGGTGAGCAGGGAAGAAGGAAAAATGGGTGAAGCCAAAAATGCCAGCATGTTTTAGCTTAAAGTTCTTACTGACAGTAAGCCTGAGGACAGGCATTTCAACCTTTTAGAATGGGTGAAAATGCATGAAAGCCAGGAAATCACCAAGTTACTGGTACTCAAGGGAAAGGAGGTGGGGCCAGAGGAAAGGGCATGGTCATCTGGAGAAGTCTGGACGTTGAGGTTGGGACCCCAGATGGGCTGGATTTGGCCCCTGGGCCTGGGGTTTTACACAACCAAAAACAAACAAACAATATAGACTCAGTTCAGACAACATGCTAAGCCACTGTGGTTAACCATTTTGAGCTAAACATGACGGCTTAGTGTGTCATGTGACCCATGGCTTAGTGTGTCGTACGAACCATTCCTAACCATAGTGGCTACATAACCATTGTGTAAACAATTTCAAACATTTAAACATTTGCTGCAGAAAGGTTAGCGTCTTAACCATGGCTTAATGTTATGTCTGAACAGGCCCAATAACACCACTGTCAGTGCCACTGGCAGCCTTCAAGTGAAATATAAGTGCTTTTAGAGCAAGTTTGTTTTATTAGCTGCCTTGGTATTCTCTTCCTTGCTGGGTGCAGAGCATCAAGCCTAGGAGGAAATCTGGCTCTCCTGGGATCCCAATCTGTTCCCCAGAGGGCCCCATCCATTCTTTTGGCACCCCCTTTCTCTGGACCATTAATCATTTGGTAGATTCTTGGCTTTTGCGCAGTTTAAGGTTGAAATGCCTCTCCTAAGGCTTATTTACAAGCAGTAATAGCTTTAAGCTAAAAATATGTTGGTATTTTGGCCCCATGGCTTTTGACTTCAGCTTAAGCCTTTTGCCTTTGGCTCTGCTCACCAATGAAATGCAGTCTCCGAGAGCTTCTTCAGAATGAAATTTGGCCCTTTGCCTGAAAGAGGTTCAATGCTACAAGTTCCAGGACTGAGCCTTCACACTATACATGGGACCAAAGGCTTGACCCTCGGTGATTGTTGCAGAGAAAACAAGGACAAGTGTCTCACACTTACTTCTCTTTTCCTTCTAGAACAGATGTTTAGTATCTCTCTCATCCAGGTGATGTTTCATCTGTCCTGAATTAGTAGAAGAGCCCACACAAATGAAATGGCCATTTTACCACACATCTGCATGTGCTACACACAACCAAGACCTGCCTGTGGCAAAACAACGCAGCTATGCTGCACATTCCTCTGCAGCTTTGATAAGTTTGAAGAAGCTTCTATAATCCCATATAGGAAAAATGATTAAAGTTGGATCTACAGAAATCATGATTAAATTGTTTATCAAAACCATGTAAAATCCTTCTCACATGGCTACTTTGAATGGTTTAAAACAAACAAAAATCATGTCCACAAGGTGCTGTACACAGGGCAGCAGTACGCAGGGCCAGTCCTAACATTAGGCAGCATGAGGCACTCTCTTCAGGTGGCAGCAAGGACTTAGGGGTTGTTTCACGGTGCCAGGTTGGCGCTGCATCCCTCCAAAACACTGCTGTTTCCCTCTCCCTTGACTCCGAGGAAGGAGAGTGGGGTTTCCGGCAGCCATCTGAGTACCGGAGCCACTGCCCCCCTTCCTGGTGGAAAGCAACCAATCACTGGTCACCTTCCACTTGGCCCCAGAGCGACACCAGACAGGGGAAGAACTATATTGACACCACTCCAACTGAAAAAGTCGGGATAAATCCCAGACTTTTTCAATCCACAGTTTTACAGGATAGCCCTACGGTGGCTGTGAAGCTGCATCATATAACTGATGCAGCACTGATCGACAGGCACCACGGGGCTTTCCCTGCATATAGACAGCCCCTTGGAGAGACCTGAGTGTCAAACAGCCTGCCCTAAACTAGCATTCAAGTGTGGTGGAGGATGCGGTCCCATTACCAGGGTTGAAGGAAGTTTCAACTCTGCCAGTGCATGGAATATAATGAAACGGGAGAGGATGCAATCTCGTTTTATTTATTTAAAACATTTCTTGGCTGCGTTTCAGGGTAGAGGCCCTCACAATGCAGCTTACAACAATAAAAAATGCATAAAATTTTAACAGCAATAAAATATTTAAAATATTAAAAGCAATAAAAAGATGACTACAATAAAACAGCAATTAAAACAATATCTAATGGAGCCTGAGCTTTTGCCATGGTAAAAAATAAAATAAAAAAATTAAGGGCTTCTTGAAAGCTTGCAAGGATGGTGCATGGTGGACCTCGGATGGGGGTTTGGGGCCACCACAGAGAAGGCCCTCTCCGATGTGGACACCATGTAATTGCCCTCATAGGTGGGCAAAGGAGAAGGCCTCTCTTTCTGATCTTAAAGTGTGGACAGGTTGATACGGATGAAGGTTGTCCTTCAAGTAACTAGGTCCCAAACTGTCACTTTGTACATGAACTGGAAAAGGACACTATCTTGTTCTTTGCCTGAGGTAGCAAAATGTCTTGGGCTTGCTCTGGCATGTGGCACACACTATGTTTAGAGCAGTGGTGCTCACATCAAGATTCTTGCCCTTCTCTAAGGATCTAGAATTTAAACCAGACTATTTTTTCTTTTCTTTTCTAACTGCACTTGTGTACTTTCCCCCCACATACACCAAGGCTAGCAGCTGTATTTAACTCTCTGGCAAGTTTGAAGCAGATCTGGTCTGATGGCTCTGAGCTCTTTTTGTATCTCTCTGGGTAGGAATAACATCCCAAGCTGGATTTAAAACCAAACCAAACCAAACCCCTGCAGACAGCATGCACAGAGGAAGCAGGTGGAGAAACAGGGTAATGAGGCAACATATCTCTCTTACCCTGCAGTCACTTTTCCTCTTCGTTCATACATGCAGCTCAGCAAATCTAATAGAGCCTGAGCTTTTGCCCAATAGCATTTCTGATATTCAGCATCGTACACAGCACGACTCGATGGCATCTTGGGCTTTGTTTTGAACCCGAGATTATGTATTTTGTGGCAACCACGCACCCAAATAAAATATTTAAGTCCACGGATCCACAGAGCATGGCTTTATAAAAAGAAGAAGAGGGGGAGGGGGGCGTTCGGCTTCGCTGGAGATGCTTCCCTACTAGTTCAGCCTTGATAGAACGACCACAGCACGCATGCGCTAGCTTATTGTTGTTGTTGTCTTTTAAAGCCCACTTCTCTCTCAGACCTGACGTTCTGGGCTTGCGCAGTGCAAACCAGCCTCTCGTTGGCCCTTTAAGAGCTCTGGGAAGAGGTGGTGCTAATTTGCAGACGTGGCGCCGGCGCTGCTGAAGCGCTCCGGGCCGGGCCTGTCACCGCGGAGCTCGGAGAAGGGACGCTTCCGTGGAGGCTGTTGACATGACGCTGGCCTGGGGAGGGACAGGTACCGCCCGCCTCGCCGGCTTCGCCGCCGTTTCGGGCCAGTCGGGGGGTGGGGAAGGAGGACGGAAGGGCAGAGAGGGAGATGGGGACTGTAGTCCGTCCGTCTTTAGGCGTCTGAGACGGTTCCCTCCTCCCTCCGCTCCCTTTCCGGTGAGAAGTGCGGCCTCCTCCCTCTCGGTTCATTTATTTAAAGCGTTTCTGTACCGCCCTCCGTCAGTTCAGTTTCCAGGGCGGCGTACGGTCTTACACAGACGGTACAGGTAGAGTATAGAAAGTTGCGGGGCGGCGGCGCCCCGGGGCTGTTGTGCCTGACCCGGAGTTAGGGGAGAGCTTGGCTGCTTTCAGTCTGTGGCGCTGCCCTTTGCCCTCTTGTGCCCCACTTACAGTTGTGTTTGGGGGGAGGGGGGGAGGGAGCAAGACACGTTAGGAAGGTGCGTGGCTGTGGCTGTGCTGCTCGGCTACTAGGTAGCTCCTCTGGAGCCCCCCGGGTTTCCCCCGTCATAACAACATCCCCCGCTGCCGCCGCCACCACCTGTGGAATGGCTCTAGGTCAGCCTTCCCCCTCCTGTCGTCTTCCAGATGTGCTGGTCTACAGCTCCTAGCAGCCCCCACCCCAAACCAGTCCAACACACCTGGAGGGTGCCAGGTTGACAAAAGCTGCTCTAGGTTCTCCAGATTTCTTTCTGGCTCTGCTTCCTGGGTTTTGATGTGTGGCTTCCAGATGTTCAGCAGGTGTGCCTTCCTCCCCCACATCCCCCAAGTTGTGATGATGGGAAAGACTTCGCTGCTGAATTTACTGTAAAGGCAGAGGAGCCCTGCCAGAAAGTTGGCTACCTTAGATTGTCCATTTCCCTTTTGCTTTTTTGGTGAGACACCCAAATCCCCACGGTAGAGGTGGGGTTTGAACCCAGGTCTCATTGGTTCAAAACCTACTCCTTACCGGCTTCCTTTGGTATTTGGAGTCTGAAGTAGTTAGGATTGCTTATCTCTAGTAGGCATGCATGTTGGTGTCTTACCATTGTAGGAGTTCCTGCCCAGTTCCTTAATTGGAAGTCCATTAGCTTCTTGCTGAAACCTCTAACCCCTGAGATACTTTGCTTCTAACTCCGATTACTGGGGCTCGTCTACACGGGCACTTTGCCCCTGGATTGCTTCGGAGTGGTGGCAGGTGATCTACATGAACCAGCCGCTACTCTGAAGCAATCCAGGGGCAAAGCCCAGAAGCTCTGCACTAAAAAGACTGGAGCAAGGCTCCACGCCTCTGTGGAGCCCTGTTAAGAATAAATAAAATTCAAAGGAGAGGGGTTTAGAAATCCTGTTCCTCCCCCCTTGTTCCCCCCATTATATTTACAGCTAAAACAAACAAAACCACACATCAGTCCCATTTTTTCCTTAAAAATCCCACTGACCATAGAAGAGTGGGCACAGATGCTCCCAGGTGCCCCCCGGACCTGCCACGTGAGTAGGCAGGTGCAGCTGCCAGCACCTGGAAAGCCCTCAACTGCACTCCTTCCGATGTAGATAGTCAGAAGACCGTCTATGTGGTGGCGTTGCATGCCGCCGCGTGCAGCATTATCGTCATCGTCAAGATGAGGGCCTGGTTTTATTTAATTCCCAAACATGGTATTTCCTGGGTTTGTCATTTTTCTCTCACTTTACCCCAGCTCCAAAGTGTTGTGCAGAATAGATGCTGCCTCTCTAAACTGTGAATTTCTGTGATTTGGAACAGAGGTGGACAGACTTTAAGCTTGCAGGATCTACCTTGATTTTCATTAGAACTCCAAGATCCATTAATAGGAACCAGGTGCAAAATACTGGCTCAGGAGGGCATATTTAGAATGCAGAATGAGGTGCCTCTGAGCACGTGCTCAGCTCGGGAATTTGTTTTCAGAATTGGAACTGGAACTTGCAAGCAAAAACTTTCATGTCTAAATTTATTCCTGCTTCCCCCCCCCCCCCCCAGCCTTCTTGATTTTAACATCCTATTTTAGAAATCGGCTTTTTGTTATTGCTGTTCTTAAACTAATGGGAGTCACAAACTGTTACTGATCTACTGCAAATCACTCAACTCTACCAGTAGATCCCGCTGTACCAGTAGAAACCAATCTACCTTCTGCTCACCCCTAGTTTAGAGGAATATGTGTAGAGCAGGAAGCTGAATGGGTGCTTAAAATGATGTCATATTAGTCACAGATATTGTATGTAAATTAGTACTAAAGCTGGAATGACTTGTTTAAGACTCGTTGACCTGTTTTTCTTCTCCTTCTATTGTTAGAGTTCTCATGACAGGATGACAGGAAAAAGCCAGAATTTCAATTTCCAGCTTCCAGCTGTAGTGCAGCCTACAGTGGATAGCCATGCATATCCATTTGGGAATGGTATTAGTTCTGATAGTGACGTGTTGGAAGATGAAGTGGAGGTCTATGAACTGCGGCCCCGGGGAAGGGAGAAAGTCCGAAGAAGTACATCAAGGGAAAGGATGGATGATATTGTATTTATAACCAAGGAGATACAGGAAGGAGATACATTAAATGCAATAGCTCTTCAGTATTGTTGTTCAGTAAGTCTGTATGGAACTCTGTCCAGTGCAATTCATTCAGATGGACATATATAGATTGGAAGGCTGTTGCTTTGCTGTTATGCTGCGCGCGCACACTAACACACACATGACTAAAGGGTTTATATTATAGAAGCAACTCAAAGGGTGTCTTCATGCAACCCAGGATATGCTGTACATATTGATTTAATGTACTTGTGACAAGTGGTGGAGCATACAGTGAAGTAACTTCTAAAACCTTAACCAGGTTTTAGTGTTCCCTCCCATCTAACGGCTAGCAATATTTTATGATGCCACAGAAGGTTCCAAAACTTAATTGATGATAGGGGTTAAAAAGTCTTGGCTGTTATGTGCAGATAACAGATAATTTGATAAAAGTATATTTATATGCAGGCATGCATTCAAGCTGAAGTGAATCATCCCTAGGAACTGTAAGAGCCACATTGTTGCAGGTCTGAGTAAACCAGTATGCCTGAGGTAGCATACAACTGCTATATTCTCAGATTGACTTGTAGCTAATTTTAGTTTTCCAAAATGCATGCCCCTTAGGTACAAATTATATGATATATAGAAATGCATGCAACAGTTCTTTGACCCCTTCTAACTATATAAATTACTATTCCTTTGAGGGAGATTCAGAGAAGAGGCAGCAAGTGCATTTAAATGTGAGTGGTTGCATGTGGAACACCACATTTTAAGCCCCTAAGAGTCCTCACCTTTCCCTGCCCTTCCAGGAAAGAGAAAAGAGTTCCAGAATAGCTTCTTGTCTGAGGGAAGTTGGCCCTAGGTAACCTCAACTCTTGCTGTTGGCTGGGCTCTCAAATTTCAGTGTAGTTGATTTTCAAGTAGTCAATTTCCCCTGAACTTTTCCTGATAAACACAGTAAGCCAAAAGGATAAAGGAAAAAAATAATAGAACCTAGCCAGCAACCAGACCATGGCATGACTGCTTCTCTCAGGCAAGGAACTATTCCTAACTCCTTTGATTCATGGGGGTTCTTTCTCCTTGGGTGAAAAGAAAAAACATAGAACAAATGTTTTCAGACTTTTCTAAATTCCTTCGTACAATCTGAGCTGGCCATGTGAGCTACAGTAAGATGCAGCCAGACTTTGTGCCAGTATTGATATTTATTTATTTAAATTCAAGTTATAATTTGGAATTAATCCTAGTTGTTTCAAAGGGCTAACTTGATAGATGATAGATAGATAGATAGATAGATAGATAGATATGAAACTAATTCATTCTATTGTAACTCTTATGTTTCAGGTAGCAGATATCAAAAGGGTGAACAACCTTATCACAGATCAGGACTTCTTTGCACTAAGAGCTATTAAAATTCCAGTGAAGAAGTTCAGCCTATTGACTGAGACACACTGTTTTCCAAAAAGCAGGCAAGTTTCAAGAACTGCCTCTACTTCATTCTCTGCAGAATTCTCAGATACATCACTAGCTACTGAGCAATTTTCCTCCACTGAGACTGTTGGTAACTTCTTGAAAGAAGTAGATCGTGATATTGAACAAATAGTGAAGTGTAATGCTACAAAGCGAGAGAATCTGAATGAAGTTGTTTCTGCCTTAACAACCCAACAATCAAACTTTGAGCCAGATGGTAACCACATCAAGCAGAAAGATCCTTATTATGGAGCAGACTGGGGAATAGGATGGTGGACAGCAGTAGTAATAATGGTCTTGGTGGGCATAATAACACCTGTTTTTTATCTTTTGTACTATGAGGTTTTAGTTAAAGTGGATGTCAGTCACCATTCTACAGTGGAATATTCATCAGTTACAGCACCATCAAAACCATTAGAAAATAATGTAATGAACTAGCATCTTTCATGAACATTGAAGTTTTTATTTTTACATGCTAAAGGTCTGGCCATCCATTCAACATATTCTGCAAAGTGAAAAGAACAACAGGACCTGCATGGAAATAGGATGTAGCTATCTTTGAGATGGTATTTAATAAGAAGCACATTTGTTATCTTGCTATGTGTATGGAAGAAGTTACACTTCAGCAGAGGAACTGTTAAGTTCAATATGTTGCTAACTTGAATACAGATCACCTGGATCTGCCACAATACTTGGATTTAAGCTGCTGTAGTCCTATTGAAGTTAATGGGACTAAATACAGTTTAAATGGAAGTACCTTAAGTTAGTGTAAACTTCAAAAAGCCTTTCATCATGTTTGCTGAAAACATGAATCTTTAGTCTGGATGTATTGTGAGTATGAAACCTTTCTGTATTCCAAAAAGACACACCGTTATCTTTCATCGTAAGTATAATACTGGGATTAGAAATAGTTTGGCTTATCAGATGTGCTGAACAAGTACAGTTCTCTGGGCTGCTGATCTACATAGTCTACTTTGACAATGCTATGTAGAGTACTATATCATGGAAAGAGACTAATAGGACTAACTGCATGTTGCATGCAGAGATGTTCAACAGTGTTCTGACAAAGTTCTTTTCTGTTTTTTTAAACAACTTTGGGAGGGGAAAAACTTTTCAGCAAGGAAAAGGTATGCTTAAGCCTTTCCCTACTTGTAACCTCATTGCCCTCCCCCAACCCCAGTCGTTGGTCATCCCAGGTTGCCCCTGGGATCCCCTGGTTGTCATTTAGATGCACAGGGACAATCCAAGGACTACCCCAGGATATAGGGCTGGTGTAGACATGCCCCCTGTTTTAAGCTGAGTGCTATTTTGGCATACATAGGTCTACTTTTCTGAGTAGTTTACTCTTTTTATGCCATTATACAACCTTCTGTTTTCTGCACACTTTTTGATGTGCTCCTCTGAATCAGGGCTCAAGTGTGTTTACATGATATGTAATGCTAAAGTGTACATCATGTAAAGTAACATGTTCAGATAAGTGAAATAATAGAAGCAAAGATTAATCTTTAATTTCCCCCTTCAGGTAAAAGCTTTAGCAACTGTTTAGTTACTTACAATTGAACAATGAAAACTAGTGTGACTCTTTTAAGCCAAACATACATAGAGGAAAAAATAGTAGTTAGTAATGCTAGAGCTGCTTCCCAATCTTCCATGGAATTGGTAGTCCTCATCTACTGTATCTTGCACATAGAGTGGCACCCCTATATTTACTTTCTGGATGCATTATTCTTGTTCATATCTCTGGGATTTTGTACCAGAGAACTTAGCTAGCATACATGTGTTCCCTTACCATTCTTAACCTTGTATGAAACTGACAAACACTTCCTGACATCCCCTCTGCTCTCTAGTGGGTGGAGGGAAGTAGTACTGTGTAAACCAGAGTGAGGTGCATGCATTACATTTTGAGAGAAAAGCAGTTTTGCCTTTGAAGATGGCTGGCTTGGGACTATTGTTGGGGCAGCCACTGAAGTCTATTACTCTATTTAAAAAGAATAACTGAGCATAAACAATGCACATTGAAAGAGACACCATCAGATGTTCAGCTACACATTGCTTTCACTAGGATGCCTATGGCACAACTAGTCAAACAAGTATCATTTTTATGTGAGACCAGAGCTGGATCAGGTGGCAGCAGAAGAGACAAGAGTGGAGTTAATGTCCATAGCAAGAGCTGCACAACTAGATGAGTCCCTTCAGCTAGCGGAATACTAAACCTTAATTATCCCAGGTGGTGTTGGTCCTTCTTTCTCTTTTTTAGTTCAGCTAAAATTCAAAATCAATTGCCCTCCTGTCTTCTCCAGGCTTCCTCTTATCAGCTAATCAATGTTATTTAAAAAGCAGACCTATTGTCATCTAGAAGCACCCTAGGAAACCTATTCCATCATGTTCTAAAGAGGGAAAGAATACTGGTTCCCAGTGATAGCTCATGCATGTGGCTAGCCTGCAAGAAAAGAAACAAGTGAAATGGAGGGAATGCGAAACTACGAGTTGCATATGTCCACTCCCAAAATTTAAAACATTTTTGGTTATACAATCGACAGATCAGTGGAGTGGAATGCCAAGCACAGACAATTGACAGAAGAACTTTAGAATAAAGGAAGTTATAGGCCTAGTAGACTATTTAGAAATGCCGTCTGTCTGAACTACCTTGAGTTGTTCTTGAGTTACTGGGACATGCAATTGGTGTCCCAGAGCTATATTTTTCTGGTAATTACTTGAATTGAGATGTTTTGAAAACCTAATGTACAAGACAGCAAAATAATCGCATTATCAGCATAGTATTATGTACCAAAAATACAATTTTGAGATTCATCGTAGCTCCAGAGCCTGTGCCTTATTTATACAATTTAATAATTTAAACCATTGTATTTTGTGAAAGGATGAGTAGTACACTCATGAAATGGAAGGTCTTTCTGAATTATTAGAAGAAGGGTGGAGGGAAGAGCACCAAAAATGTAAGCAAAAAGAGGGAGAGACTAGCTCTGGTGCAAGGATTCTTTATTTTTCTTGTTTAAAAAAACTTTTTTTGTTTAAAAGATTTTTTTTTGTAAAAAAGCCCAATGTTTCGGATGTAGGGAATCCTTCTTCAGGGGCTGTTTTGAGATATTAGCTGGTAAACAACCGTGGTAAGCTGTTTTATCACGCAACTGTACTGACGGTTTCTCTCAAGTTTTCGCTCGTCAGTGCAAGGGAGTCGCTTCTCCAAGCTGCAACAAAAAATCAAAGTTTTTTTTAAACAAGAAAAATAAAAATCCTTTCACCAGCACCAGAGCTAGTCTCTCCCTCTTTGTGCTTTCTGATTTATTACCATCAGCATATGTTTTATTGAAGACACTGAAATATTTTATGTGTACATCTGGAATTGGCAGTGACATTACTTCTCAATCTACATTGACTTCCCTTCAAGTGTGCTCTTGCTATATGTATTGCTGTTTTCCAAAATATTCTGTTGCAGTCTTAAACACATGTGGGGAACCTGTGGTTTGGAAAAGGGTCCAAAAGTTAAGTTACAGAAAAATGAGGTCTAAACTGTGCATTTGAGTGATGCTACTGACACCTTGACACATCAAACAGTCCTATCTTAAGCATGTCTTTATTTTAATGGCAGTACAGATTACATGTGTTCTTAGGATTGCCACCTTGAGTATTAAGAAGTTCCACTGAAGAAAATGGGGAAAAGATTGAGGTTCAGGATAACAGATTTCTAATACAATACTTGGTTGATCAGGCAGTCGGCTCTTAATCTGTGTATTGAATCATGAAAAGAGTTTATTTAATTGATTATTCTAGGGGACACTGCCACAAATGTTCTTTGCATAATGAAATATTTTGTAAGTTTCAGAATTTATAAAAAGCTTTTGACCAGAATTTCTTTGATGGAATTGAAAATTCAAAAGGAAAAGTACAAATAAAATATATATTTTTTACTTTTGCTTAGAGTGATGAATTTACAGCATGAATTGTAGAGTTCATAGTATGAATACTTAATGGTGGGCTACACATGTGTTTTCTAAACTCTCTAAAAGATGCTGTGATCCAAAGAGCTACTTCAGGTACACCAGAAAGCTTGGATGTCCATGTTGTGAATAGATGACCAAAAGAATATCAAATAACTTTTGAGACTTTTACAGGTTTTTTGAGCAACACTTTCTCAAGTCTAAAGTCAGATGTATAGAACTAATTGGATGATTCTTTGAATCCTAATTAGAAGTTATAAGTACTATTAGTTGTCAGTATTTAGCTACAAACTGTTGTAAAAAGAAACCCATTAATATTTTTTAAAAGTGCAATTCAGAAAGCGTATTTTCCTTAAAAAGACAGTGCCAAACATTTTGGCGATAGAGTTACCAAACAACAGGAGCAAGCTTCATTCGCAAGCTTCACTGGGGACACTGCAAGGCCATGTGTTTGTTTGAGTGGCCCTTGTAATATCCAAGCCCTCCCGTTCAACTTGCCTTCATGACGGGTATTCTAGTTGTGAAATATACCACTCTAGGATCTGTCGAGGTGCTCTGATCAATTAGGCTGCTTCATAAGAAATGAGCTATGCTGGATCTGACCAAGGGTCCATCTAGTACAAAATTCTGTTCACACAGTGGCCAGCCAGCTGTTGACCAGGAACCCACAAGCAGGACACTGTGCAATGGTCCCAACACCCATGTTCCCCAGCAACTGGTGTATATAGGCTTACTGCCTCTGATACCAGAGGAAATACATAGTAATCAGAACTAGTTTCCTTGATAGCCTTCTCTGCCAGGAATTTATCCAACCCCCTTTTAAAGCCACCCAAATTGGTGGCCATTACTACGAGCTCCATCACGCTTACTTTTTTCATCCAGTTTTCCAACTAACAGGTTGGAAAATGTTTCATACCATTCAATTGGAAACAAGTCCAGACCATGTGATTTCCCTATCAGCCCTTGGAGACTTGGGCCACTTGTAACAATACAATCAACTTAGTTTGTTTTTTAAAACATCTCTAATGGGTCCCGACAATCTTTTAAGCAGGAGATGTTGTTTTTGAGTTTAAATCCTTTGGGCCTTACAGATTACCTCTTTTGTTGAGCTCTCAAAATCAGCAAGTACAAGTAAAGACCATTAAAAGAAAAAGGGGGCTACACCTACTTGACTCCATCAAAGCTGTTGCACTACAACCCCTCCATTCCCCTGGAGACTTGCAGATGGTGAGTTGGAATGTTTCCTGGAAGTATTATAAGACTTACTCATTTTTGAACCAGCTTTCATTGGACAGGAATAAAATCAGTTCTGGCAATTTGAGTTGTGATCTATTGTCCAGTAACTAAATAGGAAGTTCAGTGAATATTTTATTTGCTTTATTAGCAACCGTTTTAGGCAGTGGTATTTGGCCAAAGCGCTCTTTATGGGGTAAGATCTAAAGACAGACAAAATAATACAGATTTAAAACTACCACCACCACCGATACTTCTCAGAAAACAAGCCGCTAACTTGGGGCGGCCAGTGGTTCCCCAGCCCTGTCATAGTACTACACCAGATCCCATTTTCAGTAAATGCTTTATTATTTTAAGGCCAGTTTGTATACTTTAGCACATACATTTGTCTTCCCCTCGCCGCAGGATCGGCAATGCAGTCATTTGATGAGCCCAATATTATGTTAAGGGGCACATAATAGTCCTATAAATTAATTTGGTGAAGGAAAACATGGTATGGAGGGAACATCTGAGCACTTCAATGGGCTGCCAACACAATCTTTTATTCCATCAATAGGGACTGAATTTGCAAGCCACTTTGAATTTGGGATTATCACACACTCCTATAACAGCAAGATCAATTTAAATAATCTTTGTTAGTCTTCTGAGACTATATTCTTCCATAATTTGAGGTAACAGAAGTGTGTGCTTAGGCCATCTTCAGATTATATTTTCTAAATGTTGAAACAGCCACAATTTCAATAAGTTGCTTCATCCATGTTATCGTCACTGCCGACTCCATAGTCATCTCCATCTTCAAAATAGGAAGCAATGTAGTCATTCTCCTAAAGGAAAAGGTATTGGTTCAATGTACTGTAAATCACTATTGGCACAGACACATGGACGCACATAACACAGAAACACACAGTCGTAGATATATAAACTACAATCCAAGCCCAAGGGAGTAACTGGCCATATTCACCCAGTCTATTTACCCATAATGCACTTGAAAGCCAACTGATTATATCATTTCCATAAGAGAAACATCCCCTGCCCTGTTACAAGTTGCAAGGCAAAATATAGGGGGCATTTGTGTAACTGTTGTCTTACATTTAAATAGTGATTAAAAACAATCTTCCAATTGTGTAATGGGACTTTCCCCTACTCTCTTCCTCATTGTCATTCTGGAGGATCCCCCAACCTTCAAGAGTAAATTTTGAGGACACCTGGGAAGGAGTTGCCCTTCCTTCCCATTCTGCTGACATAAGCCATTCCTTTGGCAGGCGGACCTAATTGGATATAACCCAAAATACTTTAAAAGCCTATATCCGTAGTTAAAGAATTACTATTTTACTTCTTTCCTGACAGGCAAAGTTAATGGAGAAAAGGCAAGATGCTGATTGTGTTACTATGCCTCTATGGCATCTCAAGATATCACAATACTGCATCAAATATATTACTTTGCAGCTGAATGTGGCAGGAAAACAAGTTTGCTCAGAAACTGCTTGAGAGGAGCACAGCAGCAGCAGTGTTCATGGCCACTCTTGCTGAGTGTCTTTGCAGGCGATCGTAACCCATGCTGGAGCGACAGACGACACACTGATCCACCAAAGGCAAAACAATCCTTACTGCAAACTGTGGGTTCCCAGGGTGCCTTATTTGGAGGAAATAGCCTACCACAGGTGGGAAAAGGGTCACAGACGACATGGTAAACCATCATGGGTTAAATAAACCATTGTGGTTTACTTAACCATTGTGGGTTAATGTGTTATCTGAACCCCGTCAATACCTCTTCATGCTCCTCTTCATCATATTCCTCTGGCTCATTTTCTTCTTCCTCATCTTCCTCTTTATCCTTGCCCTTTTCTTTTCCTTTTTCCTCTTCATCTGACTTTTCTTCATCTCCTTTCTTTTCCAACTCCTGTTAAAGACAATCAGCACATCATTTGAAATTCCAGCTGAGTGGTTTTGCTCTTCAAATGAACGAAGCAAAGAACTTAAGCACTTTGTTGCAGGCTGCCTGGCACAATCCCTAGACAGTTCTGACATTTAGCTTGATCTCACCATATAAAATGAAATGCTAGTCGTTTTCCAAATGGGAATGATGAGTGGTATCATTTCCTAATGTCCTATAGTCAAGGATTAGAAAAATGGCATGTAAACAATGGGAAGAGATAAGGAAAAGTGTTGCTTAGCATTTCTCTCTTAAACAGATTATCTTACCCCCAAAGGAAGTTGTAGTCCACCAAAATCTGGAAGGCCACAAGTTCTGCAACCCCTGTTTAATTATACTGTTTGGTGTTCAAAACCTTCCTTTTTGATCATATGCACAACATTTGTTCATGCCATTTGTTCTTTTAATTACCATTCTGTCACAGACCATAACATAAAACCACTGCAAGGAAACCACCAGTCAAGCCAAATATGTGCCCTAAATCACTACCTAAGCCTCTAGTCCTTCCGTCGGCCCACCCATGCTTGCAGCCTTGCAAAAAGAGCACAATCCTATGCATCTTTAGACAGAAAAAGTCTTAAAGTTCCCATGCTAGCTAAGAAATGCTGGGAGCTATATGACTTTTTCTGTCTAAACATGCATAGGATTGCACCATAAATCTATTTTTTACATTTCTGTTGACAATGAAACTGTATTCCCAACAAAGATGAGTACTGCATAATGAAAACTAAATAGAGGAAAATGCATTGTATATAACAGGCCTTACCTCTATCTTTTTCAGTACATCCACATTAGTTTTAGATGCTGCAGTTTTTGCCTGTTTCGGTTTTCCACCTGCTAAAGTAAAAACCTCTTACCCCTGTACTCTTCAGAATTCAAGCAAAGATAGTATGTTCTTTACTCATCATATAAGTGACATAGCTCCTTATGTGGATACCATTGAAGCAGGAAGAGTTTAGTATAGTAATAAATAAAATATTTTGTGGAAAACAAGTAGAAAAACTTATATGTACTTTAGTTCTGGCAGATTCCTTGAGTAAAACTATACTTAAAATGGAAAAAAGCTATGAAAGCTTAAGGCTCTTGTTAGCTGGTTGATTCTTCCTCAAGGCCGTTACCATCAAATAAATTATTTCAGAATTATAGATCACTTACAAAACCATCTTCAAACTTTCCAAATGCTAGAATTTAAAAGGAATATTCAAAATATTTTAGGTTAAAAAAAGCCTTACTAATTATTCCTCTTTCTTCTACCACTCAACATTTTTATCATCCCTCTCCCTGGAAAAGCAAGCATAAAAACACACACAACTTGCCCCCCGCCCACCCCAAATTAATACTAAGACAACATAAGTGATAGTCTACTTACTATGCATCTTACCTTTTTTAACCCTTTTCTTTGGTTTCAGCTCCCTTGGTAATCTTCTCCAATCTTTGCAAAAATACATTGAAGTTTTTATTATTACTTTTTGACTGAAAGACCTGGGCCTTGCTATTTACTGTTTTACTCTGTACAGCACCATGTACATTGATGGTGCTATATAAATAAATAAATAATAATAATAATAATAATAATAATAATAATAATAATAATAATAATAATAATGTACAGGAGTAAAACTATGTCCAAAGGCATTCGGTTCAGGACATTCACAAATCCGAATTTGTCAAACAATTTAAGCACACAAAAACAGTCCTGCTGAAGTTAGTGGATCCAGGGGATCATCAGTGGATTTGTTGCCCATGATGGTTGCTGGTGCACCAGTTCTGGCCATCATCTCTCCTTGCATTACAGAATGTGGATACACATACGTAGTAGTATCTTCATTGAGCACAGCCAATATTTTGAACAGTCTCTTGTGAGGCAACCAAAGGGCTTGGCCTGCAGGCTGCTTATTGAGGTATAGGGCGCTACAGCTTGCATTCCGGCACAATGCAAGGTGCTGATTTTGATCTATACCACCCTAAATGACTTTGAGGGGAGAGTCAACAATTGTCACACCACAATCACAGCCCTTCAGCTTTTCAAATAAGTGTGACAAGAGCAAACACAGAAGTATGCCTGGTGGACTTCTGAGAAGCAGTTCTTTCCTTGGAAAGGTGTGAAATTTGGGACAGAATTTACCAGCTGTGAATGAGTGTGTGCATAAATGCATTTTTTAAAAAAAATATCAGTCAGGAGAGCTATAAACCGGAATTATCAGGAAAGCTATAAACCTAAATAAAGTTAGGCAAGTGTTAACCTACTCAAAGACATTTTAAATGGCATCTAATGGCTCAAAGGAAGAACCATGTAACATCCCCTGCCCGCAAATGAGCTCTAAATCTAAACAATGGGGGGGAAATTCAACATTCTAGGAGAAAAAAAATTCAACTGGAATTTATGTTCTCCTACCTGGAGTCCATTCTTGGTCCTCATCATTTATCTGCAAGTATTTTTTGCTGTATCTTTCAACAGGTACAAAACCTGGAGACAAAAAACTAGAATAGTTAGATTCGTTGGCCACAGATCCAGGCAAAACCAATACAATACCAAAATATGCAAAAGGGATTCTTTTTTTAAAAAAAACACCTTCCACTTTATTGAAGACAATGTTTGTGGTTTTGCTTACTGAGCAAAATGTTGATATTATAGGAGTAATCACATGGGTGTTCCTTTTCTTATATGCAAGATTAGGACCATATAACAAACAGAATTAGGAGAGATGTTTAAAAAGTTCTGCAGCGGACAAGCATGGGGGAATCCAAGAAGCATCACATTGCTTAAAAAGGCACAATCTCATCCTGGAGCTCTGACTGACTGGAAAAAGGAGAGACTCAGAGCTTCTCTATACATAGGAAAAATCCTGCAGCCTTACTGGGTCTTTCGTCTTCTGCAGTCTTTTCGCGTTCACGATGTGCTCCTTTACATGCAACCATGTGATTCTGAATGGAAAACTTCCCTTCTCAGCAAGGCTCCACTGCATTTAGTGGCAGATTATAGTGCAACACTGACTTTACACACTGGGGAGATTCCGCGATATCCCAGTGATAACTTTAAATATTGCACTATCTCCAATCTTTTTAAAAGTGAGATTACTGGGGGATAGCACAGGAGACATCCTGGATGTTGACAACATTGTATAATGGAGCCGCAAACGTCCATGAATGGCCAATCCCAAGTGTGCAATAAATCTCTCGTTTAGAGAAGCCCTCAAACACCAGGAGGCAATATTAACTGTGGTATCCTATAGTTGCAAGGAAAATGTCTGCCTTTTGTTCAAGGAGCTGGTTGAGAAAATATGTATTTGTTAGGCATACCTCACTTCTTAAAGCCATGAGAAGACCACAAACTAAAGGGTTTAGTTTGCTTTGGATTAGAGCATACCCTGGAGACTAGTGATTTCTTTGTAAACAGAGCAAATAATACAAGCAGAACAAGTAGACTCCTGTAGCAGGCAGCACAACTGTCAGTCCTGCAGCTGATTATCAAAGAAAGCAAAAGCCCCCTAAGTGCTTCTACTGCAGAGATGCTACTCCATTCAAACTGCCTTCTTTACTCTCATACCCACACTCTGCAGCGGACTGGTCTTAGACCATGCCATGCAAGTAAATTGCTGCCTCAAGATAACTTGTCTCCCATTCATGGAACATCAACTGATCATCCCTGACTATTAGTAAGCGATGAGCTGGATAGTCATCCAAGAGCCATGTCAACTTTTATAAATAAAAGGGGGAAAAATGTGTGCCTCCAATTTTAATCCAAATATTTTCAGTTGTGTTAAATACACTTTCCCATAACTATAATGAAATGTTTAAAACACAGTAAGCAAAAATTGACTCAAGTATCATTCTTTCATGTTCCTAAGTACTTACAATCACCTTGTACAAATCTGGATTTAAAGAGCAGAAAGAATAACTTCTAGGCTCACCCAAGAACCTAGTGCTGCTCTTCCGAACTACTGATAGTTAAACAATTTCCACAAGCAGTCCTTCACAGAATAAAATGATATGACAAACTAACCTTGATCTTCCTCATTTTTGGAAATAAAATAAGGTGTCTTTCTCATGGCTCCTCTAAGTTCTTGTTTTAAAGCCAAAAGGTAATCTTCGCTTTCTCCTATCTTCAGTGGGATTGGTTTGAAATCTGTTTTCTAGGTAAAGAACACATATTGACAATATAGTGGTTTAAATCCATTTAACAAATAAACATATGCAGCAAAAAAGAAAAGTTCCATCCTGCCCTACCTTTCACTCCAGAAGCAGAGAAACCCCACCTATATAGAGCAACATTTCCCACTGTGGTGGCCTCCAGATGTTATGGACTACAACTCCCATCAGCCTCATATTGGGAAAGGTTGCTATAGAGCAAGTGGGATGGCCTACTGGGAATTTCTATTACTGCTGTCCCCTAAATCCAACTCTTTTGCCAGTTCTGAGGATGGGAATAGAAGAGCTGGCAAGATACCTTCCAAGGGTATAGCAATAAAGGTTTGTTTTAAAAGGGGGAACAGGAAGCGTGCAGAAAAATATAGTCATAAATAGGAAATGGAAACTATAGATGTAACTGTCAATACACATTTGTAGTATTGAACCAATTTGACCATTGGTTCCTCCTGCCCAACACCCAATTATAGAATTATAGTTCTGCAAAAAGGATAGACGTTTCCACACAGAATTTATAGCACATCCATACTACAATTAACTAGGCTCCTAGAGAAACTAATTGTATAAACTATGCTAAAAATGGTGTGGGACACAGTTAGACTGAAATTACACAGGGTTAAATAACACTGTATGAGAGGAATTCCACTTGTACAACAGGACTGCCCCTTGCTTTCCTCCCCATAGCAGCCCCACACGCCTACCAAGTCTGCTTCGGAGGGTCCTTTTCCCCTGGAGCAGATCTGGGGCCATGTGTATGTGTGGGAAAAGGCTGTGGGGAGGGGAATCCATTCTACCAGTGGTTTCCATTCTGACTGCAGTTAGCCAGCATTGGATACAACTCACAGACATTTAAAGAGTCCTGTATACGCTCTGTAAGGTAAGGCAGCAGCAGAAAGCCAAATTCTCTCTCTCCTATGCAGGTTATACCTCATGACTGCTGCTCTGTGGAAGTTGGTTGACTTGTAGAGTTCCTTCCCTCAAAAGAAAGAGATTTCCTCCTGAGCTTTATACTAGGTAAGAGGCCTAGTCTTTCTACTTCATCCAGGCATCTTCTATGTCAAAACACAGAAGGGCTCATACACAAAGAATGGCGTTGGGTTCCAACTGAGCTATGGAGTGCCGCAGGGCACCATCTTGTCCCCAGTGTTATTTAACATCTATATGAAGCCGTTGGGAGCGGCCATTAGGGGATTTGGAGCTAAATGCCATCAATACGCTGATGACACACAGCTCTATCTCCCTGTGACAACTGAACCAGGTGATGCTGTGCAAGTCCTGGACCAGTGCCTAGACTCAGTAATGGGCTGGATGAGGGCCAATAAACTGAGACTGAATCCTGGCAAGATGGAAGCCCTGTGGGTGAGTGGTTCCTGAGTCCGGGAGACAGGCTCATTGCCTGTTCTGGATGGGGTTGCACTGCCTCTGAAAGAACAGGTTCGTAGTTTGGGGGTACTCTTAGACCCATTTCTGTCGTTGGAGACTCAAGTAGCCGCCACGGCTCGGAGTGCCTTTTACCATCTTCGGTTGGTTCGCCAACTACGGCCTCTCCTGGACAGGGATAGCTTGACCACAGTGGTACAGGCATTGGTAACCTCAAGATTGGATTACTGCAACATGCTCAATGTGGGGCTGCCCTTGAAGCTGCTCCGGAAGCTGGAGCTAGTGCAGAATGCTGCAGCTCGGCTGTTGTCTGGAGCTGCCCCTTTCTAGCATGTAACTCCTCTGCTGAGGGAACTGCACTGGCTGCCTATTCGCTACCGGGCCAGGTTTAAGGTTCTTGTACTTGTGTACAAAGCCCTAAACAACTTGGGACCAGGATACCTGAGAGAGCACCTTCTCCCTTACCAACCTGCCCGATCATTGAGGTCATCCGAGGGCCTGCTCCTGGTGGTTCCACATAGATCCATCCTCCGACTGGAATCCACCAGGGGAAGAGCCTTCAGCGTGGTGGCGCCCCTCCTGTGGAATTCCCTGCCTCTGGAGGTCAGGCAGGCGCCAACCTTGTACTCCTTTCGGCACCTCCTGAAAACATCTTTATTCCAAGAAGCCTTTCTTTAACATGCAGCCTTGGATTTCTGTTTTTGCTTCTTTTAAATCTTGTTTTAACTGTTTTATTCTGTTTTTATTTTCATTTTACCTTGTACACCGCTCCGAAATTTTTCAATGGGGTGCGGTATATAAATATTCTAAATAAAATAAATAAACTGTCAGCTTTTTGGTACACACCTGTGCCCAATAAACAACGGGACTCAGGTCAAGGCAGTGAGATGGGGAGAAGAAGCAATCCTGCTCCCATCACAAAGGGATCAGCAACCTGATCTTAACCATGTTTACTTGGAAAGTAGGATATATTGCTTTAAACAGCACTTACATATAAGGAAGTATGATTACGACTGTGGCATTACAGCAGCCCAATTAAATGCATATTTATTTGGAAGAAAGACTAAATGACTTACTGGGTGGGACCCACGGTTTGCTAAAACAACCTCACTCCTTTAATTGCAAAATATAGTTTTACACTGCAGGTCTCAACTTTTAGACATTCCCTTCTTAATAACCTTGTCAGTGTGTCTGAATCTGAAAAGGATGCTTCTCTAACAATGACAGGAGCACCACAGGCTAAAGCACAGAAAGTGCAATGACATCTTTAATCATTGTCACGGAACAGCGGCAAAGGACCTTAGGCCTTCTTTTATGCCAGAAGCCCAACTGCAAGCGGCTCAGTGATCTGAGTGAAACAATGCAGGAAACACACACACACACACACACACACACACACACACACACACACACACACGCTCCAGCCCCATATACAACAAGACTGCAATCCTATGTATACTTACCTGAGAGCAAGCCCTAAGGAGACTTCCAAGTTATCATGCATAGGATTGTGCTGTGATGCTACTATTTTGAGGTTCCTGGGAGAGTATCCCAGTGGCCATAGGATTTGGGGAATCTCCTCTGAGGGCGAAGTGAACAGTCCGCCCTCAAATAACTCCTCCCAGCTGTCAATGATACTTCTGCAGCTGGTTCCAATGTCAGAAATGAGAAAAGGAGGCATGCTAGGAGGTGGGTCAGGGGGCATGCTGGGAGATGATATGGACCCACAGTAGTCATTGTCTCCGGCCTGTCCCCACCGCTCTTCACCTCAAACTAGCTGCTGATCTACGCCAGTCCTGCACCTAGTGTAGATCAATTCCCTCCCACTGAAAACAAAAGGAAGGGTATACGCTTTTTTTAATGGCCTGTGAAAATAAATCAGCAGAAATGCTGCCCCTCCCTCCCTCCCTCCCTCCCTCCCTCCCTGCCAGGCTCATGCTGGTAGGGCTTTGGAACCTTCTAAGTTGCTGATGTCGGAGTTCTCCACACCAAACAGTAGAATTGCTCTGTTAATGGTTTATTATGGCAAGAGCTAAAACTATGTGCCCAACAGTGACCTCCCATGCATATGATAAAGTAGAAACATCCTGTAAAGACTCTTGCTGTAATAAATCTGATAACCCTGACGGTGCCAAAGCACTGTCATATTACAGACTTATTTGGCTACTTTGCAGGGATTTATTTCATTCCGGTAACAGAAACTGTTAAAACGAACAGGGATGGATACATCGGTAGGATGCGCATGCATCTTTGTTATGTTTCATTTTGAAAAGATCTAGTCGATTGGGAAAATTGCAGGAAGGGTTAAAGTAGGCAACATCCATACCTCAGTGGTAGAGTACATATTCGAGGTTCAAACCTGGCATGTTTACATTGTTTGAAGAAGAGTTGTGAAAGGTCGGATCCTCAAAAGCCGTTACCAGTAACCGAAATTATTCTTCTATAGGGCTAGATGGAGTCATGTTTCTAGCGCTCTCTTTCTGTCCAAACTATAGCACAAGCAGAATACTATCAATGCTCATTGCCACAACATGGCTTTGCACTTTTGCTCGATGTTCACACCACCATTACTGCACTTATTGGGAGTCACTGTCAAACTGAATTAACTATTACTACCAAGCTTTTTTCCTCCTCTCTCACAATCCCTTTTCTTGTGACCCAGTTGACATGATCACCACAGCCCACTATGGCTTATTTAAACCCTGGTGGGTTGCAGCATGTGCTGGGCGACTTTTCAATATTCAAGCCGCAATTGCAGCTTGTCATGATATCTAAACTGCTGAGGGATGGTTGCTGACGTGGCTAACAAACCAGCCACAACCCTGAAATAGCCCATGGGTTCTGGGAGGTTTATTAACTATGTCAACAACCCATCCTCACCAGCTTTGGACATCACAACAAGCCGCAGTTGCAGCCCGAATATTTAAAATGACTGCCCACCAGCACTGTAACACACAGTGACTTAAATAAGCCACGGCAGACTGCTGGATTATGCAAACCAGCCCTGTGTCTCATGGCTTTTTAGATTGTAACCCTTAGGACAGGAATTGTCTATTGATTCTTGTCAGCCACTCTGGAAGCCTTTTGACTGAAGAGCAGGATAAAAATGCTTTGACTAAATGAATCAAATTATAAATGCTAGGGATCCTGCTTGTTGTGGGTGGGCGGGAGAGATGCTCGTTGCCTTCTTGTGGGCAATGGGGAGTGGGCAGGGGGAGATCAACCCGAAAAAGACACAATCTCTATTCGGTTTGCTTGCAGAGGCCTAGTACACAGGAAATTGGAAAAAAGGGCAGGACACATTTTTAATAGAAACAGAGGTTGCACAGATTGATATGTTTTATATGGATTGTTATGTATTATATGGAACTTTCCACACATCACGCAGCAGGTACGGGGCCTTGCTCTCTCAGCCAACTTGTATAATAGGAACCTCACCTCTCCTTCATAAAAGTATACTAAGAACTTCTAACCTCATTACACTAAGAAAATGGAGAGGAAGAGAATCAGTATTAAAGTGACCTGGTTCCTGTCTGGGTTATTTAACCCATGATGAACCACAGCATATGCAAGCACCACTTTGCACATCCAACCACCACACAGGGTTGTCGTGTCATGTGAACCCAGCGAGTGTGGGTTATGCGAGGGTCTAGGGTTATATGGGAGTTATTTAACCCTTGCCGGGTTTGCATGACACAACAACCTCCATAGGAGTTGGATATGTAAAATGGCAGCCGCACGCACCATGCATGCACTGCAGCCTCACCCTGGGTTAAATAACCCACAGTGGGCTGCCCACTGTGTAGCAATTCTTTATTTCAAAAGTAAAGTGGGTGTGTCACACCCTTGGACTGAACACAACACAGAGAGAATTATTCCTGCCTTTCTATGGTCAAGATTCCTGGAAAAGGAAGCAAGCCTCATGTTCTAAAACAGCCCTCCCCAATCAGTCCACTTCCATAGGTATTGGAATGCAACACCCATTATCCCCACCCCGGGAGTGATGAGAGTATGAGTCCAACACTTCTGGAGGATGCCCAGTTGGGGAAGGCTACTCTAAAGCATTAACCTTCTATGCAAGGTATTTTAGTTTCTTTCCTTGAATTTTCAGTTTTTATCATGGTGTTGGGTAAATCTCTAGTCCTTTTACTTATGAAGAGATACAAGGACAAATGTGCAGCCACTTTTCAACCCAATTCACATCAAGAAATTATTTTGCCCCTGGGTTACAGAGTTCTGACTAATGAATGCAAAGGCAATCAAATATCCGACAAGCCCTTGACATTGTTTCCATTGCATCAAGATCAAACAACTTGAAACACACCCAACTAGCTCTATCTAAGTTTTGGTCAGTTTTGCGCTGACTTGTATTAGTTCCACAAAGTCTCCTTATGTTCCCCTACCACATCCACAAATCATCTAGGTATGGACATGGGCCATTTATTTCCAATACTACTATGCTCTTGATATTTTCTCATTGTTTATACATGGCATGCAAGTAGAAAGCTTGAGCCAAATGGCAGTGTGTGGTTTGGAAGTATAGCCATTTGCTAGATACTTACAGGATACAGTGGCGGAGGCTGGAATACCGCTTCAGGTAGTGCTTCACCTCTAACAAAGCCAATAGCTTCAATGTTGAAGGTCATGGAAGCACGCCCTCTTCCTCGGCCCTTGCCGGCCATTTTGAATGACTGAAAAGAACAGCTTTCATTTAGTATTTCTTGTGGGGATGCACACAATTTAAGAAAATATAAACTCAGACCGGAATATTGCTTTTAAAAAGCACGTAAGATACCATTACAAGTTGCTTTAAGAAACATACATGCACATTTACTACTAATGATCAAGCTAGCTGTGTGAACAAAAAGCCCCAAACAGGGAACAGTTAAGAACCGAGGATTTGTATGCTGGTTATAAATCTGTTGATTCTATCAGTATGTGGCATCCTTTTGGTTTTAATGTAAACCATTACACATCACAGAAGGGCACCATGTTATCTCAAGAAGGACGACTTCCCAACATCCCATTCTTACACATATTTTTGGGGCAGGACAGGGAGGTAAATCCTAATGAGTTCATCAAAACAGTATTCTTTCATATTACATACTGAAGATCAAGAAAATTATTCTATGCAGACTGACTTGAAGGCAAGTGATACTGAGTTTCTGACCAGTGAACATGTTTACAACTGGGCAGTAAATCTGGGTTTGTTGACCTTTACCAATCAAATTTGATTAATTAATTAATTAAGATCATTGCTGCCTCCTAACTGCATTGATCATAGTATAAATTTACAGTCCTGTGCATAGTTAAATCAGATTGTTTCATTTGGCAATGTTTCAGGCTTTAGCACTTAGTAGCTTACTCCCCTGCTTGCACATTTTGGGCAACACTGGTCGGAAAACCGAGTTTTTATTTATTTATTTATTTATTTCATTTCTATACTGCCCTATAGCCGAAGCTCTCTGGGCGGTTCACAAAAATTAAAACCATGAAGAGCATAATATAACAACCAACAATTTAAAAATACAAATACAAAATACAATATAAAAAGCACGACCAGGATAAAACCACACTACAAAAATTGATATAGGTTAAAATATGAAATTAAAACAGCAGAGTTTAAATTTAAGTTAAATTAGGTGTTAAAATACTGAGAAAATAAAAAGGTCTTCAGCTGGTGACAAAAGGAAAACAATGTAAGCGCCAAGCGGACCTCTCTGGGGAGCTCGTTCCACAGCCGGGGTGCCACAGCAGAGAAAGCCCTCCTCCTAGTAGCCACCTGCCTCACTTCCTTCAGCAGGGGCTCACGAAGAAGGACCCCTGTGGATGATCTTAAGGTCCGGGCAGGCACATATGGGAGGAGGCGTTCCTTCAAATAACCTGGCCCCAAGCCGTTTAGGGCTTTGAATGTCAATACCAGCACTTTGAAATGGGCCCGGACCTGGACTGGCAGCCAATGAAGTTGTAGGACTGACATAATATGATCTTGTCGGCCAATCCCTGTTAGTAGACGGGCTGCCCTGTTTTGTACCAGCTGAAGTTTCCGGACCGTTTTCAAAGGCAGCCCTACATATAACGCATTGCAGTAATCCAAACGAGAGGTTATCAGAGCATGGATAACTGTAGCTAGGCTATCTCTGTCCAGATAAGGGCATAGTTGGTAAATCAGCCCGAACTGATAAAAGGTGCTCTTTGCCACTGAGTTCACCTGTGCTTCAAGTGACAGTTCTGGATCCAAGAGCACCCCCAAACTACGGACCTGATCCTTTAGGGAGAGTGCAACCCCGTCCAGGATAGGGTAAACATCACTTTGCCTTACAGATGAACCACCCACTAACAGTACCTCCGTCTTGTCTGGATTGAGTCTCAGTTTGTTAGCTCTCATCCAGTCCATTACTGTGCCCAGGCACTGGTTCAGAACAGCCACTGCCTCACCTGGGTTTGATGAAAAGGAAAGGTAGAGCTGGGTATCATCCGCATATTGGTGACACCTCAGTCCACATCTCCGGATAACCTCCCCCAGCGGCTTCATGTATATGTTAAACAGCATGGGGATAAAACAGAGCCCTGTGGAACCCCATGGCTTAGGAGCTATGGCACAGAGCAATAATCCCCCAGCACCACCTTCTGGAATCGGCCATCCAAGTAGGAGCGGAACCACTGCAACGCAGTACCTCCAACTCCCAGCTCAGACAACCTATCCAGAAGGGTACCATGGTCGATGGTATCGAAAGCCACTGAGAGGTCCAGGAGAACTAACAGGGTCGCACTCCCCCTGTCCCTCTCCCAGCAAAGGTCATCCCACAGGGCGACCAAGGCAGTTTCCGCTCCAAAACCAGGCCTGAAACCTGATTGGATCTAGATAATCTGTTTCATTCAAGAGAGCCTGGAGTTGTCCTGCAACCACCCGCTCAAGCACCTTGCCCAGGAAAGGGATGTTCGCCACCAGCCTATAGTTTTTAGCATCTCCCCGGTCCAGGTTTGGCTTTTTTAGGAGTGGTCTGATTACCACCTCTTTTAAAGAGGCCGGCACCACTCCCCCTCTCAAGGAGGCATTTACAACCTCCTGGACCCAGCTGGTGATCCCCTCCTTATTTGATGTAATAAGCCATGAAGGGCAAGGGTCAAGCACACAGGTAGTTGACCGGACTTGGCCAAGCACCTTGTCCACATCCTCAGGCCTCAATAAGGTGCAGTCCTATGTAGGACCGAAAAATGTCCTACAACTCCCAACGTGCCCCAGCCAGTTGTAGGTCTAAGCATGCATAGGACTGCACTCTTAGTCAATCAACATCCCCACCCCCCATCTTAAATGTCTCAACACAGGTTCAGGTATTACATCTTTGCCTTCTCCTCTTTTTCGCTTACTAATCCTTTTAGAATTAAAATTTTCAGTATCACCTATTGCAATTACAGAGCCTAGGGATGTACCATTTAGTACAATAAAATATGATTTATTAAAAAAGGATTGAAAGGATGAAGGAAGTGATCACCATTGGTTTGCGTGGGGGAATGGCTGCATCCCCCCAAATGCAAACCTATGTTTCCTGTTTCTGTTGATTTGCATGGATCGTGGGGCCTCCACTCCTGAAAAGAGCTGATGGGGACAACCGCTACCCTACCAGCAAGGACCCGCAGGGAAACAGGGTCCTTGCTGGGAGGGAGGGCAATTGGGATAATATGCAGAGGAGGATTATGTATGCCGCCTTAGGTTCCTTGGAAGAAAATAGGCGGGATATAAATGTAATAAATAAATAAATAAACAAACTCACTAAACCTCACCAAAGCAGTGTGGGGAGCGATGGGATACACAACTGGGACCTCCTGGAATAGCCAAGCTAATACTGCCTTTGCTTTCTGCACAAAATCCAAGGAAAATCTCAAAGTACTGAGGTATTTCTATGGGGCTGGGCAGCTCTCAGGGAGGGAAATTCAAACTAACCAATCCATAGCCTGGATGGACTTGGTCATGGATCCTCCAGGTGTTCTCTACAGTACTTCTTTTACATAACCTGTGTTATGGGGGAGAGGGATGTGAATTGAGAGAGTCAGCCTGGGATATATAGACATGTAAATTTGGGTGTCTAGGCTGGCCACGTTCATTGATCAAATCTATTTCTAGAAAGATAAGCAGGGGAGGTTTGGTTTGTCACACTCGAATACAGGTTAATGGAAACAGATGCCCCCATCGAATTGCATACCAGGATGGTGCTAAGGCTGTTGCATACCAGGATGGTGCTAAGGCTGAATACGCACAAAATGGCTGGTGGAGAGCAGTAGAGGCTGGTGGCGCCAATGTCAGTTGAGCGCTGAATCTGTTTCAGGTTCTGATTGAAACACAGTGTAGATTCACCATCCCACTGACATCAGAGCCACCAGCCTTCCCTGGTGAGGAGCAAAAGCACTCCTTCCTCCAAAAGATCCTTAGGGCAACAGGATCCTTGCTGGGAGGTAGAAAGGTTACTCCTCACCAGCTGTTTTCAGGGTGTAACCTTTCTTTCTTCCCCATACAAATAGGGATATAAGGATTTTGTTAAATCTGTCCAGTCTGCATTTCATAGATTATGACGCCATTCATTCTGTCATTCGCTCATTCACACAATTGGCCCGCCATGCTCCATCTTTGCAGGCCTTAAAAATGTTTTATTTTACCATGGCCTTCTCATGAGGAGTACTGTTCTTGTTCTGGATGATTTTGTTAACTTTTATTGTTTTACTTGCTACCTTACAGTGTATGTATTGCTTTTAATGTTTTAAACTGTTTTTATGTATTGTTTCAAGCTGCCTTGGGACAACTTCTGCCCTGAAAGGTGGTCAAGAACTGAAATAAATAAATCACTGCAGAAGTTGAAACCACACACCCTTTAAAAGATGGAGGTGCAGCGCTCAGGCCATCTACACCTGCAGAAATTGAGCTACTCTTCTGTTCTTCTAAAAGAAGTCAGATGATAGGTGAAACATGGCACTAACCACTTAAAGTGGAAGCACCTTAAGTGCTGTTGAACCACATGGAATTGGGTTTTTTGGCGGGGGAACATGCATAACATAGGACTGAAGATATCTATGCACACCAAGGCTACAATCCTATACCAACTTACCTAGGAGTAAGCCCCACTGAACGTAATGGGGTTTACTTCTCAGTAGACATGGACAGGACTGTACTGTTACTCACACATAAACGCCATTTGTTCATATTCTCCAATATGCCACAGATGAAAAGAGAGAAAAAGGTAACATTCCCCCCTTCTCGCAGCAATGACACCCTCCCACCCTCTTTACACAATGTGGAGGCCTCATCTCTGCCTGCTGTACATTACGGAGCGTAACCGCTTTCTAGACAAAACGAAACTCTTAAGAACGTTTTATCTTACAACCCATCCTGTTACAGAACAGCTGCAACTCATTTAGCAGCATTTACTATCTGCACAGGGCAGGCGAGTGTGGGCACATGCATTTGGTGGGCATTTACGAATCAAGATGCAGCTGCTCTTCCTCGCCCTTTTAAAACTCCTAGAAACCCAAACAGGCAAATAGCGACAGTGCTGCTTAAACAGGGATAAGGCGGGTGCAAAACCAAACCAAGCCAGGGACAGCTGTGAAGCATATGGGACTCACTTCGTAAGAAGCGTGCAGCGTACGATTGCAGCCTTAACCAAACTCGCCTCCCGAAGAAGCATCCACACGTACAAACGACCCTCTTTCCGTGCTTCCCAAGTAAGCATGGGGAAGAATAATAAGGGATTCAGCAGCATATCAAACAGCAAAATCGCGTCTTTTAAAGCTAAATAAAACACGAGCTACCCAGAGCACTTTGCAGCTTCTTCCATGCGTAGCTGCAGCCTCACCCCTATCAGCTCAAGCCCGAACTCTCCACGTGCAGCCGCATTCCCAACTTAAGCCAAGCCCGCTCCTTTCGTTCCCGGTGACGCGCTACCGCAGTGGGCAGGGACAGGGCGGAGATCTCTCGCTAGGCTGATCTCGTCCAGCTTCAGCGGCTCGGTCCCCGCCTCTTTTCCCGGCTCCGGCTCCTCCCCGCACCCCCTTCGTGACTCGCCCGCCCTCGGTCTGTCGTAGCTGCGCGTCCGCGCTGCCTGTGCGCAGAGAGACCGGCTGCACCTACGTGCAGTTGCCCCAGCAAGGTCCTGCGCGGCTTGGGGTTTGTGGCCGGCGGCGATGTCGGCGCTGGAGTGGTTCGCGCACAAGTCCCTGGGCGGAGGCATCTACTGGATCCAGGAGCGCTTCTACGAGTCGGGCAACCGGGCCAACATCTGGCTGGTGCGCGGCTCGCAGCGGGACGTGGTGATCGACACGGGGCTGGGGCTGCGCAGCCTTCCCGACTACCTGCAGTTGGCTGGGCTCCTGGGCACTGAGCCGGCCCTGGGCGACGCCGAGGGGCAGCGTGGCGGCGAAGCGCAGAAGGAGCCGGCGGGCAGCGGGCGGCGGCCGTTGCTCGCCGTGGCCACTCATGTGCACTTCGATCACTCGGGCGGGTTGCACCAGTTCGAGGAGGTGGCCGTGCACAGCGCCGAGGCCGCAGCCCTGCGCCGTGGCGACAACTACGAGGCGGTCACCTGGCTCTCGGACAGCGAGGTGGTGCGGCAGCCCAGCCCCGGCTGGAGCGCCAGGCAGTTCCGAGTGCGGCCCGTCCAGCCGACGCACATCTTGCAGGAGGGTAAGCCACGGGGGAGGCATTGAGCGGGCGAAGGGCGATAAGACGAACAACACGAGCCGGCCCAGACATTCTCCCCCACCCCAATCGGCTCTGGAGCCATCTTTAAATGGCAGGGCACGACACTAGGTGAATTCATGCTAAAGAGTGTCTCTGGCCATGTACAGAGTGACTTTCTCTAAGGTAGGGTGACCATATCGAAAGGAGTCAGGGCTCTTGTATCTTTAACAGTTGTATAGAAAAGGGAATTTCAGCAGGTGTCATTTGTATGCAGGCAGCACTTAGTGAAATTCCCTCTTCATCACAACAGTTAAAGCTGCCGGAGCCCTGCTCTCTTTTGTATCTGGTCGCTCTAGTATAGCTCCTGCAGATTTAACTGTTGTGATGAAGAGGGAATTTCACCAGGTGCTGCATACACACAAATGACATCTGCTGAAACTCATATACCTTTTCAATACAACTGTTAAAGATATATGAGCCCGGTCCTCTTTCCATATGGTCACCTTATCTAAGGCCTCATGGATATTCAAGAATTGGGGCTTGCAGGCAGTTTTGAGCACCAGTAGCACTTTCGGTATTGCAAATATACTAATCAGACTACATCCTAAAGCAGTCTTACCCAACCTGGTGCCCTACAGATATGTTGGGCAGACTACAGCTCCCATCATCCCCAGCCAGCAGCTATGCCCAACACATCTGGAGGGCACCCCCTAGAATGCTTCTGGTGTGCATGATGATGTGGAAAGGGTGGGCTGCTAGAGCCCCCAACTCAGTAAAAGCTTTCCTTTTATTGCAATGAAAGCAATTTGTGTGGTAGACGAATGTTTATATAACATAACAAAATGCCATTTCTGACTTGATAATATACTTCACAAATATTAATATTTAGTATAACCTAATAGAATGCATTCAAAATAGTATTACCAGTACTAATATAGCTGCTTCGTAAATATTTGGTGGTGTTGATGGTAGACTCATAATTGGGCCCCAGTGTTTCTTAGGGCACTAGTAGGCTGTGAAATTCATAACCCATTACTGATTATAGTGGGCTAGCTGCTGGGCTTTATTGCTCCCAATTTACAAGGGAATGTGTCAAGGGAAGGGGACATTGAATGCCCTGATTATCCTGTGTGGTAGAGAGAAAGGAGAATGAGTGATGTCCTTGGATGGCTTCAGCAATTCGTGAACCATGCTAAAGGGTGGGGCAATTTTCCAACATATGAGAATTGAGATTTCTGCAAACTGTGAAAGGGAATAGTGTTTTTTTATAGGGTTTTGAGACTCCTTTGGAAATATGTAAATGGGGGGGAAGAGAAGGGGAATGTCCTTACAATTTTTAAAGAGCAAGATGTAGAAGGGACCATAGGAGCACAGCTCTGTATGCCTTGTGTGTGTATATTCAAGAGAAAAAGAAAATGTACGAGACAAATGCATCTTTTTGTCAAGAATCTTGCAATCCAACTCTGTGTATGTTGTGTGTGTGTAACATGGGGTATGAGGTATTTTCCTTTAGAATTTCAGCAGTCATATACAGGTATTGGAGAAGGGAGTCTTGCAAGATCCACGGACACTGCATCCAAGCAGAATTTGTCTTTCTTGAAAACATGGACATGCAATTTGAGTGTCTGTGAATGAGAGAGTATGGGTGGAGACAGCTCCTGGAGAATGGACTGTAGGAAGTGAAGTCTTAGGCTAGTTTGTACATGTACAATACAACATATAGCTAAGATATTTTGTTATTGTTATTATTATTATTATTATTATTTATATAGCACCATCAATGTACATGTGCCTTTAATAAATATTAAAACAATTCCCCTTCAAATGACTGACAACTCAATTTTACCAAGACGTATTGTTAGTGTACAAAATGTAATTGTTCGTACAAACCATTAATAACAAATACAAACTTAACCACCCTATGTAATAATATCCCTAGGCAATGAAGACATCATTGTGGGGTTTGTGTGGCACTGTTTATTTTATTTATTACATTTCTAATCAGTCAATGACCAATATTCACTGTTGTCTGAGGTCAAACACTCCAATCTTATCTTTATGGGACATTTACTCTCACTTGGCATGTGTCAGTCCATTCTACAATTTGTAGTTTAGATTATTATTTTGAATAAAAAGTCAGTTAGTAAAGAAAAACAAACTCTTTAATTAAAAAAAAACCTCTGTTAATAATCAAGTAGACCAATATTATGCATGTTTACTCAGACATATGTCCTTGTATGTTCAGTAGAGCTTATTTTCTGGTAAGCGTGTTTCCTATTGCCCTCATGTGTGCAGCTGAACGTCAGCGTAAGGATTGAGCAACAGTGTCTGTGTGGGGGATGTAGGCATATACAGTGTCACGTTGATGGATCCATTGACCGTTCTTGCTAATTAAATATTAAATGCAAGGTAGATGATATTTGAGGGTATATTAGAGCAAGCAGTTGGTTACAATTTCTATGTTAATTAAAACTTGTTTTTGTCAGGAACCTTTAAAGAGAGAGAGATTGAGAGAGAGAATAAAAGAAAAATAGTAATAATAATATTTTCTGATCTAGCTTCCTGAAATTGGAATCTGAGTATTATTCCGTGCTTCTGTGGGGAGGTGGCATTCCCAGAGGCGATAAGCTTGCCAGGAATGGTCTCAGGTGCCACTTTACCTCATTGCTTCCAGGAAGAACACAGCAAGGGTCCAAGAAGAGCATTTGATTAAGATTTCAGCATGAGATATGAGATCATAATACCATGTATTCACATTTCCAGATGGATGACAACATTTCTGTTGATGCAAGGCTCTTGAAAACCTTCTCTCAAATTAGTTTCATGTGGCCATTTTAGATCTTGGAAGCACGTAATTCATTTACTTTAGACAAGTTCATTTACTTTAGACTTACTTTGAGTAAGTGTCATTGAAATTCATGAGGCTTACTTCAGAGTAACTATTGTTTCTATTTAGCTTTTTAGAAACAACAACCCAGAGAACAGCTTAAAGCAGTGAAAACACACAGTTGTCCGATTCAGACATACATTCTCAGGTTCATGAATTATGGCTTACAAAGCTGGGAGGAAATATTAGAACTGGCCGCTCTCTCCTTGTTCTTCCTAAGTTGCACTGGCTTCAGCCCATGATACCTTTTTGTTTTAAACAAGAATTCCTTCTTGGATTTGTAATGGAGAACTCTGGTTTATTGTTTGCTAACTATCTAAGATGTTAAGCCATGATCAGAATAGATCCTGGCTTAATATCTTGGTTAGTTAACTGACATTAAATTTGAGTTCTGTGATCCTAGTTAAAACAATCTAGGATCACTGGTCCAAAGCCAGTATTCAAGGGAACGAGAGAGGGGCAAGGAAAACATGTGCAGCCAAGAAGCTCATTCCCAGCTTCATAGACCATGGAATGTACATCCAAAACTGGAAACTGTTTTCACATGCTTAATTGCAATGGAACTTATTCCTTAGTACTTGCATGTAGGACTTACATCTAGAAATTGCAGGAAAAGCTGATTTTGAAAATTTGCTTTTCCTTATAAAATTATTTTGTGTTGAGAATTTAATATGATAAATCTGAATTGGATTTATTAATAGGTATTTCTGTTTGTATACCACCATATACTTAAGACCCGATATTATGACGATGTTCATTGTTAATCACAGTTTAAACTGACAGTACAGAAAGACATGAAAGTAGAGAGAAATGTAAACTTAAAAACTAAAATAAATTTCTGAAGGATTTAAAATGAAAGTACAATGAATAAGAAAACCACAAGAATCTAAAAATATCAATGGGAATGTAATTGTAATTGTATGTATACAATTACATTTCTATTGTTTATTTTTTTCAAATTCTTGTAGCTTTTCCACTGATTGACCCTGCTCAGATTTAAGGGCAGTGTCCTGTGGCAAATTGTGGGTTTATTAATCCACAAATTGTAGGAATGGGCACTGTGCCCAAAGTGCTCCCTGTTTGAATTAACAGCTCTTGAATGCCACCTTCGAGGGCTGTTTCTGTGGCATCTGAATAAGGCACAAGGTTGTTCATGGGTTAAACAACCCCAAGTTAACCCACATACAACCCAAATGCCACTATTTGAACATCACAGAAACAACCCTTGAAGGTAGCATTCAAAGATTGTTAATGCAAATAGGAAATGGCTAAGGTGTGGTACACATCCCTGCATTTCATGGTTTAATTAGCCCACGATTTGCTGCTGGACGCAGACACCATTACATCCAAACAGCTTCATTGTGCTTCAATGTTATGAATCTGTTATTCTCTGGTTGTGGAATATAAAATGAAGACAGTGAAGTTTGTAATTGGTTTGAGTTGTACAAAATAAATTTTCTGAAATACTTGGTACTTGTCACAATCTCCTGACAAGATGTAAGGGTGTGCAGCCATTGCCTTGGGAAAAAAGATGTCCTCTGAGATGATTAAGAACAAATGGCTACTAGAAATGTTCTCAATTACATTCAAGCAGCTAGTAGTTTTAGTTAATTGAATGTTAAAGCATTTATTTATAAAAGCGAGTACTTCGTTACTGTAAGATTTCTTGTTAGTGTTTTTCTTGATTGCCTAGATTTGCAAAATTAAGCAGATCCGAAGTCTAATTGGTTTTGTGAAAAGTGATACATCATCCTGCTTTATGCTCTTTATCCTTTAATTCTGTATCCCTAGTTCATCCCACATCAATTATTGTTACTTGATATAATAAAATGGGGAGAATATAAAGAAATATAATGTATTAGTAGTTGAGAAACATCTGAAAAACTAGCCAGTGGTATCAGCCAACAAAGATTAATTACGGTGATGAGCATGTCAGAATAATCTGAATAGCTGGGAGTTCCATCTAATTTTTTAAAAAGCAATACTAAGCAATATCTTCCTCTAGAATATTCAATTTATTAGATTGAATTACATATTTCTATTACTGTTTAGAGAAAACAGTATTGGATTTAATCTAAATAACTGATGACAAAATAGCTATATTACAAGACAATTGGCTATGTATGCTTCAGTGATTTTCATGTTATAACGCAGCCAGGTTTTGTTTTGTACTGCATTTTTTCCCTTTGGCTTCCATTGCCAAGTGAGAAAAATGGAACTTTATACGGTTATACCTCCTTATTTATGACATTAGGTTGTAGCCTGATGTGAAATTGGTTAATTTAATCCCTGGTGAATACTAGGGTTGCCATATGGCCTAATTATCTGTGTTTTTGACATATCACCCAGTGTCTCCTGCCCTTTTTAAAAGCAATAAACCCACTCCTACTTTCCATTTTTCTAGCCTACGGTTGCATAACCCGTGGCCCACATACAGATGTCCCCCAAGCTTGAGATGCATCCTGCCACTGCTGCTTCTTTCTTAACCCCCCAGGGATTCTGCTTCTTAGATCGTTGATTTTTCTTCTGCTAATAGCAGACTAATAGCAGTCTCAGTGGAGATCACTGGTGATGGGAGAGCCTTTACCTAGTGTGACCATATGGAAAGGAGGACAGGGCTCCTGTATCTTTAACAGCTGTAAACAAAAGGGAAATTCAGCAGGTGTCCTTTGTACGCCTGCAGCACCTGGTGAAATTCCCCCTTCATCACAACAGTTAAAGCTGCAGGAGCCCTGCCTAGTGTGACCAGATACAAAAGAGGGCAGGGCTCCTGCAGTTTTAATTGTTGCGATGAAGAGGGAATTTCACCAGGTACTGCAGGCATACAAATGATACTTGCTGAAATTCTTTTTCTATACAACTGTTAAAGATACAGGAGCCCTATTCTACTTTCCATATGGTCACCCTACTTACCCCAACATTACTCCCCAATCATTTCTGCATGCTTGTGTGTGTGTTCACATGCACATGCAGACTCATGTGAAGGGCTCCAGCCAGCACTTCATTAGGCCATCCCTGTTCTAGCCAGGAAGACAAGGCACATCTATGACTGATGTGTAAGGCAAGGAGCAGGGTCCTGTTCTGTTGTTGTTGGTTCTATCCTGCCCAATAGCCAAAGCTTTCTCAGTGGCTTACAAAAGATTAAAACCTTAAAAATACAATATAAAATATAAAAAGACATTTACATACAAAACCAATTTTAAACAATGAACAATAAAAAATCCCAGGACCGGTTAAAACCTTATCATATGCTGTCAGGTGGGTTGGAGTAGAGGAAAATCTTAAGTGGTGCCAAAACCTTGGTAATGGTTGGTGCCAGGCATTTGGGGTGGTTTGTGTGTTAACTTGGGTTTGTTTAACCCATAAACAACTTCAAGTGTCCGTGTTCCGACATCACAGAAAGAGCTCTCGAAGGTGTCATTCAAGGGTTGTTAATGCAAACAGGAAGTGGCTGGGGCGCAGTATGTGTTCCTGCAATGTTTAGGTTAATAAACTGATGATTTCCCACAGCACACCACTGTTATGTCCAAACAGGGTCAATGAGTGTAAAGCCACGAGAATCTGAATATATCAGTGGAAATGGAAATGTATACATACAATTACATTCCTATTGATATTTTCAGATTCTTGTTGTTTTTCTATTCATAAGAACCATGCTGGATCAGACCAAGGGTCCATCTAGTCCAGCACTCCAGCACACAGTGGCTAACCAGACATTGGCCAGGGATGAACAAGCAGGACATGGTGCAACAGCACCCTCCCGCCCATATTCTCCAGCAACTGGTGCACACAGGCTTATTGCCTCTAATACTGGAGGTAGCACACAACCATCAGGACTAATAGCCATTGATAGCCTTAGCCTCCAGGAATTTATCCAAACCCCTTTTAAAGCCATCCAGATTGGTGGCCATAACTACATCTACCTGTTTTGTTTCCTCCTTGCGTAAAGAAGAAGAGAACTGTAACATTTCTCAACCTCCCCTCCAGTCAGAACTGAGATTGCTGGAAAGAAGCAGCGATATGATCATCTATGTGCTAAGATGTGCTAACTCTCCCTGGCATTAACTGGCTTTTAAAATAGATTATTTTAAGGAAAAAGTGTCTCAGGCCCTGTTTTGAGATTTCAAATTATTTCAGTCTTACAGACGGATGCCAACCCTACAAATTCCCCCTTCTAGCCCTGCATTTTAAAAAAGCATTAGCTGAATTGCATCACCAGCAATTAGCAGAAATTAGACAATCCCCAGTGGCCAATAGACACTAAACAAACATTTTTGCTCGATAAGATACAAAATAAGATCCATAGCGACAGGTAGATGCCAAAATGGCGACCAATTGATTAGGTATTTTGTGGTGGTGTTCACAGCAGTTCCTAGAATTCCCAGATGGGCTCACGAGTCCAAAAAGGTTGGGGAGGCCTGCTTTAACTGCTTTGTTTTTCAAAGGGCAGCCCTTCTTTTCTGCTTCCTGTTCCTGGAAAATCACGCCCGATTTTTAATTGCTAAAATTTTGTTAGTGAGGAGTCCTGGTGTTCCTGTTCTTTTAAGGCTCATCCCTAAGAGAGATTTGAGTGGGGAATGGATCCATTTTGATTCTAGTTTACATCCATATTTATTTATTTAAATAAAAATAGAAACATCTGGAGATCTGAGTTTGACCCTCTGCTGCTATGACTAAAAGCCATTGATAGACCTGCTGTATTTGGCTAATAGGCTTTAAAGAATGGAAACCTCTTGTGGCAATGAATTCTTTTAAAACTAATGCATGTTGTCTGACGTAGTACTGTGACCTCCTCCTTATCCTGAACCTACTGCCAGTGAATTATATTGAATGATTCCAAATACTAGGATTTTTTAAAAAGAAAATTAATGCCTCTATTCATTCTTTTCATTATTTTGTAAACCTCTGTCTGTCCACATTTTTCTCTTCTTTTTTCTTTGCAAAAATAAGTAAATGCTCATGCTGTACCCCACCCACAGCAATCATTTTAGCTGTCCTTTTTGTACCATCTCCAGCTCTGCTCATATCCTTTCTAAGATACAGCAATCATATTTACATGCAATATTTAATCCTATGCTGAAATTATGCTACTTGGTGTTTTATTTTTCATTCCCATTCGTAACACTGAATTTGCCTTTTGTACTGCTGCAGTACGGAGATGACATTTTCAGTGACATTTCTTCCATAACCCCCCAGATCATTTTTGTTGGAGATTGCAGCTAATTCAGGCCCCATCACCATATACATGAAGATTAGATTTTTTTTAATTATCCCAATGTGCATCACTTTAAACTGATTTGCACTTATTATTATTTTATTTTACTACTCCCATTACAACTATTAGCAACATATAAAGTTCCTACAATTTTTTATGTGCTGTACAGAAAAAAGATACGGCTCCCATAATCCGGTAAGCATGATACAAAAGGAAATAGCGCTGGGAAGGGAAGAGGAAAAAAGCATTGGAGCAGCTGCACCTCAACTGCAGATGGATTAGGCTAGGTAGTCCATCATGTTCATCATTGGAAGCAAGAACTGCAGGCCTCCCCTTGGTTTCCTGGCCAATGGCAGAAGCCAAAGTGTGTTTTCCTTGGGCTCTGCACTGCCAGGGTAACAGGCAGTTGGAGCAGAATGGTCTTCCTGGCAGGGAGGAGGAAAGCAAGCTTCCTGCAGCTGCTCCATTTCTGGTTAATGGATAGTGTGGACTAGGGTGATCATATGGAAAGGAGTACAGGATTCCTGTATCTTTAACAGTTGTATGGAAACGGAATTTCAGCAGGTGTCATTTGTGTGCATGCAGCACCTAGTGAAATTCCCTCTATCACAACAGTTAAAGCTGCAAGAGCCTTACCCTCTTTTGTATCTGATCACTCTAGTATAGCTCCTGCAGCTTTAACTGTTGTGATGAAGAGAGAATTTTACCAGGTGCTGCATGCACACAAATGACACCTGCTGAAATGCCCTTTTCTATTCAACTGTTAAAGATACAGGAGCTTTGTCCTCCTTTCCACATGGTCACCCTAGGGTAGAGTGGCTCTTATTCTCCTGGCTGCTGTTTTTATATATGTAGCATTTGTTCTTTTATATACAACTAACACTTGTAGCTTTAATAAAGGTTTTTGCCATATTCCTTCAGAAGGAAGACCCATTACTGCCTGCCTTTCTTAAATCCTTAAAAAAAAAAGTGTTACAATTGACCAGGTTCCTCTTAAGGAGTCCGTTATTAGTTATTTTGCTCAACAGGCCCTGCAATTTAGCATATGAATTTGACCTGTCAATTTGTTACTATTAAACCCACCAATTGCTTTTAAAGCTTCATTTCTTGTATTTGATACAGTTTCCAAGTACTGGCATTCCTTCCACATGTTTTTACTTGGACATTAATTGCAAAAACCTGTTCTTGATTTAGTCAAATAGGAACTAAAATGGTAGCTTGTGGCCTGGGGCCCATTATTGTGAAACGACCAAGAAACAAGATCCCTCATTTCTGAGGACAAGGTAGACACGAATCCTCTTGCCGAACCAACACGTGTTTTCCTGTGGGAGCCTTTCACATAGAATGGGGAGGGCAGGCGTACTTCTGTCCTGGCTCTTAAGTCAGAGTGGATCAGATCGCCCACATCCATATTATAATTGCTGTGAGGTTATTTCCTTTGGACTAACAACTCAAGTTTGGTGGGCAATACCATCTTTCAGTTGAAAGTTATTCATATGAATACCTTGCCATGAACAGTTAATGCAGTCATGTCAAAATCTGGCAAACATGGTTGGTAGATCATCTGACAAAACTGACTGTTTGGTATTTTCCCAGCCTTTGTGCAGCTCCCCCCACCCACCCATTCTAAATGGTTGAAATGCCTTTCCTGAGGCTTAGTTACTGGTAGAGCTTTGAGCTACAGTATGCTCATAATTGAGGAATGTTTGGCCCCACCCCTTTTGACTTTGACTCCTCCCATAGCTGGGCCCCCAAGGGCTTCTCTGAAATGAAAGGCAGCCCTTGGCCTGAAAGACATTCAACACTCCTGAATTAGTGGCTCCTCTCCATGCAGTTACTTTGCTCCATCCCTCACTGAACACTGAGGGCCTATTATTCAGAGTCACGGTGGTTAAGCATTTTAGCTAAACGTTATGGCTTAGCGTGTTGTGTGAACCATGACTTAGCGTGTGTTGTGAACCATTCCTAACCATGGTGCCTACATAATCACAATTTATACACACTCACTAACCATTTGCTGCAAAAGGGTTAGTGGCCTAACCATGGCTTATCAACAGCCCCTGAATCAGCTTAAATGTTTATACCCACATAGGGTATGACCATCTGTGTTGGGTATTAGTGCGCAAAAGATGTTTGAAAACCGGATCTTGGAACTGTGATGGCCCAACAGAACGACCGGGGTTTGTGCATTATTTGGCTTCTCATGGTGAGGTTTGCCACAGCATTGTGTTACATTTCTTCTGGAGATCACTCTTCAAAACATTCAATTCCCCTCCCTATTCTTTTGTTTTTTGTTTGTTTGTAGGGGATGTGATCAGCCTCGGTGACAGACAGCTCACTGTCATGCACATGCCTGGCCATTCAAGAGGAAGCATTTGTTTGCATGACAGAGAACGGAAGATACTATTCAGTGGGGATGTAGTCTATGACGGCTCAATGATTGACTGGCTTCCCTACAGCCGGATAAATGACTACGTTGCAACCTGCCAGCGACTGATAGACTTAGTGAATAGGGGTCTTGTGGAGAAAGTCCTTCCGGGGCATTTTAACACGTTTGGCGCCGAACGGCTGTATCGTTTGGCTTCCAACTACATTTCTAATGCTGGAGTTTGTCACAAAGTTTCTACCTGTGCTATGAGATCGATTGCAAGTCTAGCACTTCGTGCAACAAATTCTAGAACAACTTCATAGTATCACATGTCTCCTAATGTGCTATCATAAAACCCAATAGTGTACGTAAGTTTCTTTAAAGGAAAAATGGGCTGATAAGCCATAAAGATTCTTATTTTTATCTACTTCATTTCTATTTTAAAAAAGATATGAAATAAACTATATAAGCTAGTAGCCGTGCCAAAGCTACTTGTGTTCCTTCTATTTTTTCAAGGCAGGTTTGCACATAAGTTGAGTGCTATTTGACAGCTGTTCTAAATACGTTGTTTTGTATTTTCAAGCATTTTGAAACATGATGTGCTAAAATGAAAAGTTTTGCACTTGTGTCAGACTTGAGTTAGGGGTTTGTGTTGAAAGTGCATTTTAAATGGCCAAAATTTATTATGAGCAGTACTTGTAGGGAGGGGAGAGTTAGAACATTCCACTGTCTCATTGAATGCACTAAGTTAAAGCACCCAATCAATTATTTTTTATTGTATGGGGTGAATGTAAATGGCAGTTAATTACCAAATGTCGATATAAAGCACTATATCATATATTGTTGCTCTTCTTGAATTGTGTTGGATTTTGCTATTGTTTCCAAAACAAATGAAATGTCAGTGAATATCTGAAGTATATTGCTTGCTCTTTAAATGTGACTAATGGTGTAAATGTGAGTATGTATCTGTTCAGAGTTGAGTCTGACCATTTTATATTTAATACATACAGTTGTGATCATAATTCCTTTGTTTCTTCAGTACAGCAGCTGCAGAAACACCTCAGCACTAGTGAGTTGCAAATTGTTTGGTGACTGTTGTGAGTACAATGAGTCTCAGGAGAACGCAAATTGACATTTTGTGGGAGGTGGCTGGCAGAAGCAACATCTTTTGTGCTCTGGCTGGGTTCTTTTCACATTACAGGTGTGGGCAGGACTTCAGGTAAAAGTTTTGCCACCACCCAATGACTTTCTTTCCCAATTTTGTGCAATGTTTATTTGCAAGAAACTTAACACAAGCCCTTATCAATTATTGTTCTTTTTCAACATAAAAATCCTGTGAAACTATCTGGGACAGTGCCACTTTATTATGTGAAAGAGGATTTTGTGTCTTGTAGCTGTGGAGCTGAAATTAACATGATTGTTTGGAACTCAGTAGGATGGTTGTTAACAGCAGCCCTTGTGAAAACAGTGAATGGCTTCAGGGTTGTGGTGATTGCACAAATGTATTTTTCATCTTTTTGAAGCTTGATTGCATACTATTCCCCCTACATCAAAGAGCACTGCACATACGGAGATTGAACCCCACTGTATTCAGCACTTTAGCCTTGAGCAGTCTTGAGGGTAAAAAGATGGATGTATTCAGTTCCTTAAATGTTAAGAGTGCCTATTTCCTGTTGTAGAGGGGAGCAGAACAGTAAGCAGGCTGATCAGAGCCACCAGTTCAGACATGCAGTTAGCAATTCCTTTTAGCTCTAATCTGAAGCTTGCACCAAACTGATGGAGACATATCTAATGTTGCAGATTGCTTCATTTTGACAGTGAGCTTTAGAAGTATTGTTTATAATAATGAAAATCCCAAATTTAATACCCTTGAATACTAGGAAAACAGGCACCAAGCAAGGTACGTTTGAAAACAAATTGTTGCTCACAGAACATTAGAATAAAAATTAGCAATTGTAGCTTGCTTCATGTTGTGGGCTGGTGAGGCCCATAACCCCTTCAAGGCAGAATATATGCATGTTTGGAAACAAAAAAAGTCCTACAACTCCCAGCATCCCTCAGCTAGCCATGCTGGGAGTTGTGGTCAAGAGAGTAGGAGTGAGTTGCCAGATCATGCACTTCTTACCCTACCCCTTCCCTTCTCAAATAAAGTCATTCCGCCTGTGTTAACCGCAGTAAGTTTTGTGTCCACAGAAATATTAAGCACAGTTAAGGGTAATCTGGTTCCTGCTTAACCAATATTACCAACCAGTTTGGGAATGGCCTTTGTAAACTGCTAGTGCCTTGTTTGTTCTGCAAAGTTCTAGATCTCTTAGATCGAACCATTACAAAGTGACTTTGTTCTGGAATACTGCTGAGGCACTAATGATGATTTTACCCAGAGGTAAAGTAGACTCCCTATTTTAAACCTCTCTTCCTCTCTCTCTCTCCTCCATGTCATGAAAATTCTTTCCCCAAAAGATTAGACACTTGGTGCATGGCTCATTGTGAGGAGAATTCAACTAAGGAATACTGTGATTGCCAAAGATTAGTCTACACTGAAGAACAGAGTTTCTGCCGTTGGAACAGTTTTTTCGGCTTCTCAAGTGAGCGGATAGTAGATGCAACCTGCTGATTTTTAGACTGAGTGTTTGTGTCCTATTTCAGTCTAAATTAACGCTCACAAAGCCAGATAAGCTGGAATCAAAAACTATCTGTTGTTCTTGGGAAATGTAGTCGGATAGGAAAGAGATTTAGCCCAATTCCTCAGTTCAGTGAGACTTATTCCCAGTAAGTGTATTAAGGACTGCAGCTTTAGTGCAAGTTTTCACTTAGAAATAAGTCAACTTTGAATTAGAGTTGGTTAGTAAAGTACAATCCCAGAGTATGAATGTTGTTACATAATCTAATCTTGCTGTCTTAATTATTTTTATATTATAAAACAATAAGCATTTTTGAAAGAAGTTATTAAATATCTTGACCTTATCAGTATTTGAGGTGTCTTATATATTTTCACTTTAAACATTACGGAATGTGAGGCATTTACTATTGATTTATTTGTAAAAGATCTAGACACCCTTATGGATTCAATATTTGGCTGCTTATAATGGCTTAAAACACAGCCGATAACCTACTTCAGGTAAAGTTCTTCAAGTTAAAGCAAAGTGTATGTTGTCAATTCAACAGTTTTTATTGAACTGGGTCATGAATTATGGTGTAAGAACAGGTTTAAAGGCATTTTAAATGTTGTAACACACTGTACTGTCTACTGCTGAAACTTTACTAATAGTATATGCCACTGTTTTCAAGGAAAATTGTATATTATTTTATCATAGATATTAATAATAAAAAATTATGACAATGAAACTGCTCTCTAGTGATAATTGACCCAATGAGGGGAGAAAGAGTATGTATTTATTCCCTCTTGGGGGACAGGAGAGGGGTGGGGATGGTGATAGTGATAGTGTAAACCAGACTTCCCCAACCTGGTATCCTCCCTGAGCATTGGCCATGTTGGCTGGGGCTAAAGGGAATTGTAGTTCAAAACATCTGGAAGGCACCAGGTTAGGAAAAGCTGGGGTAAACAGTTCGTGTTTTCAGTTGAGATAGCAGAGCCATAGCAGCTGCCACCACTCAGTGGTTTTGTGCATTTTGAAGACTCGAAGGAGGGCAATGTTCCTTGTGGAAATAGTTCTTTGTGAAAATGAGAACACACACCATCATTAATTGGGATCATCTTGGTGTGCAAGACCATTTACAATCTGACATCTTGCTCTGATATCCCAGAAAATGCTTTCATCATGTTTACTACAACTGTCTTAGCTAATTGTTCATTAGTTACTTTTGGTCTTCTTCTTGGCCAGATCACTTATGAAATATGAAAGACACTAATGGTATTTTGAATGTGTTTTTGTGCTGAAAGCATTTCTCATTATTCCTGAAGCCTGAAAATAGGCCAGTATTTCACCCTGTATCTGAGATGATTGCTTGCCTAAGTGCTCTTCTCTCTTCCCCCATGAGGACATGGCTCACATGGGGCTTACTAGAGCTCATGTTCTTACCCATTATGCTACTTACACATCTCTTGCATCTGGAATTCCTTCTAGTTATCTTCAGTTGATTTTTAAAACCAACACTGATTTGTTTAAACATCTCTGAGGATGCCCCTCCGTGTAATGTCACAATGCAAAAGAAACAGAAGAGTTTGTGCGTAGCTTGAATTATAAGAGAAGACATCTAGAGTAAGGATTGTAATTGAATATAAGTGGGAGATAAACTTAAACTCTTTCACACTGAGCTCAAATAGAGTAGGTTCCAATGGGTCCCACATTTGTGTTAATGACGTTGCCCCAGCCTAAACTAACCTGTACAGTGTACGTAGTGCAATCCTTTCCCCTACTGTGCTAGTTACATCGCACAAGCATTAGTTTACGCTAGCCCAGCACCATATTTATTATTATTTATTTAGAGTATTTTTATCCCGCACCTCAGCTAAAAGGCTCTCGGAGCGGCTTACAATGTATCAATAAAGTAGACATAGTACTAGCCCTGGGTCACTATTGGATAATATCCATAACAAAAAAAGTTGATGGGGTGGGTGGGTTGGAAGGATGATATTTTAAGAGTTCAGTAATTAACAGCTTGTTTGATGTCTCAGTCTTTTAGTGGCTTACAAAACTACTTACAAATGAAAGTGCTGATCTGGGGCTAGTCTTGAGGATTCTTTTGGTTGTTCTACATCCATGCATAAACCCAAAAATTACCCAAAAAATACTTATGAAAAGTTCTAAGTAGAGTAAATACATGAACATTTTATTCACATATTAAAATGTCCTTGTTCTTTCAATATATAATGAACAAGAGCTACCTTTAAAAAAGAAAGGAGGGGGAACGCCATCTGCTGGTTTAGTTCCATATATACAGATATGACTACGATGAACATTTGTGGTTCTTTCTGTCTTAAAAGTGTTGCTTCACAGTTAAGGCAAACTTTTTTTTTAAAGCTATACTTAAGCAGAACGAGTAAATACAGGCTGCAGTCCTAACATTTACAAGGGAATGTGAATATGGCAGACCAAAAAAAAAAGGTAAAGCATAGAGGCAGCACGTTTTTGGTTTTAGTTTGCATTATGTGCTACATCATCCACCAAAACGTCCGTAGCAGGCACATTTTGAAATGTGCAGAATTTATTGGATTAGAAGGTAAACTGCTAAAATGTTAGAGGAGAGTGGGTTAAAAGTAGCTCTCTTCCCATAAAGTGTTGGGGGGAAATAATACTATTACAGCTGTTCAGGCAGTGACACAGTATCAACTAAGCCAGTTTATACAAACAGCAGCGTGTAAAGTTTTAACTGGCTAATATCTTATAAAGATGGGGTGTGGGAATTATATGTTTGAAGGGACTCTTCCCCCTTTCCCTTTAACAAAAAAGTAAAAACAGCAATCTGAACAGTCCTTGATGCTCTAGTTTTCTATGTGCAGAGAGTTATCTATCTGGTGCCATTCAAACATGAAATAATCCCCATCAGCAGCAATATCTGGTAGAGTTTAGAAAAGCTTTGTCAATAGATTTTGCTGGTTGTAAATAATGGCCTCGACTATTATACCAGTCTAAACTTCAGGGTCCCTTTAACGCGGTGGGGTGGAAAAGAGAACTGCCCCAAATACGGTCTACTGTGGCTGAGTTCGGACGACATGCTAATCAACGGCTGTTTCCCACATTGTTCCTATTCCTCCCGCCGCCGCCGTTGATTAGCGTCGTCCTAACTCAAGACTGTTGAGTATAATTTCGATCCTTACTACAGGGCAGGGACGTTCTGGCGCTACAACCAATGAGAGTTGGAGAGGGCGGGGTCAGTCTACGTCAACAATCAGCGCGGCGCCATTGAGTTCTCCCCCGCCCCTCGCTTCCTTCTGACGTCCGTGCCGTACTGCCTTCTGGGTGACGTCGGCGTGTAGACGCCAATTTTTAATAGGAGGTTGGGTGGGCTTTTAGCCTTTTGATTGACAAGCGGCTCAACCTATCGCGATACGCCGTACAAGGAGAGGCGGGAGGGGTGCTTCCCAATGTCCAATTATAGCTGAAATCTGAAGAGGGAAGCAGCGTTGTTGGCAGAGGGGCGGGTTTTGCGTCCCGCTTTCGAGGGAAGGCTGTTGTTATAGCTCTGATCCCGGGTGCCGGTAGTAGCCAAAGTAGTAGAGATACGCTACCCCCTCACTCCCGCCTGGTGTCCGGTTTAAGGGGTGGAGCCAGGAGAATGAATTTGGTATCGAGGTTGGTATGGACCGGGGGTGGGGGCGGATGGGGGAGAGAGAGGTGATGAGCTCGCTTCTTGTTGCTATGGTAACGCAACGTTTCCCCCTCGCGAGTCGTTTGTCGCGATACCAACCGCAGCGCGCGCGATTCCTCCCTCCTCCTCCCCCCCCGCACATCAATTATCTTTCCTCTCAGGACATAGCTGACCTGTAGCTGTTTTCTGAGCCGCTTTTCCAGATTTGCCCCTGGCTTTCGAGCATTTTCTTTATTTACTGAAAAAGTTGTTTTTGTTGTTAACCCCGCTGAACTTTTTTAGGGGGGCGTTTTTGGTATCCCGACTTTGTGCCTATTAGGTTCTCAAGGCGGTTTGCGGACTTAATTTAAAACACTATAAAAAGCAGTAGTAAAGTGCAATTAGTAAATAACAAATCAAATAACGCAGCCTAAAACCAAGAAAATAAGTAGTCAGCCCTAAATATTTATCCCTTAAAGGCTTGTGTGAATGGGGCAGACTGAGGTATATGGTAGAGCGGAGGCAATTTATGTGTGTGATTTGCTTTTTACCCTTTGAACTATATTGTTGATGGTCTCCCAAGTTATCCCCACAAACAGAAAATGGTTATTGGTGAGGTAGTTGCCAATTATAGGATGGGGATGCCACTATGGCAGGGCCATAGATCAGTGGTAGAACATGTGTTTTACATGTAGAGAAGGTCCTACATGTAGAGAAGATCCTAAATTCAATCCCTGGCATCTTCCTGTAATTCTGGAGAGCTGCAGTCAGTCAGCAGAGGCAGTATTAAGCTATATGGAACAGTGGTCTGCTTAAGTATGAGGCAGCTTTCCTATGTTTACTTAGATGCATGCATGAGTGCCATAGACCTGTCAAAATTATTTTCTTTGTTAAACTAGTGTAGAAACTATAGTAGCTCTTAGGAATGCAGGAGTCCATCTAACATAACATTGCCTATTTTCATTGGATGTTGGTATAAGAATATCCAACATACAACTTCAAAAATAGCCAGCGTATTCACAGTGCTTATATGTACAGATCTTCAATTTTTCCATTTTACAACAATAGTACAGTCAGCATCGCTGATATGTACAGAAGTGGGTGGGAAACAAGATAATTCACATGCAAAAGGAAAAAAAGGGGATACATACATACACACAGGAAACGAAGAGTGGGATAGAATGCTAAGAGCAGAGCAGGGTATATTACATGAAATCAAAACATAGCTGAGGCTTTACTTTCTCAGTTGTCCTTATCAGCAAAATGACAATGCCTATCAACTAAGTGTGCCACATAACTAAAAATGTTTGTAAATTAATGATAAAAACACCTGGTGCTTTCTATAATGGATTGTGCAATTGTCTTTTTCTTCTTTATTTTCTAGAGCTGAATTTTCTGTTGAAAAAAACAAGAGGAAAAAAAGAAGAGAATTAACTGAAGAACAGAAGCAAGAAATTAAAGATGCTTTTGAGTTGTTTGACACAGACAAAGACAAAGCTATAGATTATCATGAACTAAAGGTAATTTTTTTTTCTTAATGCCTGATAGTTTGCAATTATTTTTTAAAAAACACCTCACAATTACTAGGCTATGTTTTTAAATATGCTTCATTGATCATAGCTTTTGTATTTGACAGTAGTTCTGTGATGTTTTGAAAGTGTTGAGCATGTAAGTGAAGCTGTTGATTTATAACATAAGTATGACCAAGGAGAATAATCTTTAAGAGCCCTTGCAATTGTAGAAGTTAAAGCCCTCAGTACATTCTACAAAGAAAATGAGTAATTAAATACTCAGCAAATACTTTTATCTCATAAGGAAGGAGTGGGCAACATTTTTTCCATTTAGTGCTTCAATCCCTTGGAGGCAACCTTTTGGAGGCTACATGATAGTGGTAGGCAGAGCCAGAACCGCTCCACACTGTTTCTCTCCCAGTGTCTTTTGTTCCTTCTTGTACCAGCTGCTGCCCCACTGAGAAAAAAAACCAAGCACACAGACAGATGCAAATCCAAGCTTGAAGCCACAACCACAGTATATTTTCAAAGAATACTATCCATGCTACTTGCTGCACTCTGGTTAGGCCTCCAAGCTTGTGTGTGTACATGTCTGTCCACATGTTGGTTTCTTACTTGACCTTGTCGTGGCAACTGGTACAGGAAGGAATGAGAGATGCTGTGGGCTGCATAAAATAAAGCCAAAGACCACATGTGGGCTGTGGGTTGATCACCTCTGTCATAAGGTATGTGGCAGATACACATGTTTCTGTGGTATACATGAATTGATTTTTTTTTAAAAAAAGACTCATACAAGGTAAAAGTGAGTGTGGTGTAATAGCATTGTATAGCTCTCTGAATGTTCATATTTCATTTCATGTATTACATTTCTCTTGGCTATATGTGGTATGAAATACCCAATATCTCCATAATTTTATAAAATAGGGCAGTATTATCTGCTGTTGTGGAGGAAGCTGAAGTTGAGAGAAAGTTTCTTGTGTCTAGTTAAGTTATGTTTGAACTGGGCTATATCTCACACTTCAGGTTCTGCAGTACAGAAGCTCTTGAATGTGAGTGTTAAATGTTTGTTGTGGCTTCCTATAATGTATAAAGATACCTTAAAATGAAGAACCACTTAAAACATTAATACTGAACATATATATATTTGCCCTTGGTAGGTAGACATGCATTTCAGAGGCGACTAGAAGTAGAAGGAAAATAACTAGCATTTGTGTCATGTTATACTAACACCATAGTTTGTAATTCTCAGAAATTTCTTAAAGCTGCTGTGTGACATTCTGTTAAGTTTATTAATTTTCTAAGTGTCTTACTGTCAGTGGTTCTCATGAAATGCTATCATAAACTATGAAGTAAGGTCCCCTGATTTCATTGTAGCTTATTCCAATGTAAGTGCATGGGATTGCAACGTTAATATAATAATCATTCTAATCCTTAAAATGTCTTACTGCCAACTGAGTTCTGTAAAGTAGTGCCAAAAAGTGGCATAGGAGGGAAATGTGTTCTATCTGGTTGCCATCCCACTTCCACTCAGAGAACATAAGAGATTCAAGTTTGGCTTTTTGCTCTGGTACTCCTCAAGCTAGAAAATGTGAAACTATCCCAGTGGATGAGCTAGCCCACTGCCTGACTTAAGAGTCCAGAACAGAGATGAGCAACTTGTGGCTCTCCAGATGTTTTTGCCTGCAATTCTCAGCAATTGCTATGCTGGGACTGATGAGAATTGTAGGCCAATATCTGGAAGGTCACTACTTGCTAACTCCCCTCTAGAATAATGATTGGTGGCCTAGAAGTGGTGTGTAGAGTATTTTGCTCAGCTTCTGGATACCCCTTTTCCCCTAAATGGGAGATTGTGTAGAGGCCCTTGCAGTGATGCTTGATGATGTCTCAATTACCAACCAGAGGGGAGCACTCGTGTATTGTACTTCTCCATTCCATCATGCTGCAGAGCAGAGAGAGAAGAAGAGCAGGACCATTCCATCGGCTCTGTTGAGAGACCAGTTGTCTTTGGCTCCTCTTCCTAAACACTTTCTAGCTGCTCATTATAAGAGCCCTATAATTTGAAGAACTAATGCCTGATTTTGCTTTTCCCCTCTTCATACCCCTTTGCTCTTGTGTTGTGTCTTTTAGACTATAGGCCTGAGAGCAGAGGTTGTTGTTGATAGGAGTAGGAGTAGTATTGCTCTATGAACTGCTCTGGAGGCCTGTTCAGCTGAAGTGTGGGGTAAAAATGCTTTAAATTAATAAATGATGGCCGTACCAATGCCAGATTCTTCAGCTTGAGGTGGATCAATAGACACCTCTGCATACACTTTGCCAGGATTCTGAAACTGGGCAATTACTTCCTTGCTAGGGAAATGCCAGCTCTTGAGACAATCTGGGTCCTGAGGTGGATGACAATGGCCATTTCTAGTGCAGAGCAGCAGGTTTCTTATTCTGTAGTTTTCTTTTGATACTCATTTTTAGGGTGGTGGTTCATGAGTAAATGGGTTTTGTCATAGGAATATAGGGCAGTATCCAACGAAGCGCTTAACCCCTGGTGATTCCCTTCCGCCAGTTGGTCCCACTGATTTTGCTGTGCAAGTGGGCCCCATCACTTATGCAACAGAGATTTAATGCTTCCTGGAGGAAGCCCTGGAATAAGCATAAGCACTCGTTTCTGATTGGGTGATGTTGGTGGATTTTCCTTAAGCGAGCTCCCCTGACTTGCCCTGTTCCAGAAATGAGTGTTTCCAATCATTTCAGGTTGCCTCTGGAAGCGCTAAATCTCCACTATGCAAGCAGTGGGTTACATTTGTGCAACAGAATCAGCAGGACCCATCACTTGTGGAAGGGATTGGTAGGGGTATAAGTACGCCGTTGGATACTGTCCCTATTGAGTTAACACTGTGTTTTGTTGTCACTCTGTTTTGTTGATATTCACAATAAAAAATTAAAACAAAGCAATAACACTGTTGTCATAATTTAATTAATGATGCTTATATTTTTCTTAGATTATCTCGCATCTTTTTAACATGACACTACCCCAACTTTTCTGTGTTGTGTATTTCCCACACTGTTCTAAGAAATATGTACTTGAAAGTGATTTGTATAAAATGAACATTGCACTGAATCTGAAACATTGTTGCATTTCTATTGTTTCCCAAAAGGTGGCAATGAGAGCCTTGGGTTTTGATGTGAAAAAAGCAGATGTGCTAAAGATTCTTAAAGATTATGATCGTGAAGGAACTGGAAAAATCACCTTTGAAGATTTTAATGAAGTTGGTAGGTATTGAATTTTAAACATGTTATTAACAAGAAAGTTGGCAATAATCAGTAACTAAATGTTTAGCTAGTCTGTTTTTTCAATAGACATAAGTGTAAACTTATTAGGAATAACAGTTAAGCATTTCTTAGTATTTGTATTGTCTTTTGAAAACAAACAAAACTATATATATTTTTACCTCCGCCCTCCAGAATGCAGGGTGCATGTTCTGCTATTCTCCCTCCCCCCATTTACCAGTAAAATTGTGAAAATGAACAAAGGGGTAAGACTCAAAGTTTACTAGTAATCTGTAGTTTTTCATGTTTTGCTAGTTTTGTTTTACAATACCTACTTTTTAGAAGTTTTATATTCTGTTTCCTCAGAATTTTAAAAAATCAGAATATGGTAAAGTAATTGTACCTCAATGCAGTTTTGGTACTTAAAACTTTTGCAGCTCTATGTAGAAGCTTTGTACAATATTTTCTATTGCTATAGAAAATATTGTACAAAAGAGAGAATGAATTTTCTGCAGAACTGACTATTCTCCTACCATGTCTGTAGATGGTGATGTGATGTTATATATATTCACTTTCCGCCCATGTACCTGAGGCTATATATACACACTGTTCTTTAGTTAGATGGTGAAGGTGAATCTTTTAGATTATTTTGGCCAGAAAGCTGATGTCTGAGACGAAATAAGAGGCATTTACATGCAGGATAAAATTTAAACAACAAAAATGTCTTTATAGAAGACTAGATCTCATATTTTTTTCCATTTTAGTGACAGATTGGATACTTGACAGAGATCCACACGAAGAGATACTCAAGGCATTTAAATTGTTTGATGATGATGATTCAGGTAAAATAAGCTTAAGAAACCTGCGCCGTGTAGCTAGAGAACTCGGGGAAAACATGACTGATGAAGAACTTCGAGCAATGATTGAAGAATTTGATAAAGATGGTGATGGAGAAAGTAAGTCCTAAAAATGTTATGTTTATGTTATAATCTTATATCTTGGAGGTAAAAATACGCTTTCCTTGATGATTTCATGGTGAGACCTGCTCAGACAAATGACCAATTTATCCTGCATAAAACTGAATCCTACAAATTCCCCATAGATCTGGAAATGAAATCTTATTACTTCCTATTCAAATGTGAAATTAGTTGGCATGTATTAGTAGAAAACATGAATGCATTGGTCTCTTCTTTCATTTTATTGTGAACAGTGGCTAAATAAACTGGGGTTAACTATGGTCTGCAATGCTATTGAATCTGCCATGTGTTATTGAAAGCATGGAATCTACTTCAGAAACTAAGAATTATATATTATCATAAACAAATACTAATAAACAAAGTATACATTCGTGTAGAAGACAAAGCCCAGAGAAGCCGATCATATTGGTGGTTATATATGTTTGTAACGAGATAAGACTTGAAATTATTATATCGCTTATTTTGACCTATAAGCAATTACAAATCAGGCTGTTTTAGTAGTGCTAAGTTATTTTATTTCCTATAGTAATTGCTTGCACCTACCTTAGTTAATCCTTCAAAATGTTTGACACTGCAGCCTTTCCAATATTTTTGAGAGAATTTTAGTATTTAGGCTCCCTGCAACTGCCAAAAAGGAACAAAGTTGATTAATAAAAGTTTTTAAATAACATATATATGTCATACTTAACTGTTGTTTGGTTTTGGTTTTTTTACAGTCAACCAGGAAGAGTTTATTTCTATCATGACTGGAGATGTTTAGCATTACAAGAAAAGAAGTGAACTTGGCACAAAAAGGAAGGATTATTGGCTTTCAGCATTGAAGCTGCCACCTTTCTGTTTCAATTAATTTCTGTAGCAGGAGCCATGCAAAAAATAATAAAAATTTTCCTCAAAGGACCAAAAGAAACACAAAGTATATGTATTAAGAGGTTGATATTTTATATCATTAAATTTTAGAATAAGCAGTGTTATGTTTGAGTACTCATTTGTAAAATAGCTTTGTATAAGAGTTTTAAATTAAATCATAGTATAAAACCTTTTGAAGTTGACATTATTTTAGCATTAGCTGTGGCCTTAGTTTTTATATAAGAATTTAACAGACATCCATTTTAATAAAGTCTTCTTTTTATATTATATAAGTCTTGTTGGAGTGTTTAATCCAAATAGAATTGTGGATTTAATTGTCAACTGTAAAACTGCTTACTTTTTCAAAAAATAGCATTTGGCATTTTAGATTTTTGGTTCGATTGTGTGAAAATTATTAATTATTACTTTACATTTATATTCCACCTTTCCTCCAAGAACCTCAAGACAGCATATATTTCACTCCCCCCATTTTATCCTCACAACTACCCTGTGAAGTTGGTTGGGCTGAGAGTTAGGTATTGGTGCAATGTCACCCAGTGAGCTTCATGGCTGTCTTTGTATTTGAGCCTGGATCTCCCAGGACCCACTCCTATATTCTAGTCACTATCGCCAATTATTTGTTTCTTTTCTGAAAAAAAATGATACGTGCTTTCAACGTAATTCAATCAAAGACTACAAATATTATATGTTTTGTTAAAGTGTCATGGGTATTGGTAATACACACTACACAGATTATGTATAAAATGAAGAATGTGATTTCCTTAGTTTCTTCAGTAAAGTTATTAGTTAGCTGTGTAAGACAGAATTGTCATTTTGCATGGGCTTGTGTCTATATTGTATTAATACAATGCCCCTAAAATTGCTATCCTATGCATACTGACTTGGTAATAAAACCAATAGAACTCAGTGGTGTTTATCCAGAGAAAAATGTATAGGGTTAGGCTCTCAGTGCAAAAGTTTTTGAACCAGGGAAGAACTCTGATTTTAAAAGCAGGTATAATATAACTAACTCAAAATACAATCATCTAAAAACCTGAGTGTAGCGGAGTTTTTTAGGACATCTCAGACAGATATTGTGAAGGAAAGAATAAACAAACCCCCAGAGAGAGGGGGAGAGTCAGAGTTAAGAGGGGTTACTCCAAAACAGCCAACTCCCCACTGCTCTGCGGACAGCGGGCAAACAAATTAACCAGCTGCCACCACCCCTTAATGTCCAACCCACCCTGAGCCAGGAGATACTCAGTCCATTCAGTACATCCTTGAGGCACAAGAATAAGGGCTCAAGCCAACACCCTCTATTCTGCATCCCAAGCCTAGAATCCTAAACAGTAGCAGGTCCATGCAGAAGGCACTGGATTTAGTACTGAGGCATCAGTGGATTAAAACACACAGCAGCTTCAAAATAAAGGTAAAGTTCATTAACAATGAGGAAGGGGGGAATTAGGTAAAAGATGTACAAGTTCACAAATAAGAAACCCAAACCAACAGAAACCCATTGAAACACTGCTGCAGGCAAAACAAGAAAGTACCACCGTTCCTATCCTATACTTTACTGAAGTAAAGGGTCTTCCAGTAGGACAAGCTTCAAAGTTCCCAGGCCCAAAAGAAAAACGAAGACTGAAGATCCAAACCAGGACTGGATTGAAGACCAGATTCACAGATGAAGACCTGAGTCCAGACCCGAGGGAAGACAGAATGGCTACAGTAGCCCCCATAGCTTTTTTTAAAAAAAACCCGGGCCCTTGTGCTGTATGTGGTGAGCTTCCATAGCCTGTCAGTGTAAGTCTGGATGACTACCTTGGCTTCCAGGAAAGGAGTGGGGAGTGAAAGGATCTCGCTCTAACCCAGCTGCAGTCTGTTTGCCTAATTTTGGCAGAGCTTCAGCTCTGACCTTGAAAGCCTGAAGTCTGGAAACCTTGCTATAATGGACACAGGTGGTTTTAGTAAGTAAGTGCTAGCCCCTCCTAATGAAATTGGAGTTCAGAAGAGGGCAACCAGGATGATCAGAGGTCTAGAAACAAAGCCCTATGAAGAGAGACTGAAAGAACTGAGCATGTTTAGCCTGGAGAAGAGAAGATTGAGGGGAGACATGATAGCACTCTTCAAATACTTAAAAGGTTGTCACACAGAGGAGGGCCAGGATCTCTTCTCGATCCTCCCAGAGTGCAGGACGCGGAATAACAGGCTCAAGTTAAAGGAAGCCAGATTCCGGCTGGACATCAGGAAAAACTTCCTGACTGTTAGAGCAGTGCGATGGTGGAATCAGCTACCTAGGGAGTTTGTGGGCTCTCCCACACTAGAGGCCTTCAAGAGGCAGCTGGACAACCATCTATCAGGGATGCTTTAGGGTGGATTCCTGCATTGAGCAGGGGGTTGGACTCGATGGCCTTGTAGGCCCCTTCCAACTCTGCTATTCTATGATTCTATGAAATGGAGCTTTTTGCCTTATTCACCGGGGTTGAAGCTGTGGTTTAAAGTGTCTTCTGAACAGGGCCAGTCTTGTCTTCATATTCCTGTGCAACCTCTTACAAGCAGCAGTATCCTATCATCTACACTCTCAGTAATTTTTTTTTTAAAAAATGGGATTATCATACCCATTCCACACATAGAAATGTGTACTTGGCTGTGTCCATAATCTTGAAACACTTTCCCATCACTAATATTCATTTACATCCCGTAAAGAATAAGCAATTTATATTTTGATCACACTATACAAAGAGCAAGCAGGAACATCTTTCCCTAATTTGCAAGATCTTTTTTGGGGATTGGACTGACTAAATATCTAAGGTTAAACATGGATCACCCATTGAGCTGGGTAAGTATGTGTTTGGGGCAGGGAGCCGACATGCCTTCTCTCAATTTTCAGACACGGACGGGTGATCAGACCTAGCAGGGCTGTGGAGGGGAGCTCTTTGAACACAATAGCAGCATATCAGGATTTTAACCTTTTGTACATGCTAAAGAAATCATGTTTTCGTACTTACAAGTTTCACTGCTTTTTGTGGACCTTATTTTTGTATTTGGAATAGGCCCAACAGGTGGAAAGAAAATGAGATGGATGGAAATTGAGCTTCTCCATGGTTAATAACATCTGGTCTGCTGTGGTGGAAATTCTGGTACTATATGGTCTGCTTGTGCCTTAAATCTACTATTTGAAATGTGTGACAAGAAGGCATGAGGAATTCAGTACAGTTTTTACATACTCATTAAAGCACGCTCTTAAAGGACACAAACCGTTGTAAGAGTTCATTGTATTGCCTCTGCACTCATAATCCTACAGAATCCCTGTTTAAAAAGAGACTTGATTTGATTATGTTAGTGCTGCGCTGAAAATTTATTCCACATTTTATTTGTCCATTCTCATTTAATTTGATAGAAAAAAATTGCTTTTGAAAAGAAATATTAACAAGAGAATTTTGGAGAAATTCTCATGGATTGCGTTGTGTGTTCATGAGGTTACCTTTTTTAGAAGGTGGCCAAGGTGTGTGTGTCCTGTTTTTCATTGTCCAGTTTTCTCTCTGGTGGCCTCTAACTTCCTTTGCTACCCACACTTCTTTTAAAAACCCTAGCGTGATTGTGTCCATAGGACTTTTTCAGATCACAAAGCAGAGGCAACTTAGAAGGTTGCATTGCAATGGAGAGATGTGCAATAGAAAGGAAGAAAAACACACACCCGTGGCACCTTGTCGTGATTAGGTAAGCTCAAAAACACCACCAAAAGAAATGCTAAAAGATATAAAACACCTGAGAATGAGGCAGAGACATGGAAGCCTCTTTTGTGGGGAAGAACACTTTCAGGGAGTAGAAGGGCAGAGTTTGGCACTAGCTCCACCTCTTTCCTGGAACTGGACCCAACACTGCCCCCCCCCCCCCACCTGCTACAGGGCTTTCAGGAAAGCAGCTGCATTAGAAACAGAATGTATCTACAATTACCACTCAGAAATATAACATGGAAAACCTTGAGAAAGGTACTGAACCTTGAAGATTGATGGTATTGTGCCAGAATTTCTCAGAATATTTTTTTCTCAGTAAGGTTCTGATTTTTTTCTCTTACTGCTTCTGCTCCCAAAAAGAAAGGCTGCTTTGCAGAATTTTTATCATCATCATCATCATCATCATCATCTTGGGGAGGGGGGTGGCCACCTTCCTAAATGAGGGCCAGGCTGCCAACACAGTGGCAGTGCAAAAAAACAAACCTTTAGGGGAAAAGAAAGAAGCTATGCTACATGCCCTGCCAGTGGTGAACTGCATCAGTGACAACTGAGAAATTCTGTAAAATTCCACCACCCCCACCTCCAATTTCTCTGTCCACAAATTGGGAGGAAATTTTTGAGAAGCTGTTTGTGCACAGCTCTACCTTATGTTCTTGACTTCATTCTGGGTTGCTGATGTTCAAAGGATACACAAAAAGTTATTCAGTTATAGGCCTGGTTCACACATCATGACAACCCAGAGTGTGGGTTGAGTATGGGTTGTTATTCAGGGTAAACGAACTATGCATTAACTATGCATGATAGGTACCTGCCCGGATACTTAAGATCATCTTCAGAAGTCCTTCTCTGGGAGCCCCTGACAAAGGATGTGAGGTGGGTAGCTACCATGAAGAGGACCTTTTCTGCTGTGGCACCCTGGCTGTGGAATGAGTTCACTAGAGAGGTTCACCTGGCACCTACCTTGTCCTCTTTTAGAAGCCTTGTAAAGACCTTTCTATTTCCCCAGCATTTAGCATTATATTCTTTTAACTTTGCTGTTTTAATTCTGTTTCTGTATTTTAATCCTCTGTATTGCTGCTATGTTTTATTTTTATACTGTAGTTTTAAGCTGTTACATTTTATAATATTTTTATGCTGTACTTCTGGTTTTAATTTTCGGGAACTGCCCAGAGAGCTTTTGGCTATTGGGCGATATGGAAATGAAATAAATAAAAAAAATTAAAATAAACTATGGGTTGTTAACCATGAACAATTCAGGAAGGGAACCCATGGTTTTGTTGGGTTCTTCTTCATGGTCTCTGTGCATCACACCATAGGCTCTGCACCTGCGTGGAGCAGCATTGGGAAACTTTTAAGACTGAGGCATTTGGGGTGGGAACCCCTCCCCCACAGTGCTATGTGTATGCTCACAGAGGTTCCCTCCCATTCCCCTCAGTTGTTTTCGACTGCTATTGTGGAAAAAACAGGAAGAAACAAACACCTAAATAACCAAGAAGAGAAGTTCCTCAACGATGTTGCCATGATGGCGGTTGAAGAGAACTGAGGGGAATGAGCGAGAACCCCTCTGAGCATGTGCAGGGTGCCATGGGGGAGGGGTTCTCACTGAAAATGCCTCAGCTTTAAAAGTTTTCCGATGCTGCTCCACGCAGGTGCAAAGCTCATGGTGTGAATGCACAGATGACCAATCAAAGAACTTCATAAAGCAACCTCGCTTTATGATCTCTGGGTTGTTTTAGCTATAGGTTGTCATTGCATGCAAACCTAAAAATGGCTTGTTCATGGGCTGTTTCGCCAGACTATGGAAACAGCAGGCAAGAGTGGTAAAACAAACCAGCCACTCTACAAGCCAGTACTACATCACTGCAAAGTCACTTGGGATATAAGGAAGCAATGAGCGAAGGAGGAGAGAATCAACTCAGGACAACCTGTGTTTTGTACAATCATCTAGTAGGCAAATCATGGATAAACTCTGGGTTGTTACATGCAAACCGAGTCACTGACTTTATTACAAAACACAAGGGGGACATTCAACGGAATGTTGCAGTGCGGACTGCTCCTGTTCAGCCAGCCATGTCCTCCATTCTAGTCTCCCTCCTACTAGGTTTTCCATTTTTCTCCCAAGAGTCAGCATTCAGTAGCCAATGAGCATGTTCAGGCCTGATTGGGCTGTTTTAGAGGTTTCTTCCTTCTTAGGGAGTGTTTGACGGTAAATGTGTTGGTACTTCTGTAAACCTTGGGGTTCTTTCCAGCCTGATGATACCTTCCTCTTTTGTATGGATGCTGCTGTTTGGCTACCTAGGCATCCACACTCACCTCTGAACGTTGGAAATAGAGAGGATGACTTACTGCTTTCATTAACTGTTGGATGTTGATTTTCATTAAGGACTAAATAAGGAAGCAACCAGTGTAGAAGTCAACACAATTTATCTCAAACCAGAATTAGCCAGTTCAGAAGCCAGAGCTAGTTCTTTCGTTGTGCTTTTTCATTAGGTCAAGAGTTTTATCAGATAGTGGCTGTCGTCAGCAAAACTTTGCAGACATCGTTTCTGTACCAGTCTTGTTGGGAGATAATTGCCACTGAAGTAAGTCTGCAGGGACATTCAGAAGGTTTTCATCATTGGTTAACAAAAGGAAAATGGTCTCCCTAAGAAAAAAGAGAGGTCAGTGTTTCAACATCTTCCTTCATCCCCATATTATATCAAGGGAAAATCTGTACAAATCCAATTGGGTAGTTTTGCTACAATATCAAAGATGAACAGGAGGTCAGGAAAAACCTCAAAAATCCATACAGAGGATAGAATTGCTTGCTTTTCTGTCCAGTGGTTAATCTTCTGAGCAAGAACAGGTTACATACATTATATATTAGTTGTGCACTATTAAAAGTATATATCAAATATAATTTTATATATCAAATTGCTTTTTAATGTTATACAGAATTGAAATACATATATTCTGTTGCAGACATGCCATGACTTTGGCTTAAATATTTGTATGTTACATAATCCTGCATTTGCTATTTATAACAGTAAATCAAAGATCAAAATTTAACTGCCTTTCTTACCCTAAAAGTAGTAAAATATTATTAATCCACTTTAAGTATATTGGCATGAATTGCTTAGGATATTCTACTACTGTTTATTTCTCAGCAACACACACACACACACACACACACACACACACACACACACACACACATTTCAAAGCAGAATTCTGTATTTAATGGATAGCCAAAGCAAGAAACTGCTACTTTCTGCTAAATCTAGAAAACACAGAGACTTGGGGGGAATCCGCACATCGTTCTCAGGCCGCTTCTAAGCGACCCCAGTGCGGCCCAAAAGCGATAATGTAACTTACCTGGAGAAGAGCCGCAGAAGAGAGTGAAGCTCTCCACTCCGCCTTCTTCCCCTCTAAAATCCAATCCCTCCCTCTACCCCCCTCGAAGCAGTTATGGAAAGAACTGGGCCAGCTGCAGTACAAGGTCACAAAAGTGGCCTTGGACGACCTTGGAGAGGTCTGAAAGGGGGCACTGCAGTGGGCAAGGAGGGGAGGCCAGATTATAAAGACTCCTATGGCCTCTTCAGTCCCAGCCCTGTCTTGACCAGCGTGCTTGACCACTAAACTAGGATGACCATATTTGGGAAATAAAAAATGAGGGCATCCTGGGGGGTGAGGCAGGAAAGCGGCTTTCTGGGGCCTCTGAAAACCATGTCATTCCCCACCATCACATTAAAAGCCCCAATTACAGCAGAGGAGGGGAAAGCATGTCATTCCTGCCCCCCACTGCTGCAATCGGAGCCTTTTCTATAATGTTGGGGGGGGGCTGTCTTGATGAGGGGAAAGCCCCAGGGTAGATCCACAGTGGCGCTAGGTCATTTATATGATACAGCAGCCATTGTGGAGCAATCCCCTGAAGCTCAGAATTTTAAAAGTTGGGGACTTACCCCGACTTTTTTTTCTTAGAGAAAGGCAATGATGACATCTACCGTCCGTTGCCTTGCTCCAGAGGCATGTCTGGGCAGATGGCAAACCCTGATTGGTCACCATCTGCCTGGACAGGAGGGAGGGGGCGGGCAAGCGAGCTGAATGGCTGCTAGCCTGCCTCTGCGATTCTCCAGCATGGGGAGAAGCCCCACAAAAAGGTTTTTAAAAAACTTGGACACCAGGAGGCGCAGGTGTGAGCACAGGTGTGAGCCGAATGGCTGCCTCCACGTCTCCTCGGGAAAAGTAGGTAAAAAATTTTTTTGGAGGGACCAAGGAGGCGCGGGCACCACGGTGTGCAGAGCAACCACTCCTCTTCAACTGCAAACCCCATGCTTGCTCCTTTGCGTGGGGATAACGCAAAGGAGTGCAAACGTAGGATTTGAGGGCGCATGGAACCAATGCGCCATTGTCAAGACAGGCCCCAGGAATGACACGCTTTCCCCTTTAAGGTTCTGATTGGAACACTGGGGTGTGTGTGGAAATGACGCACCTCCAGAAAGCACATCATTCTCTCCCGCCACGCTAATGGCAGCGGTAAAGGGGAAAGCGTGTCTTTCGAGGACATTATAGAAAATTACAGAAAATACCCCCTGACACCTAGAATAGAACAAAATCCAGGACAAATCTGGGGGAATCCTGACAGTTGGTCACCGTACACTAGACAGGCTCTAGTGAAATGAAAATTGCTTGTGTTGTTCCTCCTGCTGTGCTGGCAGCAGCCCAACAGGACATTGGATACTCAGGACAGATCATAGCATATCCAGTCTCAGAATTTGCACACTCATGTTCAGTGTGTGAAGGGAAACACGTTTGTTTACATCCTTTCAAAGAAGGAAAAAGGACTTGGAAGGAAGGTTCCTTAATTCTGAAGCCACGTGGCCTTAGTAGTTTTCAGAAAGTTTGGCACTGACCCTTGATCTTTCAATCTAGATTGAGATGGTTTGCCTTTCTGGATTTATTTATTTATTTATTAAATTTTTATTCTGCCCAATAGCCGAAGCTCTCTGGGCGGTTCACAAAAATTAAAACCATAATAAAACAGAATTAAAATAGATTAAAATAGAAACACACACACACACAGGTTTACTTTGATTGACCACTGCTTTTATGCTTTGGCCCCCAAATTGGCAACTTCGGTTTGTATTGCAGATGCTTTAAATTAGGGCCGGGTAACCGATTTTTCCCCACTAAAGGGGTGCATTTCCTTGGGGTATTCTGTGGGGCAGGGCTGAAGCTACTGATGGGCACAGCCAGAGCCAAAAGTGGGCAGGGCTTCCCCTTTTCCTTTCTCTCGGGGAAAGGACAGATTGCTTTTGCCCACGCTCTGAACTCATCACTGGCAGAGAGCTTTTGAAATTAGGCCATGGAATGCATGAAATTAAGCCTAGGGTCACAGATTGCCCATCTCTGCTTTAAATAAAAGTTGTGGCCACAGTTCATTCCATTTGCTAGGTCCTGATCATTAATATTCCTGGGTTGGGGGTAGCCATGCTGTTGAACTCAAGCTGTCTACCAACATTTTATTCTCTCATAGCATTATCATCCAAATCCCCCCACCCTTCTTTGTTTTCTAAAGCTAGGTTTGCTACTCTCCTGCCATAGAAAAAAATTACTGTTGCAGTCATTTGCATTTGGCAAATAACAAATGTGTACACACCAAAAATGCCCAATATTGAGAATGTGTTTCAAAGCTAAAAATTACCCTAAGTTTGTCTGTAGGCGACGTGATACATATGGGTATCACTGCCTCCACAGACATCTCCCCCAGACCCAGCAAAGTGCCCTGCTGATATCTGTGTTCCCCATGACAATAAAACAAAAAACCCAATAGAAAGGAGGGAAGGGATGGACCCCACTGCTTCTGCCTTGTATTAAAGGGAGGCTTTGGGATGGCAGTAGGGAAACTGGGCAAGGGCTGGGGATGACCCAATGGAGTGGGAAGCAGGGAGTTTGAGGAGGGCTATGGAGAGCCATGGGAGAAGTTAGGGAGGCCTGTAGGATGACCCAATTGTGTGTTTGCGTGGGGCGCGTGGGGGTGGGGTGAGAGAAAGCAGGGAAGTGGTCTCTGTGTGTATTTTGCGTGTGGTGTGTGAGAGATATGTGATCCTGAAAGAGAAATGATTGACTGAGGTGAGTGGATAATGTGTGCTGGGGTTGTGGGGGGGAAGAGGGTTTGGGGGAGGGGGGCATGATCCTGAATCAGAGAGTGAGAGAACTGTGGATTCAAAGGAATGGGTTTTTGGGCTCAGACCCCACTTCTGCCTTGCATTCAGCTTCTAGAACACATTTCTTGTCATTTTACCTCCTCATCATTTTGCCTTTCTGTGAAATGGCTGTTTTGTGACTACCACTGCAGCCATTTTGCTAATGGCCACATCTTTGGGCAGCCATTTTGTGATGGCACCCATGACACTTCCTCCAAATGTCAAATGTGCCCACTGGCCCTTAGTATGTGTCAAGGAGTATGAGGGATTCAAAAACAAAACAAAAACAAAAAACAAAACCTGTCTTCTTAACTTTCCAGGTACAATGCTCTCATGCTAGAGTTCATTTTTAGCATATGTACACACATTAATTTCTATTATGTCCTCAAGTGCTTTTGTAATAATATGTAGTCATTGCTTTGCATTTATTTTGCACAAATATTAGGCTATGTGGGGAACGTGATCCATATCAATGGCAAAACTATTCTGTTGTATTGAATATTCTGCTAATGTTATCAAATACTTAGTAGGTAAGTTTTATTTCTGTACTTGCATCAGGACTAGTAGGTCTTCTGACATGATTGCTTAATGAGGCAATTCAGTACTGAAGAAGTAGCATGTCATGCATTATATTATTAAGGCAGCATGCAAAGCTTAATTAAATCTCTTCAAGCATTCATTTTTACGAGTGGGAGAGAACTTTGAATGTAACAATCGAGATTGCTATATAGTGGATAAGCAAAGATAAATTCATAAGTAGGACAGCATATATTTTAATTTTCCTCCACTAGGGGGACCTATTGTTGTTATAAAGTACTAGGATTTGAAGAAGGAGAAATAACACCGATTGACATTTCATAGCATGGTCTTTTAACTCTGTCAGTGCATTGACACCTTAAAAGGTGTAGAGTTTTTCATCCGTAGTAATCTGTAATTAATTTTTGGACTTCTAAAGATTTAAGTAATCTTAGATGTCTCTGTAATACTGCAGACAAAAAGTGTATATTTAAATTATACACATAAGCCTGATCTTTCTCTTTCCAATGTTATATCATCAAATAACTTCTTAAGAAAAGAGGCAGATATTAATGGTTTTCTTTTCAGCTTCTATTTACTAAGAGCACTTGTACTGTACCATCCCTTTATCCAACTATACATATTTGTAAAGTGTGTGTGTTTGTGTGGTGATGGTGCAGCAGCAATGAACATAGGGGTGAGGCAAATGGAACAAGGGATTTACTCCTGAATGCCCATAACTCTCACCAAGGGTGAATTTATGCTGCGATCACCCTGCCTCAAACATGAAATTCTAAAGGTGGTCTAGATTATGTTGTCTCTCATTTGTAAACCTCCCACCCCTTCCTCCATCTTTTTTCTTACTACAAAAAATATCTGAAAGAGGGAATACAATAGAACAGAACAGCTCAGAACAGCTGCACAATGTTTCTTGATTGCTAATGCTAGAAGCTGTCCAAAGAACATAAGAAACGCCATGCAGCATCAGACCAAGGGTCCTTCTAGTCCAGCATTCTGTTCACACAGTAGTCAACCAGCTGTTGACCAGGAACCCACAAGCAGGACACGGGTGCAACAGCACACTCTCACCCATGTTCCTCAGCAACTGGTGTACTTAGACTTACTGACTCTGCTACTGGAGGAAGCACATAGCTATCAGTAGCCACTGATACCCTTCTCCACCAGGAATTTATCTAACCCCCCTTTTAAAGCCATCCCAATTGGTGGCCATCATGATGAGGGGAATGTGGGCTTTCGGGGGGGGGGCAATCAGCTCACCTGGCTTGCCCCCTGCTCTCTGCCTGGCTCCGGCAACCTATCAGCAGTCACCATCTGCCTGGGAACGCCCCCTTTGACACCAAAGCCAGGTCACATGGTGGAAGGACCATGGTGACCTTGCTTCAAGTTGGTGGCTGTGTCATATAACCAACACAATACAGCCACTTGGGCGTGTGTGTGTGTGTGTGGCAAATAAGCCATATAGACATCTTGTGGAAGTGAATTCCATTGTTTAACTACATGCTGTGTGAAGAAGTCCTTCACCAGTCCTGAATTTGGTTTCATGTTTCTTTCACAACATTTAACGTAAGGTATAAAACAGTCCTCTCTGATCAGGCAACACCTTATCTGTGAAAAAAGACAGTAGGATCCAATCCATGGCGTGTGTGTGTGTGTGTGTGTGTGTGTTAGTGCACACATGCATGTATGTGTGATTGCATGTGTGCATACTCACAGTTGGTGCAAGGAGAAGGTTCAGAGACGGTGTATCCTTTTTCTTGTATTCTACAATTTCTGAGCTCTGAAAACATTTGTGGGGGGGGGTGGAGAGAGAGAGAGAGAGAGAGAGAGAGAGAGAAAGAGAGAGATTTAAATTGTTGCTGGTAAACCAAGCAGTCTGCTATCTCTTATTCTTTTCTGGGCTAAAATCCAACTTGCACAGCAGTCGCAAAGAAAAAGCAAACGCATCGCTAAATTCATCGAGAAATATTTTAACAGTATATAATCTCTGTCAAGATAAAATTGCTTTGTGATTTACATTACAATAAATCCTGACCTTGAAGTGCTGCAGACTAAGCTAAACTGTAGTGTACTTTTTTCTATCACTGAATCAGCGCATGGAGTTGAAGTGCAATGGCTGTATTAGTCTCACCATTGTGGTACTAGAGTGTTTATAAACACAGCGTTGCATTACAATTGCAAGGTGCACAATCAAGGTATTTATTTAATTGTTCTTCTGTTGTCAGTTAATAGACAGACAGGACAGAACCAACTCTGTCGCCAGCAATAGAAGTTACTTAATGGATATAAGATTAAGAATTTTAAAATACAATTTTTTTTTTTGACATTTCAGTTGAAATTAGAATGCCAGGTTGGTTCACATGATCATGCTGAGGTAGAGTCCTCATTTTTCTGCTCAATATTCACGAGGTAATAAAAGCACCCCCATGTGGTAAGCTTGCAAATTGCAACATCCTAAAAAATGCTTGAAAGTGATTTAAGATGTGGTTATTTATCAGATGAGGGCACTTTCACCAGACCATTTTACTCTGTGACCATTGAGGAGGAAATAGCACCTTGTGGTGACCCATCATCATCTTCTTCTTCTTCTTCTTCTTCTTCTTCTTCTTCTTCTTCTTCTTCTTCTTCTTCTTCTTCCTCCTCTTCCAATAAACAAAATCGGAACTAATTCTCATCAGTGTGCCTTTCATTTTGCTTGTGCCTTTTGAATCTGACACCTGTTCTTTTTATGAAGACTTTTATTCTCTCAGTATTTTAACACTTAATTTTAACTTAAATTTAAATTTTACTGTTCTAATTCTGTATTTTAATCTTATATCAATTTCTGCTGCGTGGTTTTATCCTGGTTGTGCTTTTTATACTGTATTTTGTATTTGTGTTTTTTGACTGTTGGCTGTTTTATTATGGTTTTAATTTTTGTGAACCACCCAGAGAGCTTCGGCTATTGGGCGGTATAAAAATGTAATAAACAAATAGATAAAATAAATTTTATGTTTTTATTTTGATTGTGATCCTGTGGGCAGGGTCCTCTTTTTTACTTTTTATTTATGTGTAGCACATACTATAGTGAAGGTACTTTTTACAACTAATAATATTTCACCACCTTCAGTTGGTATTTTTTGATATTCATCTGTTTAAGTGTAACATTTAGTGTCTGAATATCTTCTGTGCATTTTTTTAAACAATGGGATTTAGTTGCTCTTGGTTTTTTTTAGTAAGCAACATTCCATGTGTTTTTTACATTATTTAATTATGTATTTATCAAACTGATCTAATCAGCAAATAGAATATTTTCCAGAAGTTAGAGATTACACACACACACACACACACACACACACACACGCAAGCATATTATAATCCTGTTAATATGTACTGTGTCAATGTCTGCTTTGAACATGCTTTAGGTTAAATATTTATATACTGTATGTACTTAAACACACTCTTAGGACTGTAACATACTTCGGTAGCAATCCTGTGCTCCTAGCATGCTGGACTTTTGTAGGACTTTTTTTCCTGTCTAAACAGGCATAGGATTGCACCCTTAAGGACATTCAGCCAATTGAGAACTCCCAAACTAGCTGAACAGGCTAGAGGCTCTGTAATATTGCATAGAGGGTACGTCATGCTGTGGAATTCACTGTCTGTAGGTGTTTTCATTGTCCCTATTACACCATATTACTTTAAATTGTACTGAATTTCAAATAGCATAAAACAGCCCACCTTGTTATATTTCTTCAGAGTTTTGTTACACTAGAGTTTAATTCTTGATCTCAAACATATGTATGTACGTACATATGCATATATGTGCAGGGTGTTCTGAAGAGGTTCACAGTTACATTATTTGCCATTTCTGTGAGCTCTTTTGAGATTATAATGCAGCTCTACTTATACTGTACATGCTTACCGTGGACATATGCTCACACTAGACGAAATCTGGTAAACGTTTCTCACAGATGGCAGTGAGTAATGCTTTTGCTTATTTCACCCACCAAAATCACCCATGTCGCACTGATACAAACCCAAGTTCCCAGAAACTCATCTGGTGCAAACAAGAAATGGCTTGTGTATCTTTGCTTCTGCGGCAGCTATTATTAGTAGCGATGCTAAAAAGCTAGCAACCATAGTAATGAAGCAGGATACAATTACCTAGGTTCTCCTCTCAATTCTAACTCTGGACATGAGCCAAAAAATAACTCTAGTTTCCATGAGAAATTCTTCAGTTGTATCATTATGTGGCCCAAGATTTTAGGTTCTTTGGAATGAATGGGTGCAAAGACGGCTTGATCAGTCTTACCATGGCCAGGGAAAGAATCTTTGTCTTAGCTGAGACACTTATCACTAGAGCAGCAAGCAGTGCTGGCTCCAGATTTTGGACGGCCCTAAATAAACAAACAAACAAACAAATAAATAAATAAATAAATATTGTTCCTTATTCTCTTTCCCATCATTGCTACCACTTCCTTGCTTGACAGACAGGGAGACAGGGAGCAAGTAAGCAATGGCATCTACTGTTTCTCACCTGAGAAACAGAAACTGTTGCCTGAGCCAGACCAAGAGGCATGTGGACAAGCAAGGTGCAAAGGTGAAGAGGAGAAGCAACTCCACGAGGCTCTTGTCAATGGGTCCCTGCTGGAGTGTGAGCCCTGGGCAGGTGGCCAACTATGCCTACCCTTGATGCCAGCTCTGGCTGCAAGGAGCAACAGGAGACTTGCGATTCAAGAGCTGTAGCAGATATCATTCAGGTGTCCATTAAGAACTGAGTCCGGTCTTAATGATGGCACATTGGCATCCCAAGCTCTCAACACCCCGCGTTTGCACTCCTTAATGTTACCCCCATGCAAAGGAGCGAGCAGGTGAGGAGGAGTGGCCATCCCATGCACCAGGGTGTCAGCGCCTCCTCGGTCCCACCTTTTTTCCGGAGGAGGCATGGAGGTGGCCATTTGGCTTGAGCCCATGCACCAGAGCACCCGCGCCTCCTCACATCCCAGTTTTTCCTCCCGGCTTCTCCCCATACCGGAAAAGCATGGAGGTGGGCCAGTGGCCATTCGGCTTGCTGGCCTGCCACCTCCCCCCGTCTGGGCAGATGGTGACTAATCAGGGTTCACCATCTGCCCAGACACACCTCTGAAGCAGCCCTAGAGCAAGGCAACAGATGGCAGATGCCGTTGTCACCTCACTCCAAGAGAAAAAAAGTCGGTGTAAGTCCCTGACTTTTTAAATTTGGAGCTTTAGGGGAAAGCCCTGGGATGGCTCCACAATGGCTGCTGCGTCATATAAATGACCTAGCACCACTATGGAGCCACCCCGGGGCCATCCCCTCATCAAGACAACCCCTTGTATCTTTAAAATGTTTTGTTTTTCTCACTGTGCTTGTCTTATCTTTTCTGGTAAAACAAATGAATATCACTGTAGCTTTTGCTGTGAAACTAGTTCTTGAGACACAGGTGTAATGAAACCACAACATGATTCCCAAATGGTTGGGCTTCTCACTGAGTTCCACTCAGGGAGCTGATGACACATTTGGCATGATGAACGGTGTCAGGGTGGGGTCATCTGTGAAGCCGGTTCCAAAAGTGTAGCGCTATCTCGTGTGACTGCTGCCCATGCCTAATCCTGATGACTGTTGTTTAATAGGCAACAGCTGTGGATTCCTAACCTGAACCTTCCTAATAAACTAAAGGAGTGCTTGGGAGATAAAAGAGTGGGAGCTGAACTGAGTCAGAATGGCGTATGGGATCAGTTTCCTTGGGTGATAAGTTAAATAAAGTCTTCTGCCCACTAATTGTCTGTGTTTCTTTTAAAACACACACATACACACACACTTTCTCTAACAGCTTCATCATTTAGGAGTACTTGCGAGAAGAATTATGTAGGGGCTACTCCAGATGTCACTTTGGTCTTTTTCTTCCATCATGAAGAAACAAGGACCAAAACAAGAAGCAGGAGCTCACAAACAAAAAATACAGACAGACCGCAAGTAAAATTTTGATATACAATAAGGTGTGCACTGTAAAACTATGCTAGTAAAGCAGATTATTGATAGCCATCATCAAAAGAAAGCCACGTCTGATATGCATGGCTATGTGGTATTTCCCAAGACTCTTGTTATGGGCCCTTTTCACATGGCCAAGATCTTCCAAACTTACTGGAATAACACAGCAGGGATCTACACTACTGCTTCATAACGGTTTTGACAACTGTTTGGACCCAGGACACATTCCATATACTGTTTTCAAAACGTTTTCATAGTGTTATATCCTGCTTGGTGTAGATCTGGCCCAGGATGCAGCCACTCCCTGCAATTAAGGTAACATTAGAAAAAGACTTTAAACAAAGCACTTAAAAAAGTAAGAGCACGATATATTCTTAATGTGTTAGATGATATTTGGGGGGGGGGAAATTACTGGCCACTTTGCTTTAAACTCATCAACAGAATCCATTTTTTCACACTTTAGTCACTTGCCAATTTCTGCTTGATTACATTAGAAAAGTTAGGGTGACCAACTGTCAGGATTTCCCTGGATTTGTCCTGGTTTTTGTGCTTTCCATGGTGTCAGGGGGGATTTTCTATAATTTTCAATAATGTCCTGGAATAACACACCTTCCCCTTTAAGGCTGCCATTAGCATGGCAGGAGGGAATGACATGCGTTCTTGAGGCACATCATTCCCCCACCCTGAGCTCCAATTGAGGTCTTAAAGGGGAAAGTGGGCCATTCGTGGACATTATAGAAAAGGCCCCAATTGGAGTGGATGGAGGTGGTGCAGAATGAAATCCTTTCCCCTCCTCCACTCCAATCGGGTTCTTTAGGGTGGCGGGGGAATAACGTACTTTCTGCAGGACTCAGAAAGCTGCTTCCCCACACACACACTAGGTGTCCTCTTTTTTGGTTTCTCAAATATGGTCACCCTAGAAAAGTACACTAACACATGCACTGTTGGTGTATTCCCCCCCTTTTAAAACAAATAAATAAATTCTTGAGCTTATTCTATTTCTTGGCACCATGTGCTGCTGGCAACCAATAGAGAGCAAAGCAAACACTGCCATTATAGAACGTGGTCTTGCATCTTAACTTCCTGAATGGTACCATAGTTTGGACCTTTAAATTGGTTTCTGTGGTCATCAACTACAAAGAGTAAAAGAAATTGCAGTCATCTCTTAGATGCTTTGGTATTTTTAGATACTTTGTGGGATGTGTATCAATTACTTGATAGCATAGAGTTAGTAAAGAATGCACAAGATACATTTAGTATCCTTTGAATGTATTTTAAGAGCATTTGCTTCTGACGCTTAATGTATAATTTACTGGATTGCAAGTTACATCATTATAATGCTACACATTGGGAAAGGTACCAAAGGAAAAGTCTTTGAAGTGTGAACTAGTATGAAGTATATTTTCTGGTGAGGGAGGCGTGAATTAAAAAAAAAATCTTAGGAGGGGAAAAATGTTATTTGTTTCCTGCCTAAGGCCAAAGTTTCTGAAATTAGAAGGGGAAAAAATATCCTCTTTATTTTTATCTCTGACCCATGTTTCATTCTAGCAACATTTACTGTTCCAAAATCTTCATAAGGAGTTTTAAAAGATTGGCTGACATTTTTTTTTTATCTCCGTGGCCTAACTGCATCTTATGTTAAATGCGTAGCATGCTGTGTTGTCTGTTTTTTTTAAATAATAATAATTTAATATTAAATGCAGGGAGGTGATATTCACTGGGAGCACAGTATTCACTGCAGCCTGCTGTGGCTTATTTAAGCAACAGTGGGTTGCGGCACATTCTGGTGGCTATTTTGAATATTCAAACTGTGGCAGATGGGAGCTCTGGCTTCTCATGTTGTGTGAACCCAACGAGGGTGGCGTATGTGAGGGTGAAACAACCCTCTCATAGTCCATGGATTATGTGAGGTTGTTTAACATTTGCATACTCTCGCCAGGTTTGCACAGCAGAATAAGCCACAGTGACTGCCTGCTGTGGCTTGAATACACAAAAGGGTGGCCAGCAGACGCTGCAATTCATTGTGGTAATCATGTGAACAGGCCTGAAGTCTAACCCTTCCCTCTCCAGCTACAATTACAGTGGGTAAGTTTACTCAATCAAACAATCCACCATGGCTTAAATAAATCATGTTGGCTTATTTTAAACCCTGGGGCATGTCGGGCACCATTTCCCTAATTACCCGCCCGGATGTGATTTGTATAATCCAAACCCATGTATAATCCAAACCCTACAACACACCATGGGTTATTTGAGGACTGTTTCCCCCTCAAACAAGCCATGTTGGCCAGATTTGAATGACACAACAAGCCATGCCTGGCAGGTAATTAGATAAATGGAGGCCAGCATGCATTGGCACGCAGCGGAAATTAAAATAAGCCATTGTGGTTTATTTTGATCATGCAAACCGGGTCATAGAAAATCATTTCCCATGTGACAATTATCCTTTGAAGAAAGGATCCTTGGAGTACCTCGCTCTAGATGAACTGCTACAAATGGATGTGCAGAGAGGGTGATTTAAGTAAGGGAAGGGTTAAACCTCCTTTCCACACACACTGATTAGTATTCAGTTAAAAAAATGCATGCAGCGCTGCACACTATGCATTTAACACAACATGTTGTTATGCCTTGATCCAGTGTTTTCTCTATCAAGTCCTACTTGCTCTTTCAAAAAACAAAACAAAACACCAAAAAAAGTAAAAAAGTAGTGTTGGGCTCTAGAATACTGAAAATTCTTATTTCACATTTGATGGAATAGTTTTGGTATTTTTTCTGCACCTACTCATTTATTTTAATACTAAGTGCAGTGTGCATGTGTGTGCGCATGCTGATATTTATCAGGACTACAGTGAGCAGGGAGAGGAAGTTTTTAACCCTTCCCTTACCAATGGTATTTGCATACCATTTTTCTATAAAATATATCCATATAAAACAGCAAGACCAAGCAGTAAAACAACAACCACAACAGCCAACAATCACCTATACAGGGATGAGCAATATACAGACCTCTAGATGTTTTGGCCTACAACTTCCCTGATGGGAAATGTAGGCCAAAACATCTGGAGGGTCACAAGTTGCCCACCCCTGAGTTTTGGAGAATGAAAAAGCCACTGTAGAAAAGTCTGTCTGTCCAGTAGCCTCCTGCTTCACATCTGAAGATTTCCAACTGCTCATGAGAGATGGTGGCTATTCAATGGGACTGAAGAAATAAATGTTTCTGAGCATATGCAAAGGGAATTCTTCCTCACTGAAGCACCAAAATGAATTAGCTCCTCTGTGAGCTTTTAACAGACTGTTGGCAAGCTGCTTCTTCTTCTTCTTCTTCTTCTTCTTCTTCTTCTTCTTCTTCTTCTTCTTCTTCTTCTTCTTCTTCTTCTTCTTCTTCTTCCTCTTCTTCAAGTCAATAGGTTCAACTTGGCCCTACCATTAGGCAGAGTGAGGCAACCATCTGTAGTGGCCCTTTCTTAGAACATTCCTTAGGGCAGTAGCAGCCCATTCTTAGTGTGATCCTTTTCCTATGGATTGTTCCCTCCAAGAAGCACCAGAAGTAGTATGGTTATGGAAGAGCAGCAGTTCTGAGATTAATAACTAGCATATGGGAAGTGATAATGAATTACCCTATTTCTTCGATTCTAAGACACACTCCCCCCCCCCCCATATAAACATCTCTAAAAATGGGATGCGTCTTAGAATCGTGGGTGTGTCTTAGGGTTTTTATTTCTGTTGGTGGTACTGAAATTAGTGTGCGTCTTACAATCAATGGCATCTTACAATCGAAGAAATACGGTACTTACCAAATTGGTGTAGGCGAGTTATAGCATCATGGACAGTGGTTTACTACAAGCAATTATAATATGGGCCAAACTTCAAGTTGAAGGAGATGCCACCACAAACTGGTTGTGGACACTCTACAGAGAGCCTAGCACTTCTGGTTAATCAACACTGGAATAGTTTATTGACTCAGTCCCTGACACATATGAATGAATAAGACAACTCTTGTATTAGTGAATTATATTTGAGGGGGAAATTTCCTAATAAGAAAGAGAACGTGAGTGCAGGAGGACCTTAAAGTGTAAGAAAGTTTAGCACGATGACACATCCTATTACTTTGCGGCATTTCAGCTAACAATGCATAAAGTGACAATATGCTGGAACTTTATATGTTTTTCAGATATAGAATCTAATTGTGCTGATTAGCTAAAGTGAATGGTTATTTTTAAGCATTTTAAAGTTCTAACGTATGCATATTCCAGGTATTTGTGTTTCACCATGCCAGCGTCCTCATCCATGACTAATAGATCCTTTATGCTGAGAAAAGCTTTACTAAGTAGTGGCCTGGGTAGCCAAGTGCTCCTGGAGTGAAGACATTTGAAAGACATTTTATGTGGTGGCACCATGCAGAGGGCATTAATCTTGCTTGTGATTTCCTCTTACTGTAACAATGAAAAAGCTTTAAACGTAGAAATCTCGTTAAATCAATCATTCTTGGGAATTTAGATGCACAGTGTGATAAAGGCAACAACTTTCAATACCTAGAGGCAAGTTTTGCCATATGTTTCGTATGCTGGGATGTTTGGGGGAGAAGGCTGCAACATGGATTTTTAGTGCTTTTTAAAATGCACCCACTGATTTACACTATTGTTTTCGAGTAAATAATTCCCACTACAAAAAAAATAAAACGCAATAAAATACAATAAAATACAACAAAGCATCCAAATCCTATTAATAAACAATTAATATGCATGTAATGTGTAAAGTTACATTTAGGATATAGCCATAACCACTGAGAAAGGGCAATTGGCTGAAGCATTTATTATTTAGTGAGAAAACTCAGTATTATTTTGTCTATGAGAAATGTGTACAGTTGGATGGAAAGGAAAGGCTAACCATGAATGAAATTAATGTATTCAATGATGTTACACCTGTGTGTCTGATACAGAAAGGCACTATTTATTTATAAGGTTTTATTCTGCCAGTATTGTTATTTCAGAAGGTTTTTGCACTACAATAAATTGAACATGCCTTGAGTCTACTCTCTCTCTCTCTCTCATCTCTCTCTCTGATGGCCTTTTTTTGGTTTTTTAGGAATTGGTTGTTTATTAAGGCTATATTTTCATAATTATGATAGTTTAATTTTTTCATATTCTGTTAGCTTCCTTGAATGTGCAAATGATTAGTTTTTTTAAAAAAAATACAATTAAAATATTTGACACTGCTAGAATTTGTTTCTTTACTTTCAGAGTGTCTCTCTTTAGTAATGTTTGAAAAAGTCAAAGATCGTGTCATTTTGCATCACAAAATGATGGCTGACCACGACTAATCCTCAAACATTTGTCAAGCCAAGGTTTCCCATGGAAGAAGATTCCACTCTCCCTCCACCCCACCCCACCCCACTCTTCTAAGCATTGTAGTCCTGGGAGCACACTGGGACACTGTCTTTTTACATGAGCAATGATATCTAAGTAAACTTAAATTATCTATTTATCAACAACTTTGATCCCCAGGACTTAAGGGAAGCTGACAAGTCTGAGGTGGGGTTAGATGACAAAATGTGAAATACTACACAGTGGGTTATGCATCACGAGACACATATGAAATAACCCAGATTTTAAGTTTTTAAAAATCATATTCCAACTTTATATTCATCTTAAACATTTCTATATGGTGATCAAGAACCATGTTCATTTTCATTAGGGGGAATTATTTTTAGTACTGTGTGTCAACAAGGGGAAAATCTCTGCTGAATTCAAAGGACTTGCTAGGTGTGTATATTTTATATATATACAGATTTGGGATTGCCAGTAACCAGATAGTAGGGTGTCAACCTGGTCATCATCATCATCATCATCATCATTATTATTATTATTATTATTATTATTATTATTATTATTATTATATTTATTTGCATCTCGCCTTTTGCCCAATACTGAAGGAGAAAAGATGACAGCACTGAGACTTTGTGCACTGGTGTGAAGAGCCATTGTTCTCTGCATTATGTTATAAAGACATTCCTACACTGTATACAAAGCAAATGGATCTTAGGCAAACAAGGCAATGACTGGTACGAATGGAAAGTGTGTGTGTGTGTGTGTGTGTGTGTATACATGACTCTGGTCCTGGAAATGTGGAGTAAGTGCCTGAGTAAAGAATGGTGATAGGAAACGATCACAAGGACCGTTATTAGAAACCAATTGAACCCCAGTTATTCTTCGAGCTGAGACCCACAAGTGTGAGGGATGATTAAGCAGAAAGACAGAGAGAACTCCATGGCAGTTACAGATTTCAAAATGGGTCGGAGGTGGGGGGTTGGTATAGAATAGGGTAACAGTTGTATTGAAAAGGGAATTTCAGCAGGTGTAATTTGTTAAAGATACAGGAACCCTATCCTCCTTTTCATATGGTCACCCCAGCACAGAGTCTCAGGGAGATTCCTGAGAAAGGGCAAAGGGCATTTTTTGCAGGGAATGGAGGGGGGGGGGTTGGGATTTCCGCAAGAGAAATTAATGCACATTAATACCCTCCACCCCCCCACAATAAGTACTATCAATTTTGATGAAGTTAACTTAGGTGATCTATTTTATTTTTAATAAAGAAGTATTAACCAAGCTAATTGAAACCAAAATAAGGGAAATTATAATAAGGCCTGCAGGGCATGGGTGGAGGAGAAAGATCCTCCACCCCCTTAATCCCCCTTAGAAGGGGAAGATTAATCCCCTCTTTTGAGGTAAGGCTAGCCAAGGCCGGGTGGAGGAGAAAGAGAAAAGACCTCATAGCCTGGGCGTAACTCCTGCAAGGCTGCCATGGATACCCCAAAGGGGGCAATATTGACCAATGTCTCCCTTCTCCAAGCTTCAGTCGCTTCTTCTCTTTCCTGTCTATCCTGGGCTTTTGGCTGAGCCTGCTCTCTCCTCTCTATGGTCTTCATACCTCTTCTGCAGCAAGCAACTCTTTCTTCCTTTCCATGCCATCCACACCTCTTAGGCAGCTGTTTCTCTCCCTGTCCCTGCTCCAGGCTTCTTCAGCAGTCTTCTCATTCTTCTTTCTCCTGCATGCTGCTCATGCCTCTTCAATTACTTCTCTTTCCTGCCTGCCAGATGCTTCCCCTTTGCCCTCAGCGGCACCATTGGCATCTTGGAGAGGATACTGAGAGTCAGACAAATATGGCGAACATTGTAAACAACCCACTGGTAAAGAAAAAAACGAGAGTTACGTTTAGCAAAAATCTGGCAGTCTTACTGGGGCTTTCTCTTCTGGAGCGATCCCTGATGGGTTTCTTGCCACCTGGGTTTCCAGTCTGGGCTTTAGCTCAGAGAGTTCCAGCAGCCTGCTTGTGTGGAGTCCTGGTTAATGGCCCGGTATCATCATCTATGTTGGGGTTCATACCTAGCTCCACTGCACCACAACCTGTAAGCTTACAGGCATTTCCCAGCCACCTGAGCTCTCTGATGCTTCCTCTTCCAAATTATTCATTGCTCAAGGATAGGACCATGATAGTATGCTTATATATATACCTGTAGCTGAGTAAAAACTGTAGCATGAAAAACTACACTGGTACTAGAAAATGTACCCTGATTAGCAATGCACACGGGAATTCGCTATTTGGGATGGGTATAAGAGCTACTCCCTCCTGGCTAAATACCTATTTCTGATTTTGTGATGAATATTTTTGAATAGCTATGCTCTTGTAAGTTATGTTCAGCACATTTCTCACCTGTTTGCTTGCTTATTTATGATGAAGCTGTACTCCTTTCCCATGCCGTTTTCTTTTCTTGCTATAAAACATAGAGGAATCTATAAACAGTAATAGACTGCTAAAAGAACAAGCTGAAAATAATTAATGGAGTTATTAGACAGGAATTAATCAAGGCAAACAATACACGACTTGTCTGTTATTTGGTTTAGAGAAACTATTACTGTCATTAAATAACCAAAACATATCACTTCTATTGAGAGACTGCGATATTTCCTTTGATGACTCTATCCAGAGAAAAAGGAATGATTTGTGTGATTGTAAAGAAAGATAAATATCAATTGCCAGACAGTAAATATGTATTAGGCAGGTAGGTCAAGAGTACAGGCAGAACTAATAAATAATATCTAATTTCAGAAATGCTTCTTTGTAAATGGTCCATCGGAGGACACTCAAGAACAAGTAATAACAAGTAATTACCACATGACATGTTTTAACCACCCTGTTATTATCACAATCAAGGTAGTTGAAGAATTATTAAGGGGTGGGCTTTGTGTCCATTCAGCATATCGTTGTAGGTGAATTGGGACGCTACTCTCTGTTTGTAACCCAGTTGTGGTATTTTTTCACATTATTTAGCATGGCTTGTACAGACATAAATCCATGTGTGTCACATAATTTGTGAAGATTAATCTTTCTAGATGGTTTTGCTAGCCATTAGAAGAAGGGTCTTTATCTATTTCACTGTAATGGTATGGGGAGAGAATGAGAAGAGTGTAAGTGATTTATTTATGGTGACTAACTTCCAACAAAAATTGTAATTGCAAGCCCATGGAATGTGATAGGGTTGGTTCATACAGTAAGCGTACCCCACACAATTGCCTCTGTGTGAGGCCAAGGGCTTGTCTACACGGCTTGTTTACCCCAACCTAAATGTGCATATTCGCGTTTCAGGACACATGACAGAGCTGTCCATTCACCGTAGCGCAAGTTTTTTTACATGATAATGCGCATATTCGTATTTGCGATTTACCGCGACTTTTGGATCACGTCTGAGTTTGTACAACATTATGGTTATGTGTCTCTGGGTGAGTTAAATCGCATTTTGACATGTGGGGAGAGCTCAAGGGTAGGACAATGTGATTGGCCAATTTCCCGATTTCCCACCAATCGGTGGTCTTGTTCCTTTGCATTGTTTTTAGTTTCCTCTGATTCTGCAGAGCTCCGCAGAGAAAGTGGGGGAATGGGCATCCTCCTTTGTGGCCTCATTCCTTCCCCCCCCCCCACTCCCGGTTTCTGTTATATGAATCTGCGGAGCTCTGCATATAAAATTTATAGTTTCCATTGTCTCTACTCAGTAGCATTGTATATGCATATATGTGCATGTGCGCATTTATAACTGCACTATTAAAAAAATCAGGAAATAAATAGCTGTTGCTGCTGCAGTGTGATGCTCTTTACCTAGATTCGAATCAACAAAAATTCGGGTTTATATTCAATGAGGAGCAATCCCGTTGTTGTATAGATGGGGGCCAGCTGTAGGCTTGTAGCCCAAATAGGATCTTATGCAAAATGCTGATTTAGGAACCACCACATTTTATTTATTTATCAAATGGTTATGTATATTAACATTTAAATGTTGCTTTCCTACCACTGGTTCCCCAAAGTAATCATATTGAGCTAAAACAATAGGAAAAAGGAAAGGAACATCTCGTGCAAGCACTTGAGTCATTACTGACTCCTAGAGGGATGCCTGCTTTCGCTGATGTTTTCTTGGTAGACTTTGTAGCTGGGTGGTTTGCCATTGCCTTCCCCAGTTGCAGTTACCTTTCCCCCAGCTAGCTGGGTACTCAACATAGACAACATAGTCAATGGAGCAGCAGTAACACAGTAAAACACAAACATATTAAATACACAATAAGCAGGAGAGACAGATAAAACCAACAATGCAGAGGAACAAATTAGTATAAATTAAAGGCCTACCAGAAGTTGAGGCAAACTTAAAAGAGGTGTATATATATATAATGGGGATTAAGGAGAAAATTGTTTAGTTTGCACTTTAATGCAAACTTTTCGAATTTTGGACTTTTGAACCCATCACAAACTGTAACTCAGCTGTCCTTCAAACTTTGCACTTCTCTGAATTTTGCAATGGAGTTCTCCAGTTAATCAATGAATACAAATATGTGTATATTAGGGAAAGGTACACACAAATATATATATTTGCTTATAAATATGTGTATGTTAGGAAACATCACATTAAAAAGTGCAGATGTTATGAGAAATGTGCACAAAAATTCATTAAAAAAATCATGCTAACTTAAAAAAATATATCCTAAAGTTTGAGATGAACCAAATTTAAGACTGGAAAATGTGAAACTGAAATTGACAGATATGCCCATTCCTAATATACAGATAGCATTTTGGTAAGTATCTTGGGGCTCACTTACACCAAGCAGGATATTCCACTGTGGAATTGGTATGAAAGTGGTATATAAAAGGCAGGAGCCACACTATGGCTTTATAGAGGTACTGAAGTGGACTGCAGGATTTACACTACTGTTTTATGGTGGTACTGAAGTGCACTGACAACTGTTTGGGCCCATGACACATCTACACCAACCAGGATATAACACTATGAAAGCGGTATATGGAATGTATCAATGGGCCCCAACAGTTGTCAGTGCACTTCACTACCGCTATAAAGCAGTAGTGTGGCTCCTGCCTTTTATATACTGCTTTCATATTGCTTTCATGATGGAATATCCTGCTTGATGTAGATGAGCCCTTGGTAGACTGTATTGTATAAATTCCAATATATGGTTTTAAATGTTGTAGGTAGGAATAAAGGTATAATTAAAATTAAATAAACAAGATGGTCATTATTGACCATCACAAGGTAAGAGGAAAGAGGTTAAATCTGTCTCCAGAAGGAGGGACTGGTTTAGAAGCACATTGGGAGTCAATGCAGTTCAACTAGCAATGGAGGCACATGCTCCAAGTAATAAGCCTGTCAGCATTTTGCACCAGCAGCTGTTTTTGAACACTCTTCAGAAGCAGCCACGTGTGAGCTGTATGCTTGTTGTTGTTTATTCGTTCAGTCGCTTCCGACTCTTCGTAACTTCATGGACCAGCCCACGCCAGAGCTTTCTGTCGGCTGTCGCCACCCCCAGCTTCCCCAAGGTCAAGTCTGTCACCTCCAGAATATCATCCATCCATCTTGCCCTTGGTCGGCCCCTCTTCCTTTTGCCTTCCACTTTCCCTAGCATCAGCCTCTTCTCCAGGGTATCCTGTCTTCTCATTATGTGGCCAAAGTACTTCAGTTTTGCCTTTAATACCATTCCCTCAAGTGAGCAGTCTGGCTTTATTTCCTGGAGTATGGACTGCTTTGATCTTCTTGCAGTCCAAGGCACTCTCAGAATGTTCCTCCAACACCACAGTTCAAAAGCATCTATCTTCCTTCGCTCAGCTTTCCTTATGGTCCAGCTCTTGCAGCCATAGGTTACTACGGGGAATACCATTGCTTTAACTATGCGGACCTTTGTTGTCAGTGTGGTGTCTCTGCTCTTAACTATTTTATCAAGATTTGTCATTGCTCTCCTCCCAAGAAGTAAATGTCTTCTCATTTCCTGGCTGCAGTCAGTGTCTGCAGTAATCTTTGAGCCCAGAAATACAAAGTCTGTCACTGCCTCCACATTTTCTCCCTCTATTTGCCAGTTATCAATCAAGCTGGTTGCCATAATCTTGGTTTTTTTGAGGTTTAACTGCAACCCAGCTTTTGCACTTTCTTCTTTCACCTTTGTCATAAGGCTCCTCAGCTCCTCCTTGCTTTCAGCCATCAAAGTGGTGTCATCTGCATATCTGAGGTTGTTAATGTTTCTTCCTGCGATTTTAACTCCAGCCTTGGATTCGTCAAGCCCAGCACGTCGCATGATGTGTTCTGCATACAAGTTGAATAGGTAAGGTGAGAGTATACAGCCCTGCCATACTCCTTTCCCAATCTTAAACCAGTCCGTTGTTCTGTGGTCTGTTCTTACCGTTGCTACTTGTTCGTTATACAGATTCCTCAGGAGGCAGACAAGATGACTTGGTATCTCCATACCACCAAGAACTTGCCACAGTTTGTTATGATCCACACAGTCAAAGGCTTTAGAATAGTCAATAAAACAGAAATAGATGTTTTTCTGGAACTCCCTGGCTTTCTCCATTATCCAGTGGATATTGGCAATTTGGTCTCTAGTTCCTCTGCCTTTTCTAAACCCAGCTTGTACATCTGGCAATTCTCTCTCCATGAATTGCTGGAGTCTACCTTGCATGATCTTGAGCATTACCTTTCTGGCATGTGAAATAAGTGCCACTGTCCGATAGTTTGAACATTCTTTAGTGTTTCCCTTTTTTGGTATGGGGATATAAGTTGATTTTTTCCAGTCTGATGGCCATTCTTGTGTTTTCCAAATTTGCTGGCATATGGCATGCATCACCTTGACAGCATCTTGCAATATTTTAAACAGTTCAGCTGGGATACCATCATCTCCTGCTGCCTTGTTATTAGCAATGCTTCTTAAGGCCCATTCAACCTCACTCTTCAGGATGTCTGGCTTTAGCTCACTGACCACACCGTCTGAGCTATCCCCAATATTATTATCCTTCCTATACAGATCTTCCGTATATTCTTGCCACCTTTTCTTGATCTCTTCTGTTTCTGTTAAGTCCTTGCCATCTTTGTTTTTGATCATACCCATTTTTGCCTGGAATTTACCTCCGATGTTTCTAATTTTCTGGAAGAGGTCTCTTGTCCTTCCTATTCTATTGTCTTCTTCCACTTCCGCATATTGCTTGTTTAAAAATAATTCCTTATCTCTTCTGGCTAATCTCTGGAATTTTGCATTTAATTTGGCATATCTCCCCCTATCACTGTTGCCTTTTGCTTTCCTTCTTTCTTGGGCTACTTCCAGTGTCTCAGCAGACAGCCATCTTGCCTTCTTGCTTTTCTTTTTCTTTGGGATGTATTTTGTTGCCACCTCTTGGACAATGTTCTGAACTTCTGTCCATAGTTCTTCCGGGACCCTATCTACTAACTCTAGTCCCTTAAATCTATTCTTCACTTCCACTGCATATTCATTAGGAATATTAGTGAGCTCATATCTAACTGATCTGTGGGTCTTCCCTATTCTCTTTAGTTTGATTCTAAATTGTGCAATAAGAAGTTCGTGATCTGAACTACAGTCAGCTCCAGGTCTTGTTTTTACTGTCTGTATAGATGTCCTCCACCTTTGGCTGCAAAGGATGTAGTCAATCTGATTTCGGTGTCGGCCATCTGGTGAAGTCCATGTATAAAGCCATCTTTTCGGTTGTTGGAAGAGAGTGTTTGTTATTCACAGTGAGTTGTCCTGGAAGAATTATATCAGCCTATGTCCCGCTTCATTTTGTTCTCCTAGACCATGCTTACCTGTAATTCCAGATGTCATTTGACTGCCCACCTTAGTGTTCCAGTCTCCTGTAATGAAAATAACATCTCTTTTTGGTGTATTATCCAGTAGCTGCTGCAGATCCTCATAGAACTGATCTACTTCTGCTTCTTCAGCATCTGTGGTTGGGGCATATATTTGGATCACTGTGATGTTAAATGGCTTGCCCTGAATTCGAATTGAGATCATTCTATCATTTTTTGGATTGTATCCAAGCACTGCTTTAGCCACTTGGGTGAAATGCAACATTGCATCAACTTACTTCTGCTCACAGAATGGGGCATTCTCCTCTCACCCATCCTCCCTGCTGCAGCCCCCCTGTGCATCCTCAAATCTGCTCTGGAGGATCCCCAACCCTCCAGAGATTTTGAGATGGTATGTGGGGCTGCAAGGGGAAGCAGAATTTCCCCCTCCCTATTCTGTGGACTGAAACCATTCCAGTGGCCGGAGGAGCTATGTAACTGGATCCAATCCGTAGTTACAATGGCATACAGAGATCAAGGTGTGGGAGCTCCCTGCACTTGCAAGTATATTACAAGCCATACATAGACAGCGCCCAGAATCTTTATCACATGCATGGTCCCTTCACAGCCATATCACATATGTTCCTGCCAAGGATATCTGGTGATGCCAGCCAGTACCTTATGAAGGTGCATCTCTGGGAATGAGAGTGTGAGAAACAGGGTCATCATACCGTGGCCTCCAATAAGGACTGCAGCGTGGGATCGTTCCTTTTGCATCAGTTGTAAATACTGTAGGGTTCAAGTACAGCTTGCACTCATACTCCCTAGGCTCCCTATGCAGGGACATGATGGAACCTATAAGCACTTCTTTCTCTTTTTAAAGGGATGTTTAGTGCTGCTTTTAGTTCTATATGGTCTACATACACCTCTTGTTTACAATAACAAACACTACATGGGTTAGGGTTAGGGTTAAGAGAAAACGCTTTTAATATATATTTAATGGAAATATATCACCTTTATTGAGATAACAGTAATGCTGTTTTTTAATCAGCTAAAGGGAAAGTTTTTAAAAAATGGTTAAAGCCCCCTCTTTCTTCCAGCTAGAAAAACATACACGTCGACCAAGCAAAATCACTCTTCCTGCCAAAAGGCTCTGACGTCGACCTCACTTGTCTAAATTTCAGCCCATATTTTTCTTGGGAAAGCTGGTAATTTAGTTACTGTACAATGGCATTTGCTGGTTTTGAGCATATCCTCTGTAAAACCCAGCTGACTCAAGGGCAAAATGATGGATTTTTCAAGATCTGAGAAAGTACAAGTTGTAAACACCGGGCAATAAAAATGCCTTCCACGCAATTTCCCATTGGCCGATTGTCAAGTTGTTCCCTTCCCACACTTGCATTGTACAAGATCTATATTTTCTTAAGCCAGTGACCCTGCGACATTGTATGCTCTGGTTTGCACACTTAACTGTCACTTACATGCAGCACAAATAAAGAATAACGGGGTTCAGTGCTAACAAGGGAACGTCTGCTAAATGTTGCCACCCAATATAACACCTAAACTCATGTTTAGAGTGCTACGACCCCAGGGCAAATGATAAATCAAGCGCCTGATGGTAGGGTTGCAAAAATTAAAGATATATTTTCCAGATGATACATTTAGGAGGTATCTTTAAAAAAAATCACAGCATAGACAATAATATTTGTTGCTCTGTAAATCATATCCTCCCATCAAACTAACCTCCCAGAGAACACATATATACTACGCAGCTGACTGCAAGCATAGAGTATCGACTTTCCCATTTACAATTTTCCCAGTGGAGAAACTGGTGAAGATTTGCATCTGTCTTCTGCCATACTATTCCAACAGGTAAAAGAAAAAGAAAAAAGGCCAAAGATGTCATATATCCTAAATCCTCAGATTAGAGCAATTATTTTTTTAAACTTTCTGTCTTCAGGAAACTCCTTTGACATTGACATGGCTCCTGAGAAACTGCTGAGTGTTGCAGAGGATTATGGGGAGAGTTCTAGGGTGCAAACAGTTCATGAGAGGTTCTTTTCATTGGGACAATCTCTCCCCCCTCCCTCTCCCTTCCTCTCTCCCTCTCTGTCCCTCTCTCTCTCTCTCTCTCTCCAGGGTGTATATCCTAAGAATCAGTTAACACTCCTCCCACCCCCATATCGGGGCATTTAGAGGAGAGGATTGGTAATGGTAGATAACCTGTCTTTCAGAAAAGCTTGTCCCACTATTACCCCTGAAAAGTCTCTGATGTCTGGCAGGTCAAAACTTGCCACAACATAGTAACTGGGTGGGGAGGTCACACCAATATTCACAGTGCATTCTTCCTAGATCGGATGGGGGTGCTGTCTTGACAATGATACATTGGTGCCGTGAGCCCCCAAAACCCCACGCTTGTGCTCCTGTGGCATTGTTCCCATGGCAAGGAGCAAGCACGGGGTTTGCATTCATCAATCAGAGGAGGAGGAGCCACTGGCACCCTGTGTGCCGCCATCCCATGCTCTACCACACCTCCACACATCACTGCATGAGTGCCGTCGTGCGTCTGCGCTTCCCTCCCCAGTTTCCCCCCACCTTACCTTGTGGGGATTTCCCCACCAAGCGTTTCCTTCTCCCCATGCCATCTGCCCAGCCATGCCTCTGGAGCGGTGACAGACAGCAAATGGGCTGTCATCGCCTCACTCCAGAGAAAAAAATCAGGGTAAGCCCTGGCATTTTTTATTTTGGAGCTTTGGGGGAAAGCCCTGAGATGGCTCCACAGTGGCTTCTGCATTGTATAAGCAACAGAGCGTCACCCCAGGGCTTTCCCCACATATAGACAGTCCCCAGGTCTCCTGACATATCAGGATGTATTAGGAACTTCCCTAGGCCGTGGTGCTCAACAGTAAAATCAGTGAGAGCTCTGGGCAGGCTTATTACGGTTTCGGCATTATGGCTGACCTGAAGAATTCTGCTAAGTTTCATGTTTTGGCCAGAATCTGTCACCCACCCATCTGGCCCCTACTGAATCCTGTAAATAATCTGCCTGTAAACTCCAGATTTTGCAGAATCCTTTAGGTGGGCTTCATCCATTTCTAGCTGGGATCAAACTTCCATAGAGTGGAACTCATACTGGGAAGCAATCCATGCACACTTTTCTGGGTGGGCAGAGACCACAAATGGCTCTCTATTTCCATTATAGGGGTGCTTTGTCTTGAATTACTCAGTAAAACTGGTGGTGTCAGTGGGATAGTTATTGCACACTCAATTCTGTAATTTCATTTTAGAGCCACTTACTCCCAAGCAAGACTCCCTAGAGTACAGCCAGCCGCAGTGGTGTAAAATTCAGGCTTTTCTAGTTGCAGACAGAACATTCATTGCTTTATGGCCCTACTCCAGGTCTAGGGTAGCTATTTCAAGAGTGAACTTCTCCTGATGGCATTCTAGCTTGCTTTCTGAAATTTCTGCATCTAGTCTAATTTTATTTTTAGTCATCTTATTCAGGTGTTTTGAACAAAACAGCCTATCTTTGTAGTTTTAATTTTGGTTAATTAACAAAATAGGGAAGATCAATCCCTCAAATCCTGTTGAATTACAGTGGACTCCCCAACATTTTGGGTGCCATGAATACATTTGGAGTTTTGAGAAAATACTGTGGGCACCACCTCTGAGCTGTTCCTCTCCCTGCGCTGCTCCAAGGTTGCTCCCTGTGCAGACTAAGGCCCTGTTCAGAAAACACCTTAAACCACTGTGGTTATGGTGTCTTCTGAACAGGGCCAAAGAGAAAACACCCCCAGAAATGCTGGTTTTGCATGGGAACTCTCCAAAGGTCACATTGAGTACAATTAGAATGGATCCTCTTGAATTTGCATGGCTTTTACATGGGATCCAGACCAAACAACATCAAATTAAAGCTTTCACAGATCTGGTGCTTGCCAGTGCTGTCATGACACAGATCCTCATGATTCTTCATTATTTTTACATGGGATGCCAACAAAACCACCATCAAATCAGGTTACATCCATGAACAGGACAGTGATCTGTGATTTGCTAGAGGCTTGGGGGTGGGGGCATCCCATGTAATCCTGAAGTTCCATAATGATCTCTGCCTTGGATCCATGTTTTTATGCCATAGCAGGAAATGAAGATGGTGGGTGTCTTGAGCTGTAGGTAGCACTTTGCAGTGCACCCACCAGCCATCCAATAAACATAGGAGTTTATATGGCTCAGAAGATGCAGGCAGTAGAAAGTCTCATGGATGCTGTGGAATGTCTACATGGGTACCATATTTATTTATTTATTTAAAATATTTATATCCCGCCCTATATCACTAAGATCTGAGGGTGGCATACAAATAAAAACATACAGTATAAAACAATAAATATACACAGTTAAAAACAAATTAAACCTTGATCCAAGTTAAAACAATATATAATTTAAAAGCAATAGATACAGTTAAAACAGTTAAAACATGTGCCAGTGAGTTTAACCATCAAAGGCTTTGTTAAAAAGCTATGTTTTTACTTGGCGTTGAAATGAAATCAATGTTGGCGCCAATTGGGCCTCCCAGGGGAGGGCATTCTACAGTTGGGGTGCCACCACAGAGAAAGCCCTCTCCCTTGTCCCATAATAACATATATGTTGCATTGGTGGGATTGCCCTCATGCACCACATTGAGATAACAGGAGAGCTTCAGCTATTGGGCTGTATAGAAATGTATTAAATATATAAACAAACAGTAAGGGGTAGCAGGATAAAGTGACCTGTTTTGCATGATTGCTTTATGGTTAATAATCCATGGTGGCTTGTTAACCATCTTTCATGTGTGTTAGCATAATTACTCTCGGCACCATGGCCTGTTGTGTTGCGTGAACCTAGTCAGGGTGGCTTGATGCTGTGGTTAACAAGCCATGGGCTTCTATAGGATTCTGGGATGGCTTGTGAACCAAGGCCACAAAACACCCTGGCCAGACTAACATGACACAACAAGCTGCATTGCTGAGGGTAATTATACTAATACTCCTGGCTGTGAATGGTATGTGCAGCGGGGTAAGGGGAATTCAGCCACCATGGCTGATTTCCCCAGCTGTGATGGTGCAAACCAGGCCTTTGGTTCTGAGCCTGCAGCCCATTGGGGGCATTCATGGAGGTCATTTCCCATAGAAGCTGCTTGTACCTCCTTGGGAATGTCCTTTGAAGAAACGGACTCTAGGGGATTCCAGACCTCCATGTGCTACCTTTTGTCTTCTCAGAGCTGGTGGACAATGAATGGAAGGAAAAGGCATAAGCTAGGGCCATTCCCTCCCATTCATTGTCCAACACTGAGGGACTGAGATTTATTTCCTACTGGAGAGGGAGCAACTGCAGGGGGAGCAACAAAGCATCCACTTTCCCACACCTTTTAAAAACGGAAACAGAAGACGGTAGCTTTATTTTACAAATCATGCTTAAACATCTTAGCACTGAATTATTCATACCAATAATATACTAAATCTATAACCCTGAATTAATTGCCCTTGGTGGTGAGTGGAACTAATAATTTTGCATTTGAAATACAAACATATCCTGTACTAGGAAAATATTAACATAATTCCCATCATAGGCTGGTAAACATTGCTACCTTTTCTGCCAGTATTTTGGTGCACATTTTGCTTATGTGGATTGACTGTGTGAGTTCTGAATTGGTTGCCCTTGGCTGTGAAGTGTTTGGTACAATTTGTAATTTTCTTAGGATATCAGTGATGCAGCCAACTCATAAATCAGTATAGTTTGCTTTTTTGTCTAATGCAGCTCATCATATATTCTCTACACCCAAAATGTAATCCTTTGTTGGGATGGCTTAAAATGGAATTGGTTCCCATTCGAAGAGGTGGTTTCTCAACAGTAGGGAAAAGAGAAATTGGCTTCACACTGTAGCCCATGGACAGTGTGGGGATGTACAGATACCTACTGTGCACTTTTATGACTTACAGGCCTCCACAGGTCATATAATTCACATATTTTGAAAGAATGTATTCTCCCTTATGAGCCTGCCCGTGCTTTCAGATCTTCTGGAGAAGCCCTTCTTTCAGTCCCACCATCTTCACAGGTGCGCTTGGTGGGAACATGGGAGAGGGCCTTCTCGGTGGCTGCTCCAGTGCTCTGGAACTCTCTTCCCAGGGAAGCTAGGCTGGCTCCCCCCTTGAAGGGCTTTTGGAAGCAGGTTAAAACTGTTTTGTTCCAGCAGGCCTTTGGAGAATAATCTGGCCCTCCATCTATGTTAATGTCTTATAATTTTGTTGTGTATTTTAAATGTTTGTGGTTTTGTTCCCCCCCCCCATGTATGTTTTAAACTTTGTAAGGCCGCCTTGAGGCTCAGCATTGGGCAAAAGGCGGGATACAAATAAATATAATAATAATAACAATAATAATAATACAATCACTTACCTAACATGGATCTAGATTTATGGTGGATCAAATGTACTGATAGAAATGGACTTCCCTGCCCCCTCCTCCCCATGACAGCCCCTCCAGCCCCTTGAAAGTGATACACAGAAAGTCAGGAGACCCTGCTGAATGGGGTGAGCTGTGGTGTGGAGGTGAGGGGGGATCCCCAAAAATCAGGTGGTGGGATCTTATGCAAGCAGAACCCTTCCTCTCAAGAAGGCAAATTCTGGATCCAATCTGTGGTCCATAGTATTTTGCTGGTGGTGACGTGGACTGGTCTTGATTCAGTGTAAATCTGGATCCAACCCAACAACAACAACAACAGTATTGAATTCTGCAACATAAAATGCCCAAGTTGGCCCACCGTTTGGACAAGTGAGACATTGTTGCAGTCACCAGTCCCATTTTGCTAGAATAGTACATACTACTCTGTGTTTAAATTCTATCTTAACAGTTGTAAGCTCAGTCACAATTTTAGAAGAGAGCACTTTGGCCAAGCTATTCCAATTTAAACTTCTTGTTCTCGTTTATATATATATGTAAACAAAGCAATTGCTTAAACAAGGTACTCATAATTAAGGCTTTTTATATCCTGCATATGAGCTATATAAACTTCTCCTCCGATCTGGATGAATATGGCATTCCAAAGGAAGCTCTCGAGCCATCTATAATCATGCTTCATTCTTTTCTTTTTTCTTTTGCTGACTCTAAAAGTGCTGTGCACCAAAACCTGCACCTAAGACCACATTCAGCTAAATGCGGCCAATAAAACATGCCTGGTTTTCTTCTGCATCTAAGTGGCAACACGATTCATCCAGAAGGGGGAGCTGACAGCTTGCGTGTAGCCAAAGAAACAACCCGGTCTGGTTTTCTCTCTTGAGGCTTAACATTTGTCTGACAGGAAACTATCAGTACAAATCATGCGTTCTGGTGCTGAAGCATGCCGGACTTCATCTGCTAGAAAAGATGTGTAGATATAGTAATCACGCTTCATAATTTAATAAACTGCAAAAACAGTAGTAATAATAATAATATACACACATTTTTACTCTAGCCATGCAAGTCCCGTACCCAAGCTCATGTTGCCACAAAGACATTTAAATATTTCACTAATATGTCATGAATGCTGTGCCCATTGCAAATTAATGAGTCTCTGAATAGCAGTGTGCATTTGTCATCTGAATTCATGCTAATCACCGAGGTCTCCTGATTATTGCAGTAGTCCACAGCAGCTGCTCAGACTATAAAGTCTATAAACGCATATTCTTTCTTTCCACTTTTTAAATTCGTTTTTTTCCTCAGATTTCCTAGGCTGTCACTTGTGCCGCCGTCCTGCAGCTGGTTATTGATAGGGCTGCTAATTATCCTTGACTTTACACCACAGGTCTGACCCGTAATGCTGAGCAGAAGTAATGGATCAGTGTTGAGAGAATTATGTACATCACACACTGACAGCCTCAGACCAGGAGGTCAGAAGAAGTTCACTGGGAACCAGTGGTATTTACTGAGCATGTTGGCACAGTAACAGATAACATTTTTTCCCAGATACAGAGTATAATTTATATTAATAAGTTGGTCTGAGACCGAAACTGTGCACATATGAGTTACATTTAACAATGATAATAAGCAGCATTTAAAAATGTGTGTGTGGTGGTGGGGGCATGAAGCAATGCACTCCTGTTGATTGGGTGCTGTTGGGCTTAGAGAGAGGTCATGGGTTCCAATTCCCAGCTCATCCATAGACTCAGTGGCTGATGGGCAAATCACTCTTCCTCAGAAGTGGTTTGGGATGTGAGTATTTTAAAAAGCAAGATGTGTGTGAGTTTATGTTTCTTGTATTCATACATAGCAATAACGTCCAAAGTGGGAACTCACCACCTCCTTTATGAGCAGATGTGCATACTGTACTTACCTCAGGGGAACACGTATCTCCTCACTTTAGAAGTTAATTACACATGCAGTGTACTCGCTCATGCTTTCTGTATCGTGAATATTAACAACTTGTCCCACCATATTATTTTATTATTTTATTTCCTCTTCCTAAAAACAATGCACAACAATGAAATCCATAGTACATTCAAATTCCTTCTTTCTTTATGATATAACATATCAATTCCTTACTGTTCCATCATAAAATAGACCAAGCTACTAACATTGAATTCATTATTATTTTTCCAAAATTGAAAAACAAAACAAAAAAACAACCAAATTCCTGTCATGTTCTCAAAAAAACTTCAACCAGTCTTCTCTGGTTTGTAATAAATATGTGAGCTTGAAATATTTGATTAACGACCAGCATTTTACTTTCCATTGTTGAGATGATGGTACCTCAGCCTTCTTTCAGTATTGAGCAATTAGAGTTTTCACTGCTATAAGCGTATAATAACTCATGCTTATATTCCTTTAAGGATCAGTGAGGTAAGGAGGTAAAGCATTTTACAAACCAAGTGCTTGTGGGAGAGGGAGAAAGCTTTTTCCACACAGAGGCAGGCAGCAAGCAGAATAGCCAAGGATGCCTTCATATTGCCGTGTGTGTGTGTGTGTGTGTGTGTCTTGGTCAAGCGGGGTGGGGAGGCAGAGCGACACCTCCTCCTCCTCCTTGGGGGTCCCGCTGTGGTCTCGGCTGTGGGAGAAGAGAAACCTCCTTCATACAATGTTTGCACGTTGCATAATATATCATAGTGCTTGTGCATAAACTATGGCTTTTGCTTGCAAACTATAAACAAGCAGCATGCTGTAAAGTCGTGAGTCCCAGTGTCTATTTTGCTAACTAAAAGTGTAATTTATACATGTGAGTACACTGCATGAATGGTTTGAATGTTTGTTTGTTTCCTTGTTATATTAGTCCACATGTACAAATAATCACAGATAAATTCATTGTCATTCAGAGATGGATTTTCTTTTTGCAGTTTAAGCATGAACAGAGATGTTCTGAGATAACTGTTGCTAGACCTCCATAATTTTTACCTCATTAAAGACCTGGGAAAGAACTCTTGTTATTTTAACTAGAGAAGTCCAGAGAAATATGGTTCTTTCCAGTTAGCATCCTGTCTCTGGAATTTATTATTAGCACTTTATTGTCATAAGGCCTAAAACAGCATCAGTGGTCTAGTATTTTTGTACAACACAATATGTTTGGTTGAGGGAAACGGAAACAACCTTACTGTGGGGGGAAACAACCCTACTGTGGTTGAAAAATTTAATAGGGATTTCTTAAAAACGCATAAATTAGGGGAGATAAGCACTTAAATATTGGAGAAGGAGCATGCAGACTTGAAAGAGTTAAAGTTAAAAAAAGAAGTACAGAAGGAGCATGGAGCAGAAAGTCCTTGAAATGGTAGGACAGCCCGCTGCTGACACCCAAAATGTCAAGGAACAAGACCTCCTCTACAGATTATACCACTGCTAATCTCCAAAATGTATTTCTGTTCTTTAACCAATTCCATTGCCTGTCAGGATTTGTTCTTTAATTAATTCCACTGCCAGGGGCCATAAATCCTTTATTCCAGATTATTTAGAATCATATAGCTGGAAGATAATTCAAAAGTCATCTAGTCCAACCCTCAGTCACTGCAGAAATCTATCGCTACCACATCCCTGAGTGGTGTCTATCCATCTTCTACTTAAAAACCCTCTTACAAAGGAAAGTTTACCACCTTCTGAGGCACTCTGTTCCACTGTTAAGTAGGTTATATTGTCAGGAAGTTCTCCCTGATGTTTAAAGCTTCATGCCAAGTACCTGTTTCCCTCAAATTATCCCCTACAGTGCTAAGCGTTGTTGTTGTTGCTAAATCACACCGTGGGTGGCAGCACTCCTAAGATCCTTTGCAAAGGGTTTAAGGGGGGAAATGTAAAAAAACCAATAAAAATCAATAGATGACCCAATCCGATTCCAATTTGGTATGCTTAAAGCTCTCCTTAATATCTATTACTGTGACAATTTTGAAGTCTTTATCTTTAAAGCTTACGCAGATGTAAGCATTTGTTTAATTCATATCAAATCCTGCTCCTGCGCTCCAGTGGCCGCTCGGAAACTAGTAGCAAAGTAGGGCGGGTCTTTTCCCTTTATAGCACAATTAAAGCAGGATGCATGGGAGTACTTCACAGTCAAAGCAGATTATAAACTGGAAAACTTCAGAGTACATCATAATAAAAGCAGATTATAAACTGGGAAATTCGGAGTCCTTTGCACACAATTCACAGTGATTGCACAGTATAACGCTGGTGTGATAAAGCTCTTAGTCAAAATGCATTTCCTTGTAGTTTAAACTTGTTTCATTGGGTCCTATCCTCGCAAGCATCGGAAAATACATTTGCTCCATCATCTATGAGACAGTCCTTCAACTATTTGAATGCTATCATATTGCCTCTTAATCATTTCATTTCTGTTCCTGGATCATATTTTCAAGGAACTCAAAAGAGCTTGGATATAGATGGAGCATCTTACTGAGTTCTTCATGAATTACAGTGATGGTTGCTAGCATATGTACATGGAAATAAGTTCCAGGAAACCTGAGGGCTCATGCACTCAAATTGTGCAGACTGTTTTTACATTTATCTCTGCATGGTGGCTACTGCCCCATGGTAAATCCTTGTAAGTGTGGTCTGGGCAGTTTTCTCCATTCCACAGCAAATCCCTTTCTATTTCTGGGAGTTAGTGCTGGTGCTGTGAAGAAAAACGTGGTAGCTATTAAGTGAGTACACTCCTAACTGCTGAGTAAAAGTGTTTGGCATTGGAGTTTAAAGCTGCATTATCATCTAGCATGGTATGGTCTAATGCAGGGCTGGGCAGACGTCAGGCTTATGGGGGGTCTACATAGTTTTCTACTAGAACACAAAGACTCATCAACTGAACCCAGGTGCAAAATAGTGGCACAGAGGGGCAGACACAGAATTAAGGAATAGAGTGTCTCTGTGTCGGGATGCATGAGAAATTCGTTGAGTTTGCATTTTACTCAATTCACATCCTCCTGAACCGAGTGCAGACTGGAACACAATTTGCATTTGGAGATTTGTACATTTCAGAGTTTCTGATGCATTTTGCAAAACGAAACAAAATGTGTTTGACGCGATGCCCACATTTGAAACATGTGCAAGGAAAAATGCATACATTTCTAAAATGCACACTGACACACATTAAATACAATTAGTATTATATTGTATTTTGTATTTGTGTTTTAAATTGTTGGTTGTTTTTATGCTCTTCATGGTTTTAATTTTTGTCATGGTTTTAAATAAACAGTCAATGGGTGCATGCATATGAAATGCATACATTTGAAAAATGCACACAAATATACATTCACCTTTCTGTGTGGAAAAGGAAAACCTTGCATGGAACCAGGATGGAATGAGCCCCATGGTGGAAAACCAAGAACACAAATGGGACTGAGATTGACAGATTCATCCATCCCTACCTCTGAGCAGCCTGAGAATTTTGTTCTTTGTTCCAGAAATGAGTTTGCAGGTTTTTTCATACAAAAAAAAAATCACTCTAGGTTCCCCCAACACACCACACCTTCTTTGTTAGAGCAGTTCAATTTGGGAAGTGGGGAGGACCCAGCTTTTATTTGTTGCTATTATCGAACAATTAGGAGTTGGAAACCCTTGCCGGTCCACTTCCAAACATTTTGTGATCTATCAGTAGATCAACCTTTGGCCAACCTTTACATTGTATTTGGGTTTTGTTTGTTACTAGAAATGGAGCTATGACTCTCAGTGGAACATGATGGAGTCACCAATGTCAAAATTGGATTGAAGGAGGTATTCCACTGCCTCTTAACATGAAATAAAAAACATCGGACCTGTACTTAATCTCTGAATATTACAAGCTGAGCTCTTGAGCTCAACAATGGAATATACAAAAGGAAAAGAGAGCTGACTGTCTCCACAGCCTCAAAGCGGTTTCACGCAGACTCCCAGGAGGGCTTCTTAATATATATATCTAGATCTAGGTATTCTAGCCCCATTCTCGAGGTTAAAGGCCTCCTTCAGAGGAAGAGACTTTGCTAAGAAGCAGCAAATAGCTCCGTTGCTACAGCTCTGCAGCTTTTCTTATCAAGGAGGGAGGGATAGAGAGACATTCCCCCCACCTCTCAGCAAACTTTGAAATGCAAACTCGTTCGATTGATGGCTCCTTCTGGTCCTGGCAGTCTTTTTGATAGCTAGTGTTCTTTCCTGTAATACTTGTTAAAATGCCTCTCAAGCAAATATATATATATATATATATATATATATATATATATATATATATATGCCAGTTCACGTGAGAGTGGAGCCAGGGTGGCAGGTGAACATCTACTCTCGTTGCCCTTGCTGATGGCAATACTTTGGAAGATTAAATCCCCCTAAATGTTGTTTCTTTTCAGTTCAAAGCATCCATTGCACTTTGAATTTATCCACTCTTTGGGTGGTGTTTGTCCAGAAGCATCAGCCTTAGCTTGCTGCGAGCTTTTTTTGTACGTGTTTATGTCCACAGTGGCATTAGGATCGAATGAATCACACCATCATTTCTGACTTCAGTTAGCTTTCTCCATAGCCTACTTTCAGAACTAATCACTGACTGACACTATTATAATCACTGCTATGCTTTGCTTTATCTATTTGGGGCTTTTTAACTTAGGAAAAGGGGGAACAGGCAGGGCGGGGGATGTGAGAGAAGTGTATAAAATTATGTATGGTGTAGAGAAACTGGATTATCTCTCATAATACTAGAACCCATGATTATGCAATGAAGTTGAATGCCGGGAGATTCAGGATAGATAAAAGGAAGTATGTCTTCACGGTGTATAGTTTAACTATAGAATTCACAACCAGAAGTTGTAGTGATGAATGCCTGTTGCTAGGAGGAAAGAGCAGAAGAGGACAATTGCGCTCATGTCCTGCTTGCAGGCTTCTCATAGGTATCTGGATGGCCACTATGGAAGCAGAATGCTGGACTAGAAAGGCCTTTGCTCTGATCCAGCACTGCTTTTCTTCTATTCTTAATGTTCTGCGCCTTCCGTGAGTGCTGAGAGACCCAGGGCATGTCTAGATCAGGGGGATCTCGTGAAATTCTGCTCGCGAGATCCTCCGATTTGTCCACATGCAAGCACGACATCCCGGGAGGAAGGAGGGATGTTGCACCTGCCAGTTTTTTTCTTTTTTGTACAGAAGATGAGCGCATGTGTGCTCCAACAAAAAAGTTCTTTTTTTAAAAAAAAACCACCCTGCTCCCGCTTCCTACCATCTCCAATGGCCCTGATTTCCCCCTGTCGTGGCTCCTTCCCTCCGATGACCTCTGCTACTCATGGGGAGGAGGGAAGAATCTGGGATGGCTGCCCATACCACCCATGGTCCTCGGGATCATCCCAGGATTGCGGGGCGGGGGGGAAATGGAACAAAAGGGCCTGCCGATATCCTGGGGAAATGGAGGGATCAACCCTTCCTGCTCCCGGGATCCCCTGTGCATCATGTGGATGCACACGTATGATCCCAGGATGATTCCCAGGATAAAGTCTGGTGTAGACATGCCCCCAGAGGGCATTGGAATGACAGACCTGCATTATTCTTGGTTGTTGTATTTCCCAGAGAGAACAGATATTTTTCATTTACTGCTTGTCCCTTGAGGAACATTTTGAATATTCCCACCAAAGTTTATGTGTCAAATAATTAAAAGTGTTTGGACAATGATCTTCCTGCTTCTTTATCCCGAATAGCAGCAGGCTTAGTTTGGTAAACATCAGCCAAACGAGGCAAGCAGAAATGCAATGCTGGCTTTCTTTTCTCTCTCTCTCTCCTTGCTGTGAACAGGAAGAGTGAGAAAGAGGTCTTTGTGAGTTGAGAGCTTGCTTCAAGCATTTTGAACACTTGTTCCAGACAAAGGTAGATGATCTCACTCATTTACTTAGCATTCCTTGTGTTGTGCGATCAACACAGCTACTAAGATCCAGAAATTTCATTTAATACAAAATGCTGCTGCCAGATTAATTACTCAGCAGTTTTTAAACAGCTGCACTGGTTGGAAGTCCATTTTTGGGAACCATCCAAAGTGCTGGTGATTTTGTATAAAGCTCTAAAGAGCTTAGCCCTGGGATGTTGCATCTCTTTCAGCCCGTGGGCCCAATTCCATTTCAAAGACGCTCTTAGCAACTGAATGCCAGTGGTGGGAAGGGCTCAGGGCAAAACAGCAGGTTGAAAGCAAAAGGGGCGGGCCCAAAATACCCCAAACACCAGTATGCTTTATCTTAAAGCTCTTACAGCCAATAACGAAGCCTTAGGAGAGGCATGTCAACATCTCAGAATGGGGGAAAAAACTGCACAAAAGCTGCGAAACCACCAAATGATCCGTGGTTGGGGAAAGGTGGTGGGATGAACGTAAGGGGGCACAGTCATCTGGGGAATCTTGGGGGTCCAGACTGGGACCCCAGGAAGGTCATATGTGTCCCTAGGCCTGAGGTTCCCCACCTGTGGCTTAGGCCTTGGGTACCTGGCAATGTTTTCTACCCCATAAGCGAAACCAAACATTGAGCCTGTTCAGACAACACGCTAAGCCATGGTTAACCCACTAACCCTTTTGCAGCAAATGGTTAGAGAGAGTGTTTAAACCATGATTATGTAGCCACCATGGTTAGGAATGGTTCACATGACACACTAAGCCATAATGTTTAGCTCAAAATGCTTGACCACTGTAAGCTTAGCGTGTCTTCTGAACAGGGTCATTGTGGTCATCAAGGGAGGCACATAGGAAGTTCCTAAATGAATAAATAAAACTAACTCCTAATGTAATAATTATAGCATCTGCGTTGGGTTGAAACTAGGCATAATGGTGGTAGAGCCATCTCTTTAAATGTGGGTGTGCTCCAGTCATGTATGAAATGGGGGATGCAGAAGGGGCTCAGAGGTGTGTGAGGTGCTGAATCTGGCTTACACTTACCTTTCTGATGGCATCTTTCTCTCAGGTGAGCTCCAACAATGGAAGAGCACAGCTGGGAGTAAAGCATCTTAAGGAGTGGCTGAGAAAAGATAAGCAATTGTAAGCATCATGCCTACAATTCAGCATCCCTTTCCCAGCTACTTTCCACTTAATGCTCCCCCCCCCCGCCATTTTATCTGACATTGGGTCAGGCCTGGATTTTAAAAGGTGATTCTGTAACAGTCAGACCTAGTTTGGCCTTCTAAGAAAGATGTGTTTGCTAAGCCACCCAGCATAATCTTATCTTCACACTTTAGTACCATACAACTCTCATGCGATAATATCCCTTTTCTGCTTATGACTGGCCACCTCTATTACCTCAGGGAAAGGTTGAAAATTCCCACACTCTTAGGAGAAAACTGTCCAATAGGCTCAAAGAGCCCTATTTCTACTGGGGAGGTAACTATGCATTAATGTTGTGCGTTAATGTGTGGCTTCTATTATAGATTATTTCTTAGTTTAGGCTTCCTATACTCAGTGCCTTCTCCAGGTTTTGGACCACCCTTGGGAAATACTCCCTCAGTGCCCACCCCATCTTCTCATCACCATTGTCACCAGCTACTATTGTGTCCCATCCTCTTTCAGATCATTGCTACCAGTTGTTTGCTTGACAGACAGAGAACAAGAAAGCCCCCACCGTTGTCTGGGCCAGAGTGAGAGACCGATGATCAAGGAGGTTGCAATGAGGAGAAGAAGTGGATCCAGGGGGGTCTTGTCAGCGGGCCTCTGCTAGTGTGTGGGCCCTCATCATGCCTACCTTAATGTCAGCACTGCCTATATTTACACCTCCATGCGTATGGATTGGAAAATCTCATAGGCAAACTCATGTTAGCTATAGCTTCTTATAATTTAGAGCATGTCTTCTAAAGAGTGAACCGCCCAGAGAGCTTCGGCTATTGGGTGGTATAGAAATGTAATAAATAAATAAATAATAAATAAAGAGTGCCAAATGCTTTTATCATACAACACAGGAACACGAGAGTTCAGGAAGATGCCTTATACTGAGTAAGACACTTGGTCCATCAAGTCCAGTATTGCTGACACTGACTGGCAGCAGCAGTCTAGGGTTTCAGGACGGAGGTTTTCATGCCCTACCTGGATATGCCGGGGATTGTACCTGGGACCTTCTGTGTGCAAAGCATGTGCTCTATCCCACTGAGGCCTAATCTACACCAAGCAGGATACTGCACTATGAAAGCAGTATATAAAAGGCAGGAGCCACACTACTGCTTTATAGCGGTATTGAAGTGCACTAACAACTGTTGGGGCTCCTGCCTTTTATATACTGCTGTCATAAGGCAATATCCTGCTTGATGTAGATTAGGCCTGAGTGGCTTCTCTATTTTTTGGCAAATATAAAATGTTTAGAAATGGGAGGTGATTTTAGCCTGTAATTTCCGTTTAAATGCTGTTACGTGATGTGCTCTCATTAGTCCCGTGTACAAACTTGCACACATTCTAACGAGACCTACACACCTGGTTATAAAGAATCTTTAGACATTGGCAATAGAGCGTCTGTGGCTAAGTAAGGCAATACTTACCCAAAGAAATTCACACCGTTGAAGAGGATGACGCCACAATGGCACATTTATTGAGGGTTAAACAGATACAAATGCACAAAATAGTTTTGGGGAAATTAGCTGAGCAAGTGGAGGCTTAGAAGGCTAAAAAAAAAAAAAAAAGTAGTTTCAAGACTGTGAGAAGTCTTCTTAAAATTTAGAGCATACACAGCAAGAGAAAGAGGGGAGGGAACCTCTAAATGCAATATACCTTTCCTTGGGCTGAACCCCTTTTTATACAATCTAGAGAAAAGCAGTGACATCACTGCTTCTAAGCACTACTACTTGCTATGGGAGAAAGACTGAGCTGGTCTATTATTTCTGATAACAAAAGAGGGTACCTTGGGGATGATGGCTGTACTTACTGGAAACAAAGGTCTTGCCAAAAACAAAAGTGTACTATTTCTATTCTTTTAACAAAAGGTGACTATAGATACTAATGGCTGTCTTAGGCCATTTCTACACCTGCCTTTTTTCTCCAGGATCCTCCTGGATCATCCCTGTGCATCCAAATGACATTCCCTGCCTGTGGTGCAACTGCTGTCACATGAAAAGGAAGAAACATCTTTTGCATCATGGCAAGCCATGGGTTTAGCATGTTATTCCGCAAAAATATTGAACCTCTTTCAACCTGAGGGCTAAATTCAATGTTGAAATTCAATTTTCCTATGGTGGGCAGAGCCAAAGGCAAAAAACAAAGGGCAAGGTCAAATTCCATTGTATTTTAGATTAAAACACTTACTGCTAGTAATTAAGAGCATCAAAAGAAGGGGGGAAATCACAGTTCCCTACCATCGTTTCTCCACCCCCACTCCTATCCAAAGACCATGTGGCCCATTCAGCTGCTTTTCCTACACACAGCAGGATATGGTGGAACATTCCATTTCCCCCCCAAGAAATCAGATTAAAAGAGGTCCATTTTGTGATGGAAAAAAGGAGTGGGAGGCGGACGTTGTTGTGTGAAGGATGCATGAAAAACCGTGAGTGGGCAGTAGCAAGAAAGCGATAAAACGCTAGTCTGATGAACCCCTAAGCCTTAGGAATCTTAGGAAAGGCATTTTAACTTTATAGAATGGGATGGGAGGAGAGATGTGCAAAAACTGGGAAACCACCTAATGGTCAGCAACTGGGGGAAGGGGGAGGGCACCAAGGGATGGAGAAGGGAACCTGGCCATCTGGGCTGGATTAGGAACCCAGATTCAACATCCCTGTTCTAGTGGTTCCCAGATATAAATCATCTGTTTATAGGAATCTATTGCTGCTTCTGAATGTTATCAATGTGCCACAGAGGAAAAGCTGTTGAAAAAGCCATGTAGGTCACTGTAGTCAAAATTCTTTAGGGTAGTACATTGAATGAATCATGCTAATTTCTAGCTCCTGCCCTGTCATGCTCCACCCTAGCTATTTTCCTATGGGCAACATTTTGGTGAAATCCCTTTATGCCAGATCTCACACCAGTTGCTGTAACCGCTGCTGATGCAGCAAGCTATCTTGCTGTGCCTGTAATGTGATTGCTTGGCTCGGTTCGTGATGCTGGTAAAGGGCAACAGCCTATGAGCATGATCCACTTCGCACACACAACACCATCTGGCAAGCACACCTCTCCAAGTGAGAGAGGTGCTACCAATGGTAGAAGATTCCATATTGGAGAGGGAGGGAATCCCCTTAGATTCCACCCCCCCCCATTCTTTCCATAGTCACTTGGCATCCTTCTTCAGTGGTGCTGTGACTCATGGCACTCAGCCTCTACAGTTCTTCCAGAACAAATGTGAAAGGAGAATTTCTGTGATTCTGACACTGAAAGGAGATATGCACCTAAAATGAACATGTGTGGATAGATTACGTGAATGAATGGAATGGAAGAGACCCTATTTCCAAGGTTTCGCTACCTTGGGTTGTATCTATCTCTACTCCAAATTAAAATGTTTTCTTCAAAGCCATTTGTTTGATTTTCTATATGGAGCCTGCACAGATGCTATGTGTATGTTGGAAAGCTGTTTACCATACCAAATACGACAAGCTCTTAACTCCAAAGAAGGTGGGAGGAAGGGAGGAAGGAAGGATGTATGGGGGGGGGGGGGAAGGGGGGTTTTCTCTGAGGCATTTGCTTGAAACACATTTTTCGATCCACAGAGCATCTTAGCGCATGCATCCTTTTGGCAGAATTCAATAGCTGAAATCGGCAATGGCACCCAAAGCACCTCTTCCTTCTTGATGCCTCGCAATGCCAGCATTCTGAAGCAGCGAGTACGCTGGGTCGATAGCGCAAGTGATTCCGCTGCTGTCCTTGGAGATTCATCATCTCTTTCCTCTCCACTTCCCTGCAGTACTAGATAAATTGACATTGTTTTAATGATTGATACTGTCTATTTTTGTAATGAATTTTAAATGTTATAACGTTAGTATAATTGAAATGAATTGTTTCTATTGTCATATCATTTTGGTGTGTGTGTTTTTTATAGTGTTTTGACATGGATTGGGACTTGACTGTTTATTATAATGATGCTTTGATATGTGTTCCTTGTTCCTCTGTTGCTGAACTACTTTGAGCAGATTTATGTGGGAAAAGTAGCACACAAATTAAAACAACAATAACAACATTTCTTTGCATAATCTCAACTTTTCATGAACTCTAGCCTCTGAATCATGGCTGATTTATAGATTAAGGGCTTTTCTACATGAGGCTTTTAACCCACTACTTTACCGAGGCTTGTTTACATGTCTCCCCCCACCCCCAATTTTTTTTCTTTCTCTTCCTTTCCTCGTGTTCTGTTACACAAGCACTTGGTGGCACTGTGGTTTAGCGGAATTGCACAATTACACTAGGCTGTATCCCACCATTCACAAATAATACCAGACTTTCCTCATTAGAAAGAAATGCCAAAATGGTTGCAAAGTATGGGAGAGGATGACATTGTATAAAGGACCCGCAAACAACCCTAAATGAAGCTTCACGAGCACATAATAAAGGCCTTGTGTAGAAAGTCTATTGTATATTAATTAGGTATATTCATAATATATTTTATTGAGGGAGGCAGGCTCAGACGACAGCAAGAAGGGAGAGGGTCTTTTTGGTGGTGGACCCCTGATTATGAATCACTTTCCTCAGTCACATCTGCCTTGCATCTTCATGTTCTCAGTGCCAAGTTAAGACTTTCCTCTACTCCCAGGTATTTGACAGCACATAATAAGATTTTTAACGGGTCCTGTGATATTTATTGCTGATTGTGTAAAATTGTTTTATATTTTTTATGTAAATGGTTTTATAATGTTATTATATTTCATTTTTAGCAGTTTGATCTTTGTCCACCAAGAGAGCTTTGGCTATTGGGGAGAAGAGAAATGAAATAAATGAAATGAAATAGTTGCCTTTCATATTCAAAGTACACTTTATTCTATCCCTAATGTAATATTCATATTCTGTTCACAGCTTGTATGTTTATGGAAGGGAGAGGGGCAATTCCAGTGTGTCCATTCTGGAATCATGATCTTCTCCTTGATGCAGAAGTGAGAATATACCCCCAGCTAACTCCACAAATCACTGAATGCCAAAACTTATTGAATGTTTCATGTCTATTATCTCTTGATAAAGACTGTTATCCCTTTCCAATAGCTCCACTGACCACAAGAAATGCCAGTGCTGCCCCCTTTCTGTTTGAAACTCCTTGTGTGAAGTATCACCTGAAATAGAAGAGAGCAAAGTGGCCCCTGAGCATGTGCAGAGGTATGTGTGTATGTATATTTGATCTCCATGGAGTTTTGAGCACAAGACAGAATAGGTTTATGTCTATCGACATCACACGGAAAGCTACGGACTTTGGGCATTGTTCTTATTGGTTTAAATTTATTGATTGATTTTGTTTAAATGGGACTTCGGGCATGCTAACTTTGATCTGGATTGTACAGAACTGTTCCATGTGTGGCTGCCAAACCTGGGATCTGCAGAACAATGCAGAAGGTGAACATAGCTTGTTGTCAAATTCTGAGTTATCTATTGTTGTTTGAATGAACAATTACCAAATATATATATATATATATATATATATATATATATATATATATATTGCAGCGCTGGACGTATGCTTAGAACTAGGGAAGAGTGAGCCATCTGTGGCTCATGTCAGCTTTGTCTTGAAAATAAGCTGAGGTACTTTCCTGAAAATGAGGTACTTTCTCCGCTGTGGCACCCCGGTTGTGGAATGAGCTCCCCAGAGAGGTCCGCCTGGCACCTACACTGTACTCCTTTCGTCGCCAGCTGAAGACCTTTTTATTATCTCAGTATTTTAACACTTAATTTTAACTTAAATTTAAATTTCACTGTCTTAACTCTGTATTTTAATCTTATATCAATTTTGCTGCGTGGTTTTATCCTGGTTGTGCTTTTTATGCTGTATTTTGTATTTGTGCTTTTAACCTGTTGGTTGTTTTATTATGGTTTTAATTTTTGTGAACCGCCCAGAGAGCTTCGGCTATTGGGTGGTATAAAAATGTAATAAATAAATAAATAAATAAATAAAATGGAGAAGTAGCTCACCTTATTTCGGAGCCAAAGCTGAATTTGTATCCACCCCCCAAAACTCCTTCTCTCCCACCGAGGCTCCAGTTCCCTCAGTCCGCCCCCTCTTATTTTTAAACCCCATTTACTTACTGGGTTGGTGGCAACAGGAGCAGGGGAGGCACACCAGTCATGGAGAGAGGGGCGGAGATCTATCCATCCTGTTTCTGGTGGCAGTGGCTAGTGACTAGTGCCCAAGGCCCCAGTGGCCCTTGAGATACTTTCCTCACAATGTGACAAACCCTGATGTAACTCAGCAGTGCCACCTAAATACCTGCTGATTTGGAACCCAGCTGGGAAGCCTGAAGGGGCAAAACTCCGTGCTTTGTCACTAAATTTTTCAACGTAGCACATCTGCTTAGAACTGCCCAACTCTTTTGAGTTGTAAGTTTGGAGTTGTTAGGAAGATGAGTCCAGTCACTGAGTAATTTTCTGGTTTGCTGGCTAGACCACTGACATCGCAAATGGAGTTTATTACCCCATGGGCCAAAACAACAACAGTTTCCACTAAGAAGATACCTTTCATTGATCTCAGATTCCCATAAATATGTGAGACTCCATTTTCAGTTTGTCTCCAGGTAATGCTTATTGCAGAGTCCAAAGATGATCACTCTCAAATCATTCTCTCTAAAAGGAACTCTGCATATGTTCTGAAACCCAGGATTCTATGCAAGTAGGTAATATGCACATTGCTAAGTCAGACTGACTTTATTAATTTATTTGGAATTTTTTGTATGTGATTGTTGCCTTCCCTCTCCGCCTCCCATCCCTGAATAAACATCCTTTTTTATCTGGACATTTGGTTGTATTGTTCTAAAAGGGAATTTTGCACTAAAATCTTCCCCACATTCATAACTGCATGGTTGCTAAGCTACCCCTTATGTTCTTAGGATTTTCACAAGTTTTTTTTTTTTTTTTTTTTTGGTTAAGTTTTGCATTTTCTAGGCTTTGGACAAGAAAACCCAAATTGCAATCTTTTTTATTATTATTATTGCTATTATTCTTTCTAAAGCTGGGATGGAGCAGATAATAGGGAATCTAATCATCACAAGCAGCTGTATTGCCTAGAGTAGGGGTAGGCAACCTTTTGGCAATTTGAGAAACTGTGGCAACCACCACAAAATGGCTGCCATGGGAGGCTAATCGTAAAGGACAAGTGGCCTGCCCAAAGCACCTGAACCTACACTCTTCATCACCAAGAGAATCCTGAAGCCAAACCCTTTTCTCCTTCACCATTCTGCCAGCCAACCCTTTTCCCTGCATGCTTTTTTCCTCTCACTTTCACAGAAGTCCCTGTATCTTTTTCCCCCTTCTATTTTTGGACACTGGGCACACTGCAGATGAAAGCATCGGCCTGCAGCCACCAGCCATCTTCATTTCCCATGAGGGGCCTGGAGGCATTCATGGGAAATTAAGATGGCAGCAGCTGCAGGCCCTCACTTTCCTTTACCAGATGCTGGTAAGAAAATGTGATTAAAAAAAAAGTGGGAGCAGTAGGTCACCTCAGTGGGTTCCAAGAAAGGTGTCCAGGGGCACACTGGTACCTATGGGCACCACGTTGTCTATCCCTGGCCTAGATGGTTCAAGTGAGGATTAGCTTGTGGTGGTAGCTTATTGGTAATTGAGTGCATGTGTGTGTGTGGAGCCTTGTAAATTTTATTTTTTTATTTATTACACTTTTATGCCGCCCAATAGCCAAAGCTCTCTGGGCGGTTCACAAAAATTAAAACCATGAAAAGCACAAAAACAACCAACAATTTAAAAACATGAATACAAAATACAATATAAAAAGCACAACCAGGATTAAAACCACACAGCAAAAATTGATATAGTTAAAATATAGAATTAAAACAGCAAAGTTTAAATTTAAGTTAAATTAAGTGTTAAAATGCTGAGAAAATAAAAAGTTCTTCAGCTGGTGACGAAAGGAGTACACTGTAGGCACCAAGCGAACCTCTCTGGGGAGCGCATTCCACAGCCAGGGTGCCACAGCAGAGAAAGCCCTCCTCCTAGTAACCATCTGCCTCACTTCCTTTGGCAGGGGCTCGTGGAGAAGGACCCCTGGAAGGCACATATGGGAGGAGGCGTTCCACCTGTAGGGCAAGTCACTCCCTTTCCTAGATCTGAAATATATGGGTTACAGTTGCTGAAACGACATTTTTCAAGGGCCACTTGGGCATTTTGCCCCGGTGCACTGCTACACAGTGGGCCAGGCACCAGAAAGAGGAGGGAGGTGCTTGTTTCCTTCCATCTCCCCACAGCCAGAGTGCCAGTGCTGTTGCTGCTACCATAGTCCCATCCACTTTAAAGGAAGGATTTACATAGAAGGGGAAGGGATTGGGGGGAGGGGGGAGGAGCTTGCAAGCTGAGTAGGTAGAGGGGGGAGTAAACTGGAATTTCTTCTCTGTCTTTGATTTTAATCCAAGCCCGAGAAGAAATTGGGGCTCCTAATTCTCGCCTCCGCTTTGTGGTGAGCATGCAAGCCCCTGAAATCTCATATCAAGGATGAACAAGTTTTATTGGCAACTCTGCTTAGAATACATGTACCAATTTAGAGAGGAAGAGATCACATCAAGCATAGCTTTTATGTTCAAGTGGGACACACGTTCTGCTTCCTCACCCCACCCCAGCTATCCCCATAGGTTGCAGAGATTATGCATAGCCAAGAGGAAGCCATGATCAAATGGTGGGGGGAAATGTCATACTATACTTTGTAATACACTCTCTTATCTCTTTCAACTTGCCAACAAGAAAATATCTTTCCCTGGCTTTGGTACCATCTTTTAAAGCACTAACAAGTGTTCTGCGGTTTCTAAAAGACTTCTCTTTTTTCTTTTATAGCTCCAGGGTTACCACTCTGGTAGGTGTGGAAGATCTTTATTCAGTGCTTTATAAGACACTTCCCCCCCTCCCACTGTAATTCATTCAGCTCAATTCAAGGAGGAACAGGTATGTCATAAGCCAAATGATTTTTTTCTTTGTTCCTAAAAACCCTAGGGTACTTTATCTTTTTATGTTCCAATGCAGGAGTCTTTTATTGATAGCCACCTACTTTTCCTGATCTATGTTCTTACAAAAACTTGACCTCTTAACATGTTTTCATTTAGTGCATGCTTCTAAGGGTTATGAAAGATAGCACAGAGATTTAGCACGGTACTTGAAAATTACTTTAAATGTGCTCAGTTTGCACCAACTAAATCTGACCTGGGCTGTGAACTAGGGGATATTGTTCTGAGTTGTTTATATTCATGCATACAAGCATCAAAGCTGAACAGGAAAAAAGGGGTAAAAAATAAAATCAAAGGAACTATATCAATTCTTGATTCAACTTAATCATGATCGCAGCCAGGTCTAGAAGCCTGAAATCAAAGAATTGGCTGGTTAGTTCAAATCAGTATCAGATATTCAGCCCCCTCACCTCCCCCCTGGTCCACTACTTCTTAGCCCTCATTGTGCCCTTACTTTTTCCAGGTCAAAATTCCACAGGACAATGCCTCACTTGCCCATTTTCTTCCTGCCAAGTTAATAATCCTTCCTGTCTCTAGGCTGTATGTACAGTCCTGCCCAGTTCCCAATATTCCCAGTATTGGAAAGGATCCAGCAGGGCCTCAATGCTTGCGCTACTTACCCTGAGCCAGCATAAACCAATGCTAGGGCAACATCAATAGTGCTTGCAAGCACTGTTAACCTTGAGCTGGTATTGGTTTATGCTAAAGTAATGTCAGCGCTCCTGCCGTGGCACTATTAGATCTTTCCCAATGCTATTCTCATTTTCCAGAAGGAGAACCAAAGCTGAAATAGTGGCTTGACCAAGACGACCAGTCCAATCCCTGGCTCAGTAAGAATCTAAATTCAAATCTCCCAGTTCTAAGTCCAGCACTGTATCCTCTAAAGAAAATATGGCACACCTCTGAAATATATACTTAATGGTTGTTCGCCGACTCAGTACTTCATAACAGGGATGGGGAATCAATACTATATCAGTATGCATACTTATTAAGCAATTATGTGCTTGAGCTAATTGCTTAATTGTAAAAAACCCAACACCCTAAGCTCTTCAAAAGCCAGTTGCTTCTCCTTTAAAAAAAAAGTTCCCATTTTTAACACTAAACAGGTGCATAGTGATATTTATTATGTTCGTAGCAAAAGGAGTTTTGTCTTGAAGATTAGCCATTTTTGTATCTATTTATGTCAGTCGTCTGTGCAAACTCCAAGCTATAAAGTATCATGGTAATGACATAAAGACAGCTTAGATTCTGCTTGGCTAGGATTGGAAGTGTAGGAGGGCACACAGGGCACAAAAATAATTCTGGTATTTAGAATATCCAGTTTTGCTAAAAGGTGATCATATGATTAAGGGAGCTTGATAATTACAGGAAAATGGAAATAACAACAACAACAACAGACAAACATATTGTAGAAAAGGAAGAGGAAAAGAGAGAAAAATATACACTGCTGGCCATGGAAGTTAAAGAACTACAGCAACAGGAAAAGGTCACAATTATACCGTTAGTCACATCAGTCATTGGCATCACATCAAGAAACTATACAGAAAACCTTCAAAACTAACAGAAAACCTATCAAAATATGTCCACAACAACATCCAGAAAGCAGTCAGGAAATTCCTGAATCTGTAAAAGACAGCATGAGTTGGCAAAGCCCGTCATGTCCATCTAGAAGAACCACCATGAGCAAGAAAAGAGATGATGATGATGATAATAATAATAATAATCTTCCACACTTTTTCACATACATTCAGAGCAGCTCACAACAAAAGACACACAATGAATCTTACATACATAAATATATAACATTCAAGAGACAATTACAGTGAAATCCTATACATGACTACTTAGAAATAAACCCCATTGGATTCAATTAGATTTAATCCCAGGTAAATCAGAAGAACATTACAGTCCTAATGTAACATCTTTACTAGCTAGGCCTTTTGCATCTGCTGCCATCTTTGCTTGGCATTATCTCCTATATAAGTTTGTACAGAAAATATTTGAAACTTTCTTTTCACCATTCTGAATATTAGGGTTTCTTGGGGGTTGGTTTTTTATATATAGAGAGAGAGCTGTCTTCTTGTTCCACAAATCTATAATTTCCTAATACAGTTATTTTCTTTCAGTTAATGATTTTTCACTTCTTGAGAAACTGGACACATTGTCCTCTAGTGTCAGCCTCAAAAGATTGTTGTGCCGCTGTTGCCTTCACAAGGAAGGAGTAGCCATTTAGCCTCTGATGGTCTGTGATATGTCTATGGAAGGTTTTCTCGCTGGTTCTAATAAATATGGATTTTTAAATATTTATTTTTGTACATACTTTCTCCCAAAATATGCATTTCAAAACTTAGTTCCTCTCAACATATGCATTTTTATACTTATTTCCTCTTAACATAATAACTGTATTTTATCCTCAAATGTGCATTTTAAGGACATGTCTACACCATAGGATGTAGAGAGAGGGAGGGGGAAGATCACGGACTTACTGGTTTCCACAATCCTCCCCCAGCGTCTTGAAGGACATTGTGGCCGCCATTTCCCCCCCCCCCCCCCGAAAGATGGAGAAAGAGTACAACTGTGCTCCTCTGCAAAAAAGGTAAAAAACAAACAAAAACCCAAACCCGCTCTCCACCCGCCACCCCCGATGGGCATGGACTGACCCGTGCAGCTCCGTGCCCATTTTATGGTCCCCACTACAAGCGGGGATGACTGGAGGACCCAGGAGCAGCAGCCACATGGCTCGTGCTCCACGGGATGGTCTGCAGAAAAGTCAGATTTTCCATGGTTCCCTCTATCCTGGGGAAGGTCCTTGGTCATCCCAGGTTGCCCCCAGGATCCCCTGTGCATCATTTGGTGCACAGGGACAATCCAGGGACTACCCTGGGATATAGGGCTGCTGTAGACATGCCCTTTGATAGCATTTTGGTATGTCTTTTTGAGCTGAGAACTGCATTACAAAAACTGGAGAAGTGCAAAATCCAAATGGCAATTACCCTTTGATCCAGGGAGGTTGTGGATCAAAATGATTTGCTTCAAACTGTGGACTGAATGAAATCCTTGAACTTCCTCTGGAAAAAAATGAGGAACAGTTATTTGGACTTTGGTTTCTTCTCTACAGAAAAGAGGAACCTATTGATACATCAGCATCTTTGGAAGAAAACATGTTTTCTAAGAGTTTGGTGGTGGTTCATTTGAAATGGGGAGCTATCAAGTTTGACATATATTTATTTATAGGAATAAAATGCAAAATGATGCCTTGTTGGCAAATAATAGATTGATGGGAGTCTAAAGTATGTGTGTCTCATGCGGGGGAAGAATCCACCACAAGGTTCTTTTGTTGTCTTGCTTTTATCTGAGGAAAAGACCTCTAAGGATATTAAAGCTTGATTCCCTTTTTCTGCCTGCCCTCTGAAAGATGCTTCTCTCCTTAAACATACTTTCCTTTGTTGTCTCTTTAATTCTGTTGCCTTACACAGCAGTTTTTCCTCAGTAAAGGGGAGAAAACCCACCTCAGGCCCCAAGATAAAACAGATGCCCCGATCTAGTCACTGGCATATACCAGCTATAGGCATATTCACATGAGAAAATGCCTTGACAAATATTTCGTCTATCTGAGATATTTTCCAGCTGAGTTCCTGCCCTATCCTGTTCCCACCACATTCTCAACATTGCATAGTGGAAAAAAGCAGAGACATTTAACTTCAGCAATCAGACTGGGAATGACAGATTTTGAAAATCAGGATATTTCTCTCTCCTTTGTATGTTCTCCCGCTGCCAACCCCGGTTTAAGCTTGCACTGGATAATGGGAATAAACTTCGCTCGGTTCTTTTTCTCTATATACACATCTGTTTTCGAAAAGAGCAAATTGAGGAAGGATTTATTGTATTTCCCAACTACTGTAGCTACAGATTTCATAGTCTATTACAAGGCACTTTCTTATTATTGACAAATTACAGAGAGAGAAAGAAAAAAAAAGTAATAGCTGTGTTGCCACTAACTTGGGCTTCCACAAATAGGACAATTTGGGAGTGGGTGGAAGGAACATGTTTATAGAAAAATACACGGGGCTGCTGTAACTTATTTGATAGTGAAATGGCAATATTTTTATTTAGCTTGCTCTATTTTTAAGCTACTGATGCAACAAATACAATGTCTTGTGATGGCAGCTTGGCAGCCTGTTATCAGTCAGACTTCGGCTTCCCCGTACAATTCTGTGAAGTAGTTCCTGCTTTGGGGCGGGGGGGGGGGGGGACAGTTGCAAAGGAATATGGACTCATTTGAGATAATGGTCACAGGAAAGAACCCTGCAGTCAACTTATCCACACAGTTATCCACACACTAGTCACATTCACGCTGTAATGTGCTGTACATGGGGCTGCCTTTGAAGACAATTCGGAAACTTCAACTGGTGCAGAATGCAGCTGCCCGAGTACTGGTAGGGGTGAAGCAGTTTGATCATGTAACACCTATATTGCACCAGCTGCACTGGTTACTGGTGTATTTCCAAGCCCAATTTAAAGTGCTGGTTTTACCTTTAAAGGTCTAAACTGTTTGGGACCTAGTTAGTTGAAGGTACACATTCACCCATATCAGCCTGCCCGCACTTTAAGACCAGAAAGATAGGCTCTTCTCATTTGCCCACCAGTGAGAGAAATTAGGTGGGTGTCCACATGGGAGAGGGCCTTCTCTGCGGTGGCCCCAAACCTCTGGAACAAACTCCCATTGAAGCTCTGCCATGCACCATCCTTGCAGGCTTTCAAGAAGGCCTTAAAAACATGCTATTTTCCCATGGTTTTCCCATGACGAGTATTGTTACTGCTGTTATTGTTGTTATTGTTGCTATGGTTTTATTGCTGGTTTTATTGTTTTAATTGCTGTTTTATTGCAATCATGTTTTTAACATTTTGTAAGCCACCTTGTGAGGGCCTCTGCCCCGAAAGGTGGCCAAGAAATGTTTTAAATAAATAAAATAAAAATAAATAAGTTAAACAATGGAATTCACTATCACAAGTTGTGGTGATGGCTTTAAAAGCAGGTTGGATAAATTCCTGGAAGAGAAAGCTATCAATGGCTACTAGTCCTGATGACTAAGTGCAATCTCCAGTATCAGGCCATGGCTAGACCAGGCCTGTATTCCGGGATCATCCCTGTACATCCAAATGACACACAGGGAATACCAGGAGCAGGCAGGGACGACTCCTCCATTTGCCTGGGATACTCGTTAGGTCTAGCTAAGGCCTCAGAGGCAGTCAGGCTGTATACATTATTTGTTGGAAACATGGGTGGGTGGGCTGTTGCACTCATGTCCTGCTTGTGGTTTCCTGGGGCATGTCTAGATGGGGCAGTGTCCTAGGTATCATCCCCGTGCGTCCACATGACACACAGGGCATCCCGGGAGCAGGGAGGGATGATCCCTCCCTTGGCCTGGGATATCGCCCTACCCTTTCATTCCGATTTTCCCCGTGGTCTCAGGATGATCCGTGTGTAGATGAGGCGTTCGCTCTCTGCCATACAATTAACCCTAACTTACCTGGGTCCTATTTAACACAGCAAACACATATAAACAATAATACAAACTCAATATGGCAATCATTGTGATTTTGTCACAGTCCCCCGCATCCCCACCACTTCAGAGAAGCATGAATATGCAGGAACAGCGATCAGGATGTCAGATTATAAAACCTTATTACATATTAACATTTATTTATATATTTTTATGTCCTATTGTAAAGCCCACATCGCCATGGGTGCTAAGAGTCCTGCTCCTTTCCTGCTTTTTTGCCCCTTGGTCCCCTCACCACAGAGGGGCTCATGAATAATGCAAATGTGGCCCACGCTTAGTGAATTCCCCCTCTGAAATGTGCATGTGGTGCAGCCCCCCCTCCCTGGTGCAACCCGATTGACCACCTCTGTTCCTTCTCCCTCCTGTTTGTGTCGAAAGCCTAACTGTGCGGCTGAGTCGGGGCCAGCCTTCATGCCACACTGATTGGGCAAGCAGCGGTGTCCATCTGAACAGTTAAAAATAGCAAATACTATACAAATATTTAAAAGAATAAAATACAATATAACGCAAAACAATAAATCAGTAAAACAGCCACAATAACCTAGAACTTGGGCCGGATCTACACTACTGCTTTAAAGCACTTCATAACAGTTTTATAGCGCTTTAAAACAGTAGTGTAGATCCGGCCTTGGTCTCTAAAATGCCTAGGAGAAAAGAAAGGTCTTTGCCTGGTGCTGAAAAGATAATAACATAGGTACCAGCCGGACCTCTTTGCAGAGTTTATTCCATAAGTGGGGTGTCACTACTGGGAAGGCCCTTTTCTTGTAGCCACTTGCCTGTCTTCCTTTGGTGGGGGCACCCAGAGGAGGCTTCTGAAGATGACCTAAGGGTCCAAGCTATAACATGCTGTTATATATGATATAAACATAATAATAGGGGTAATTTGCAGTAGAGGAAAAAGTATGAATGGAATAGTAACACAATAGGAACAATGTTATTTGCATCACATCTGCCACACTCTACATCTGCTTGCTGAATTGCTTCTGCCTCTTCGTTCTGGTAGACTGCATCTGATTTGAGAAGGGGCATGAAGTCTACTCTTTACATGAACCTTAACTCTCCTACCAGTTTTATTGATGTTCCATAATTTAGGGACAACCACAGAAGAAGCCCTCTCCTGCATCCCAGCCAGTTGTGCCTCAGATATGATTGGGACCATGTACATTGATGGTGCTATATAAATAAATAATAATAATAATAATAAAGAACAGCCTCCTTAAAAGTTCTTAAGTATGGGAAGATGAGGTCCTTTAGGTATCCCTGGTCCAAACCGTTTAGGGCTTTTTAAAGGCACTTTGCATTGAAATAAATCAGAAGGTCGTGCAGTTATTTAAAGACAGATGTGATATGTCCCTTTGGATGTGCAACCACTAACGCCTGTGCATTGTAGATCAACATACATTTCTGGAGAGAGACATATATAAAGCCCATTGCAGGAATTCAGTCTGGATGTAATTGGAGGCATGTGTCACCATGGCCAGGTCTGACCTGCCCAAGAATTGGTGTACCTGGCGCACCAGCCTACACTGAGTTAGATTTAGAGATTTCATTTATGATCAAACACTTATAAGCAAGGAATCTATGTAAGTCAAAATGCCTGGCACAACGATGATAAAGTATCAATATCTACAGATGGATTAATTACTCAGAAACTTGATTCATCCAAAATAAAAGCAAACCTGACATCCCATAAGATTTTTTTCCATTCTTTGGAAATCACAAAGTGGAGGTTTAATCTAAACTTTGGATAAATGTCTTCTAGGTTAGTTGTTGCTGGAATTATTTCTTGATTTTATATCAAGCCTTCATGCCAAAAATGACATTCAAGGCAAACAACAACAACAACAACAACAGGATTAAAAACAAAATCTTAATGAAAACATAACATAAAAACAGATCCAAACACAATTAAAAACACAATAATAAAAGAAATAAACAGCACCCAATGAATTAAGAACCCCTTCCGCAACAGACCATCTTATATGCCAAAGGCCTGCCTGAATAAAAATGCCTTTGCCTGATGGTAGGACAGCCTACCCTCCCTTGGCCTGGGAGCAGCCACTGAGAAGGACCTCGCTCATGTGCCCACCAAAAGTGCCTCCAGTGCTGGTGGGACCAAGAAAAGAACCTCTCCCAAGGATCTTAAAACTGTGGCAAAGCTCATATGGGAGAAGGCGGACTTGCAGGTAGCCTTGTCCCAAGCCATTTAGGCCTTTATAGGTCATAGCTAGCACTTTCAAGTGAGCCTAGAAACAGCCAATGAAGTTGTTGTAACAAGGGAGTCATGTGCTCCCTGTAACCGGCCCTGGCCAACAGTCTGGCTGCAGCATTTTGCACCAGCTAAAGTTTCTGAACACTTTTCAAAGGCAGCCCTACGTAGAGTACATTACACTAATCCAAATGGGATGTAACTAAGGTATGCATGACTATGGCCAGATCAGACATCACTAGTGATGGATGCAGTTGGTGCATTAGCCTCAAGTGTGCAAACACACTCCTGGCCACTGCTGAAACTTGAGCATCTATGATAAGGCTGAAGTCTTCAGTACCCCTAAACTGTGAACCTGAGTCTTCAGTGGGAGTATGACTCCTTCCAGCACAGGATGAATCAATATTCCCTGCTCTGTCTCTTGACTAACCAGGAACACCCCTGTCTTGTCTGGATTAAGCTTCAGTTTGTTTGCCCTCATCTAGTCCATTACTGATACCAGACACTGAATTTAGAACAAGAGCAGCCTCCTTGGATTTAGATGGAAAGGAGAGGTGGAGTTGGGTGCTGTCAGCATGCCTGTGCACCAAACCCCCAAACTCCAGACAACCTGTCCCAGCAATTTCTTCTATATATTAAAAGGCATGGAGGACAAGATGAAACCCTGAGAGATGCCACAGGCCAACGGGCATGGAGTGAAACAGAAATCCCCCAGTACTACCTTCTGAGATTGTCCCCTTGGCCACTTCTATAAGCTAAGGGTTCAGAAGACTCATGGGAGGCCTCACCTCTCTAAAAATCCTGTCTGCATCCTTGGGCAGTACAAAGGCAAAAGTATCCATTATAACTGGACAAGCAGGGGCCAAAGCTACTTTCACTAGACCTACATCAGCTATGGCATACAAGTTGGCATGGATGCAGTCAATTTTATCTGCAAAGTGTTGCATAAATTGATCTGGGCAGGCTATTGAGTGGTCCACATTTTCTCCTTTTGGTCCAGAGACAACCCCAAAGCCCCATTAGGCAGATACAATGGTGGCAGGGATCAATTTCTTTGCTGCCATTACTGTGATAGAGTATATTTTTAAACAAGCTTGAGCCCATGTTTGATTGGACTGGCTCCTAGTGTTCCAATAACATTGCTGTAATTACCATCCCTCTCTTTTCATTGTCCCCATCTCCTTGGGAAATCAGGGATCTCATTTGGCTCTGAATTATGGATGAATTATGTTTAAGCATATTTCAGATTAATTAAAATAGTGCAATTGCAGTGCAGTATGGATCAAGAATTAGATGAGGCAAACCCAGATTCAGTTCCCCCAATCAGTCATGAAGTTCACTGGATAACTTTGGGGCAATCATCATGTTTCAACATAACTTACCTCGCAAAGTTGTTGCAATACTAAAAGTGTGTGTTATTATTATTATTTTTGTGGCTTTAAACATTAATTGTAAGTTGTTTAATGTAAATTTATACAAAAATAATGATTAAAATTAAGGTCTTAGATGAGCGTTTCCCTCTCCCAGAACCTTAGCTGGGAGACAAATGACTCAATGGGATGTATATAGTTACTGGAGCAATAGAATAGCAGCACCCTCAGAAACTCTGCAGCACAGTGTTGGTATCCACAAGGGCAAAGGGTCACTTCTACACAGGGACTTCTTTCATTGGTGCAGACAGTCAACTAGAGGGCAAGGCACAGAGTTTCTCTCTCTCTCTCTCTCTCTCTCTCTCTCTCTCTCTCTCTCTCTCTTCTTTGAATTGTAGATTTTGGGCAGGATGGCAACATATATTAACAAGCCGGAAGAAAAAGCAGCCAAACAGTAAGATTCACTACCAGCAGAACAATGTGGCATTATTAACTAGGTTTTATTGGAATGGAGGAAAACAATGGAAACAAAATAGAAACTACCAATTTGGACTTCCCTGTTTTCCCATTTAGTTTTCGAGCTGAAAGGAACTCTACTAATCTCTCCCGTTTCCTTATCAAATGCCAATGTTTATTGCAATTTTTTCTGTTCTAGCATTCTTTCCTACAGTGTCAACATAGTCCTCACCTTGTCCTGTGGCTAGTGAAGGCTGACGCCTGCAGCTATTCAGTACCTATGTTTGAAGAACCCAACTCGATGTGGTTCAGACCAGGGGGCTGGCATCATGGCGCTGAGTTGGCACTGCTTCGCCACCAAACCCTGCGGTATCACTGGTGCAGCGTGGCGGCAAATTATACAGATGAAGGGAGGCAGTGTGGGGTTTCCGGCAGCCAATAGGCTTGCTGGGCCTGCCCCCTCCCCCTCCCGTGGCTTCCAGCAACCAATGACAGGTCTCCTTCCACCTGGGAATGCCCCTGGAGCAGTGCCTGAGCAAGGACAGATGGGGAAAGAGCTGCACTGACCTCACTTGGGCAAGAAAAGTCAAGGTGAATCCCTGATTTTTGTGCTCCATGTCTTCAGGTGCCCCAGGAGAGCTCCGAATCAGTGGCTGCATCACTCTGGGGCAAAGGCAACATATAGACAGCTCCTAGGACCCAACATTATCCTTAATCTACTTTCTCTGCTATTGTCCCAGTGACTGGGTGACCAGCACAGGGCATGGATCAAATTCATGAAACAAGTGAGTCATGCATTCTCTCATTGGGGAGGGGGAGGTTGATTTGCGCTTCAGGATCCTTGCTGTTCTTCCTGGTGCTTTTGCTAAAATTCTTTGGAAAAGTACTGATGATTCAAGGCTCGTTGGCCTGCCAGTTCTATTATCAGTATGAAGCATGCTATTGAATTCAGGAGATGTGATGATCACGAATTACAACAAAACAGCACTTGAACTCTCATAAGTTCACTTTTATTCCTGAAAGGGTCCTGATAAAAACAGTTGTGGGACTCATTAATTTATTTCATTTACAACATTTCTATACTGCCCAATAGCCGAAGAGCTCTGGGCAGTTTACAAAGATTTCAAAGACTCCTCCTTATCTCTGCAAATGCAGATGTATCTGCATTTCTGTAACATGGTAGGCAAGGAAAATATATATCTTACCTCTTAAGAATAGCCACTAAATCACAAGTGTGCTGTGGGTCTTATGTCTACTCAGAAGTAAGTCCTGGCTTTCCTGGGTGCTGTGGGGAAACTACAGCACAAGTTAACCTAGGATAACAAGATTTCCCCTCCTCTTTTTTGGACACATGCCAGGTAGGTAGGTATTCCCTTGATTCAACCCTTTAAAGGAGCCCTGGGGCAACAGCAGGTTCTTCCACCTTGTCACCCCTCTCCTCTGATGTAATCAGCTCATATCAATTGTGGCAAGAACCAGGAAGCACAACAACCGCAGGTAAACCACATGATTTCCCTTAGTGTAGAGATGCTCAAAGTCTTACTACTAGCTCTGCTGTCTTGAATCCTTGTTTCTCTGACCTTACTCCATTTTGGAAATTCTGTGTATGGACTCCTGCTTGACTCTGCTTCTTGGACTGTCTTTGTATTTGACTGCTCATCCATGTTTGGACCTTTGCTTCTCCTCAGACGTTTCTTTTGAAGCTCACCCTTTTGCCTGGTAATTCTGTGTGTTTGACCATTGCTTGTTCCCTGACTCCTCCTCCCTTGAATTGCTCTCTTATTGGACTGATACCTCTGTCTTTGACCATATAGAATCACAGAATCATAGAACAGCAGAGTTCGAAGGGGCCTACAAGGCCATCGAGTCCAATCCCCTGCTCAATGCAGGAATCCACCCTAAAGCATCCCTGAAAGACAGTTGTCCAGCTGCCTCTTGAAGGCCTCTAGTGTGGGAGAGCCCACAACCTCACCAGGCAACTGATTTTATTTTATTTATTTATTTATTTATTACATTTCTATACTGCCCAATAGCCAGAGCTCTCTGGGCGGTTCACAAAAATTAAAACCATTCAAAGTATAAAACAACAGTATAAAACCATAATATAAAATACAATATAAAAGCTCAACCAGATAAAAACAGCAGCAATGCAAAAAATAATTCCATTGTTGTACTGCTCTAACAGTCAGGAAGTTTTTCCTGATGTCCAGCTGGAATCTGGCTTCCTTTAACTTGAGACCGTTATTCCGCGTCCTGCACTCTGGGAGGATCAAGAAGAGATCCTGGCCCTCCTCTGTGTGACAACCTTTTAAGTATTTGAAGAGTGCTATCATGTCTCCCCTCATGATATGCTTGTTTATTGGCTTGCCATTGGATTTGCCCTAATGCTGAGTCTGACCCAGCCAAAGTAGGACACAGTGCTTCACTTGTCAGTGTGTTGCCAGTCAGATAGAAGAAATGTAAAGAAAACCATGGATGCCATTGGCTGGTGTCAGCGCCAATGGGGCCTGTGTTGTTTAGGATTTGCCTGAGCATGCTGGATGCTAATGTCTGGCCTGGCTAATTGGTCTAATGCAGTGCCTTCCATGTTTTGGACTACAACTCCCATTAACCCCAGCTTGCATGGCCAAAGGGCAATGATGATGGGACTTATAATTAGGGGTGTGCACGGACCCCCGATCCGCTTCTCTTCCAGATCCACAATTTGTGGATCGGGCCACTTCGCTCCGCCCCGCTCCGCCTATAGTCTGCTCCGCTCCGTTCCGCTGCAGAGCTCCGGATCCGGATTGGAGCTCTGCTTTCCCCCCCATAGGCTTGTATTGAAATCCAAAAAAGTCTACAACTTTTTTTCTGTTAAAGTTAGAAACCTCAAGTTTGGCACCATGACACCTCATGGACGTATACACACGCATGCCAAGACTAAAGCCAATCCAAGCATCCCCTGATTTTGGGGGAATTTATGAAAATCGGACACCCCATTTTCAGACATGGACTGTTCTCCGACAATTTGACAGATAAAAAAATTGGAAGTGGGCACCCTCACAGATGCCATCTAGATCCACAATCATGCCAAGTTTCAAGCAAATCCCATCATCCCCTGATTTTTGGCGGGGCTTAAACCTTTTAACTCACCCCAATTCACACCCCTTTCGATATCTCCGTCAATTTTCATGTTAGAAACCTCAATCTCGGCACCATGATAGATTATCCATGGATACACATGCATGCCAAGACTCAAGCCAATCCCATCATCCCCTGATTTTTGGGGAATTTATGAAAATCGGACACCCCATTTTCAGACATGGACTGTTCTCCGACATTTTGACAGATAAAAAAAATTGAAGCAGGCACCCTCACAGATGCCATCTAGATCCACATTCAGGCCAAGTTTCAAGCAAATCCCATCATCCCCTGATTTTTGGCAGGGCTTAAACCTCTAACTCACCACCCATAACCCCAATTCACACCCCTTTCGATATCTCTGTCAATTTTCACGTTAGAAACCTCAAACTCAGCACCATGATAGATTATCCATGGATACACATGCATGCCAAGACTCAAGCCAATCCCATCATCCCCTGATTTTTGGGGAATTTATGAATATCGGACACCCCAGTATCTCAGGGATTTAAAGCTGCAGACAGCTCAAAGGAAATCCCAACATGCCATGAATTGGGGAGTAGAGATAAACCTATATGAATCTTCATCCACTTGAAAAATTGATTTGGAACTTCCAAAAGTCTAAGTGAGCGCAGGAAGGACTTATCCCCTGAGTCAAAGCAAGACACACACAAACCATCCCTGCGAGGCGGGCAGGGGAGGAGGGAGGGAAGGCAGGCAGGCAGCAGACATTTCTGGGGGCATAAGGAAGTGAGCCAAGGATAGTTTCAAAGCCAGTAATGCAAACCATCCCTGTGAGGTGGGAGCAGCACAGAGAGATGCCTTTTCTTTTGCATCCCATAACTAACTAGGAGGCTAGGAGGATAAGAATAAAGCTTTGTGATCCTTGCTTCAGAGTTGATTGACTGCACTGTGATCACAGCCATTATTAAACAACAACAAAATAATAATGTTAATAATAGCAGTACTACTTAATATTAATAGCAATAACAACAACAACAACAACAACAACAACAACAATAAGGAGTTGAACCACAATGAAAGCCTGCCTGACTTCACTGAAGTGGAAAAGCCAGGAGAGCTTGGGCTATGGGGTGTAAATATAAAATGGAATGAATAAATAAATAAATAAATAAACAAAGGAGGGGTGGAATTAAAAGCAGTAGTGTTGCTGAATAAACAACAGGAAGAATTTTTTAAAAAAGGCTATATCTGTCTTTTACCAGTAAGAGGGAAGTGGACGTGCCCAGGGGGAGGGGGAATTGTGCCAATTTGACTGTCCCTGTCTAGGGACCACTCTTTAAGAAGCAAACTTACACTTCAACTCATGATAGGCATTGCTTCTCCACTGGTTACTCTTTGGAGGGCTCTGATGACCCTCCAAGGGCAGGAGAGTGTGTGTGCACTGGGCACATCCACATGCCCTAGGGGACCTCATCCCCTTGCACCACATCTATTCAGTTGTTCACCAAGGTTAGGGTGGGTAGCAGTGCTGTGTTTCCTATCTGTTATTTATTTGCTTAGTATATGATTTCAGGTTGTGTTTGTGCATTTGGTGGGGCTACTGTTTTAAAAAACACTGGGAAAAGTCAGTTCAGACTAAGAAAGAGAAGTTTCCCAGGATCCCAAGTTACCTGTTTTGCCTATCTCCTCCTCCAACTTTGGGATCATGTGATCATGACCGGGAGTTGAATCTGCCTCTCAGCACTTCAAAAAGGTACCTCTCCCGCTTTTTTTACCCAATTTTTCCAAAAATTATAGCAAGCGAACCGCACCACGCAGAGTGCTGAGAGTAGGCTCAAAATGACCCCCAGCCACGACTCTCTATGCAAAAGAAATTTCAGAAAGATAGCTTAAAAAACAACACAGTTATCCCCTATTCTTTTCCACAATGCAATTCTATGGGCGAAATTTTCCAAAATGGCGATCGGATCGCTCCACGAAAAGAGAAGTGCTCCGCCTATGGGTGCTTCTCTTTGCCGTGCTTCTAAGGGTCTGCGGTCTGCTTCTACTCCGCCTCTGGGCAAGGCGGAGCAGGCCAATTTGCTTCTGATTCTCCGATTCTAATCGGAGCGGAGCACATCTCTACTTATAATACCAAACATCTGCAGGGAGCACCAGGTTGGAGAAGGCTGACAAATGTGTTTCCACAGAAGAACACTAAACTACTCCCCAACACAAAGTGGACATTTATGGATTTGTTCCCCAAACACGATCTATTCATTTTCTACCCCTCTCAGCTTCCAGTTGATACTTCTCCTGTTCACACTGGCAAGGCAGTTCAAAAGATTAGACAGACAGACTTAAAGAGGTGTGGACATTATTATAGAATATTATTCTATGGAGCCCAAGTATAAAATATGATATTTAGTTCCTTTCAAAACCAAAAATCTTTAAGTAATGAAAGAGTCTAGTGAAGATTTTATTCACAGAGCAAATGCTGTAAACACATAACAAAAATGATGGGCTTGCAGTTTATCTGGGGGTGGGGGGAATAGCTACAAGCCAAATTAACTGTGATTTGATGTACACATGAATATTCAGTTGTGCCTCTGAGGAGCACTACGAAACAAACTTAATGGAAAGAAAAATGTTTTTCAGAAACCTATTGCTGATAATTAGTAAATTGTTACTAACGTCAATAAAGTATGATTATGATCATGCAAATCCCTCACATCCTGCATGTGAGATTGCTGTCTATTAAACATGTCAAGTTCTTACACGGAGGGAAACGGAGGAAGACCTCACCCTCACATTGACTTTTGCTGCTGCATGTAGGGAGACTCCATGTTGTCCAGCTGCCCAGGACTTTGCATTGGGTGAGTGAACCACTGTGGCGTAGTGGCAGGAGAGTTCAACCTTTATGTGAGAAACCCAGGGTCAACATAAATACCATGCTCCCCCCTCAAAGTTATCAGCTCTGAAGGGAGAAAAAGACAACTACATATATGGTCCCTGATTTCCCACCCCTCCCTGTGGGGCAAACAGGTTTGAGAGAGTGATTTACATCCAGGAAAGGGCAGAGCAGGAAATGATTTGAACACCCTTTCCCATAGCCACAATTCCCCCAAAGCTGTGGGAGATCCTGCACCATTATTATTATGCATCTTGTCTCCTTTGGCTATAAGGGTCCCCTTTACTACACAGACACACTTACGTGGGAATTGCTTTCCTATTATGCATGGGTGTGAAATCCCAGGCCTGTGGGCCAAATCTGGCCCTTGAGGGTACCCCAGGAGGCCAAGCCCCCTTCCTTTGCCCCCCCTTCCCCCCCAACCGCCAATCATTTGGCATTTTCCTGGCTTTTGTGCCATTTGTTCCCCTTTCTAAAAGGTTGAGATGTCTTTCTAAGGCTTAAGTTACTAGTAGCAAGACACTTAAGCTAAAATATGCTGGTACTTGGTGGTGGTTGTTTTTAAAATATATTCTGGCCCCATACCTTTTGCATTCAGCCCCACTCACCACTGATGTGTGGCCCTCTGAGAGTGTCTCCAAAACTGAATTTCATCCTTACATTAAAAAACGTTTGACACCTCTGCTATAGTGCAATACTATCTTGCGCTAATGTGGACAGGACCAACCATGTTGCTCTTTCTTACCTTCCTCTTGTCAGGGTGGTGATAGTATGAGAAAGAACCATCCACATGATTGAGACACTCACACATATACTGCACCCATGTGAGATTGCCCTAAAGGAAGCTGATCCCATTTGGCTCTTGAGTGTGTCTGAAAGGGAGGAAAGTCCATTAAGCCCCTAATTAGGCTTATTGAAATGCTGTTTCCAAAATATACTGATAATGCAGAATTACTAGGCCAAGGATCATTTATTGTCCTTTAACAATGGGCATCATCAGACATGCATTTTATTGCACGCTTGCTACTGCCCACTTATGGATGTTCGCATGTCCTTTAGAGATCATCGCCCACCTCCTGTGTGCCTCCTGCTCCTTCCACTCATTTTTCCATCACAAAGTAGACCCCTTTTAATCCAACTTTTTTTTAAAAAAAGGAATGTGCTGCGATCTCCTGCTGTGTGCAGGAAAAGTGGCATGATAAAAATGCCCCCTGAATGTTTACTTCCTCTTTCCTTTCTAGGAAGAAAGAGGAAGTAATGAAGGACAAAAGTGGGGGTGGAGAAGTGACAGTAAGGAAACATGGTTTCCCCCTGTGTGATGATGGGGTGTATTCTTTGTTTCCATCTTCAGAGACATCGGGGTGGCTAGAACTCAGAGGGAATGGGGTGGGGACAAGTGACTGGGATCCCTTATCAGAATGAATCTAATGCAGACAGCCTAACTCGGATTATTCTTAATTCCATTTCCCTGCACTGTTTGTGTGACCCACTTTGATGCCATTTGAACAGTCTTTACTGAAGGCAGCGACAGTTTTACATAGGGGTGCTGGCGTATGGGCTTCAATCAAAGGAGCTAGAGATGGGACATGACAGATATATATTGCAGGTTGTTTCAATCACTGCAGCACTTCTAGCAATCTACATGCTTTTGTGTCTAATGTGGAATGTTGCCCCTTGCCACACACCCCTCTTTTTCAAAGTGCTTTGCCAGTCATCCATCTGACTTCACATAAACTTGTTCCTTATGTCAGAGATGCTTCTGATATGGGTCCACGTTGCTTGAAGCCTACCACCAGCATCTACCCGGGCATGTGCTTACCTTGGACCTGGCTCCATGCCTCCATTGAAAGACTTACACAGAATCAAGCATTAGAGAATTCATAGAAACCTCCCCTTCCATATCCTCCTATAGGCATAGATTTCTGAGATCTTTCATACAAAACTGTTTTTAATTAGTTGTCAAACAGTCCAAAGCATCCAGCACTTAGTACTTTCTATTGAATACAATGTTAGTCAGTGTCTGGATAGTGGTCTAAATACTTGTGGCTTAGTGAGCATAAAACTCTTCAATTCTTCATACAATAAACTACAGTTTTGTGCTCTGTAAGCTGTAGCATTTTTTTTCTTTTTAGGATGAATTAAAAAGGAGCAAACAACCATTGTCAATTGGCCTGTAAAACTGGACAGCTTGGTCTGTTAAAATAGGACAGGATAACCTGAATTTACAGGTCATTGGCAGTGGCTTATTAGTTGCGTATGTTTGGTTTTATTAATAATCTTCTTTTTCTGACGATATCCACTTTGCCACTATTTAGTGCCCCTTTTTATTGCTAAAGGTGGCATAAGGCCTTTATAATCAGCAGGGCCATCAGCATAGCAATTTCCTTCAGCTTTTGTATTGACAAGTTTGGCAGGAACATTTTGTAGCCACTTAAAAGCAAGAGCCTTCATGAAGTGGACTCTCCATTAATTTTTTTAAAAATATACCAGTAGATGCCACTATGACAACACTAATGTTGACTCCTCCCTGTGTGAGTGACGAGACTCAAAACAAAGGTTTCTTTCCAGAGGAAAAAGTGCCTCTTCTGAGTTTAATTCAAGACATTTTTCCTGCAGTGAAACTGAAGGACTTTGTGCGAAACTTCATTTTTGAAAACATATTTAAGTGTCTTTCAAAATTTCTTATAATCTAGTTGGTAGCAATGGAGTTTTAATGTTAAACAGTTTTCCTTATATTTACATGAATTTCTATATTTTAAAATGTAATGATGTTATTATATAACAATGGTGATGATGATGATTTCAATTTTCTTTCCCATCGATACTTCATGGAATTCATCTTCACAATATTTCTTTGGAGGGATGTTAGGCTGAGTGATAGTCACTGACCTAAGATTCTCTCTCTCTCTCTCTCTCTCTCAATCTGTGTGTGTGTGTGTGTGTGTGTCTATATGACACCACTGTGTAGCCATTTCCCTTAAAACCCTGCAGCATTGCTGCTGTGAGGCGGAAACAACAAATATAGACATCAGGAGGGAAAGTGATTATCCATCCAAAAACCGCAGCGCAGGTGGCCATTTGGTTCATCAAGCCCACCCCCTGCCCTGCATTCCAACGCTACTTGGATCTGCCCCCAGCAGCGGCCACTGGCTCAACCTGAACCGAGGCCACAACTGCCAGATGGAGAAACAACTTGGTGATTTCAGAGGAAATAAAAAAATCGTGGTAAAACCACACCACGAAAAATGATTTCAGGTTGTGTTTGTGCATTTGGTGGGGCTACTGTTTTAAAAAACACTGGGAAAAGTCCGTTCAGACTAAGAAAGAGAAGTTTCCCAGTATCCCAAGTTACCCATTTTGCCTATCCCCTCCTCCAACTTTGGGATCATGTGATCATGACCGGGAGTTGACTCTGCCCCTCAGCACTTCAAAAAGGTACCTCTCCCGGTTTTTTTACTCGATTTTTCAAAAAAATCTAGCAAGGGAACTGGCTCAACCCGAACCGAGGCCACAACTGCCAGATGGAGAAACAACTTGGTGATCTCAGAGGAAATAAAAAAATCGTGGTAAAACCACACCACGAAAAAGTGCAGTTTTGGGGGTAAAAGACTGATGTGGCTGTGAGTTGGCGGATACGTCATATAAATAATGCAGTGCCACTGTGCAGCCATGATGGGGTAAATACCCACCTTGTCAGTTTTACAGCAGAGCAGGGATTCAATCCTGATCCAAGACAAACTTTCTATTCACTACACTGCACAGGCTCTCTGGAAAAAATAATAATCCTAAAAATAAAATGAGAGAGAGAGAGAGAGAGAGAGAGAGAGAGAGAGAGAGAGAGGTCTACATCAAGCAGGATATAACACTATGAATGCAGTTTGAAAACTGCATATAGATTTTGAGCTCCATCAAACAAGCGTTTTATTGCACGCTCATTACTGGGCACTCACAGATTTTTTGTGACCCCCTCTCATGACGTCATCTGCCTCCTGCGTGCCTCCCACCCCTTCTAGCCTTCTTCTCATGACAATACCCCCCATCAGTAAGTCCAACTTAGTTTTTGAGATGGAACTTGCCGTTATCTCCTGCTGTGTGCAGGAAAAGCAGCACCATCAAACAGCCCACTGAATGAAAATCTAGTCCAGTATGGGGGTCAGGCAAAGGCAGGAATGGTCTACAAGCAAAGGTCAAAACACAGCTAAACAGTAAGTTACTATGCACAGTCCAGAAGAAGGGTCAAACAGAACCCCTTACGCCTGGAACGCTCTTCCAGAACATTTGAGAACTACAAGTTCAATCGCAGCTTTTAAAGCTCAACTAAAAACTTTTCTTTTTCCTAAAACTTTTAAAACTTGATGTTGTGCGGACTTTATACTGTTAGTTTTACCCTACCCTTTGCCTGCTTACCCTACCCTGTGCCTGTTGGCATTCTCTTCCCCTCCTTATTGTTTTACTATGATTTTATTAGATTGTAAGCCTATGCGGCAGGGCCTTGCTATTTACTGTTTTACTCTGTACAGCACCATGTACATTGATGGTGCTATATATATAAATAAATAAATAATAATAATAATAATAATAATAATAATAATAATAATGAATGGGCCACGTGCAAGTTGTTTACTTCCTCTTTCCTCTCTCTTGAGAATGAGGAAGTAATGAGGGACAAATGTAGGGGTGGAGAAGTGATGGTAAGAAAACGTGATTTCCCCCCGTGTGATGACGCTCTGTGTCAATGGGCCCCAACAGTTGCCAGTGCACTTCAACACCGTTATAAAGCAGTAGTGGGTGTCAGTTCCATACTATTTGTTCTCATACTTTTCCCCCCATACCAATGCTGGGGTTGCCAACATACCTGCGGATGCCTTTCTTGGTGCTCACCAAGCTCCCTATCCTTCCTGATATTTATTTTATTTTATTAAGATGTTTTTACATTATGTTTTTTGTTTTTACAGCTGGAACACTGCAAAACAAAGTGCTGCCCTTCTTAATTTGGGTTCAAAAGAGTGGTTTTGTGTTTTGAAAAAACACATCTCCACCTTGTACTTTTCCTAAGGTCTTGGGGAAATGACTCTTTTTTTCTTTTAGTCTCTCCAGTTTGCCTTCTGGGAAATGAGTGTTTTGTGACTGGCCATAGACACCATGGATACCATTTTATGAATGGGCAAGCCCCCCCCCCCTGACTCCATGGCAGCCATTTTATGAGAGCACCCATTACATTCTCTCAAAATTCCAAATGTGTTCATTGAACTGATAAGATTGGGGACTCCTGATTAAGTAGGGCCATTCAAAAATGGGTTTCATTTGATACTTTTTCTTTTGAACTCCAGTCAGGATTCAGTTCTTTCCCTAGTTTTTCTGTAGCCCTCATAATGTACGTTCTAATTCAAAATTAGTGCCAAACTTTCCATTTTAAAAATGTGGATCTCTGGCCCTGGTGTGGAATCCCAGGTTCCTTAAAATGGTTTTAACATTTGGAGGGTTTTTGTTGTCATCATCATCAGTGGAAAAGTGGCTGGTGTGAGCCCGTCCAGAGTGTTTAGTTTAACTCTTTGCAACGAATACTCAATATTACAAGCATGTTTGTGCCGAGAAATATTTTCACAGTCTGATGTGTGGGCAGAAACAAATTATTTCCTTTTGGTAACCTTTCCAACCTAACCGCCTGTATGCTCATCATCTAGGAGAAGCAACAGACGTTGCCACTTCTTTTTGCTCAGCTGAATTAACAGCATATAAAAGTGGTGTTTTTTTTCTTTAAAAAAAAAAGAACATAAGGAAAACATTAATTCTTTTAACAGGCAGGACTTATATGAGCTAAAGGGACTTTGGATCAGATATGTAAGCAATAAAGCAAACACTGCAATGATAGAGGAAAGGAAACATATTTGCTTTACTGGATTGGGCAGATCGCGTTCCCCTTTTCAGTCATGTTGCCCCAATCAACCCAGGCAGCCAACTTAAGAAATGTGAAGACAGAAAGTCAAAACCTGTAAAAGAAAATAACATTTCCGTTGCCAAACAAAGCAAAGGTCTCTCCAGTTTGGACTGCACAGCTTACATAAACCTGTGCGCTGAGGGAAATAAAAAAGTAGAGTTTGCATCAACCGTGAATGGTGGAGAGCGAATATCCGAGGAGAGATGGCAAATGCGAAATGGAAAGAGTGCTAGCTCCCAGTTTCTGTATCGGACCATTAAAGATAACAACCCTGCAGTGCAATCAGAATCACAGGTGCTGATTTGGGAATATACTGTTGGAGGTTTTCGATAGACCCACTCAGTGTGATCATTCAAAAATAGCCTTTAGGAAGAACAGTATTGTAGAATCTATGTGTGGTTGCTAAGTGGTGGAAGAATGGAATGTTATCATAGTAAACAGGAGTTTAGATCAGAGGGACGGGGTTGCACTCTCCCTAAAGGATTGGATCCGTAGTTTGGGGGTGCTCTTGGATCCAGAACTGTCACTTGAGGCACAGGTGAACTCAGTGGCAAAGAGCACCTTTTATCAGCTTAGGCTGATATACCAACTACGCCCTTATCTGGACAGAGATAGCCTAGCTGCAGTTATCCATGCTCTGATAACCTCTCGTTTGGATTACTGCAATGCGTTATACGTGGGGCTGCCTTTGAAAATGGTCCAGAAACTTCAGCCGGTACAAAACAGGGCAGCCCATTTACTAACAGGGACTGGCTGGTGAGATCACATTACGCCAGTTCTTTTACAACTTCATTGGCTGCCAGTCCAGGTCCGGGCCTGATTCAAAGTGCTGGTATTGACATTCAAAGCCCTAAACGGTTTGGGGCCAGGTTATTTGAAGGAATGCCTCCTCACATATGTACCTGCCTGGACCTTAAGATCATCTACAGGGGCCCTTCTCCGTGAGGCTCTGCCAAAGGAAGTGAGGCAGGTGGCTACTAGGAGGAGGGCTTTCTCCGCTGTGGCACCCTGGCTGTGGAATGAGCTCCCCAGAGAGGTCCGCCTGGCGCCTACACTGTACTCTTTTCATTGCCAGCTGAAGACCTTTTTATTCTCTCAGTATTTTAACACTTAATTTTAATTTTAATTTTACTGTTCTCACTCTGTATTTTAATCTTATATCAATTTTGCTTCATGGTTTTATCCTGGTTGTGCTTTTTATACTATATTTTGTATTTGTGTTTTTAACCTGTTGGTTGTTTTATTATGGTTGTAATTTTTGTGAACTGCCCAGAGAGCTTCGGCTATTGGGCAGTATAAAAATGCAATAAATAAATAAATAAATAAATAGGGACACCAGTAAATAAATCTGATTATTCATCTGGATTGTTTTCAGTGGAATTGTATAGGTTCTTTAGGAGAAGCAAGTGGATATTCATAATGAAACATGCTGTGATATCACAAGATATTTGGCTTCCAAGATCTCCTTTGTCACCCTCAAGGTGTTGTGTATTTTGGCAACTGTTCAGTTGCTATATTACATAACTATGTGGTAAGGTGAGAAGAAAGTAGCAATTCTTAACATTTTTCCACCCTGCAGAGTTCTAGTGCTGACGCTGCCCTTTGTTCTCTGTTGCTCCATTGCTAGGATGCAGCCTGAAATCTGTACAAAGGCGCAACTGGAAAGGAGTCCTCCTCTTCTGGTCTTTAATTTGAGGAGGCTTCTAAAATGCAGGATGCTTGGTTTCTCCGAAATGAAAGCCCCTGAGCACCCTCATTTTTACCTCACAGCAACATAATATTTACCTCTTGATTGTAGAATCAAACTTGCAGTTGAAGAAAGTAGGTGACTGGCATATTGGGGTATGTGAAAAAAGCTACAGTTAATCTTCTGATTGGCTTCAACACAGGATTCATTTACCTGTGGGTCATTTGCCCTGAAGCATTTGCTCCAAGTTGCAAGGTACTCCTTGCATTGTTGTTATTGCTGCTTTATATCCGGCCTGGGCAAAATGATTGCAGGTTTGGGGGTATGGGAAAGGAACTGAACAATAAGCATGTGGGCAGACACTCCTGTGCAAACACGGTCATGCACAACTCACTGCAAATCCTGTTTGTGGTGGTGTGTACTAAAAATCGTGTTCTTGCACATGGCAGCTGTACACAGCTGGTTTACTATGGCCAGGGACTTTTCAGATATCCACCACGCCCTCACCAAATGTGACATTTGGTCCTTTCGTCCTTGAATATCACACCCTATCATGAATGGCTATAGCTGGGTGGCAGAGTGAATGTTTTGCATATAAAAGGTCCCAGGATTTATTTATTTATTTATTTTCTTATTTATTTATTTATTTATTACATTTTTATACCGCCCAATAGCTGAAGCTCTCTGGGAGGTTTACAAAAATTAAAACCATGAAGAGCATAAAAACTACCAACAATTTAAAAACACGAATACAAAATACAATATAAAAAGCACAACCAGGATTAAAACCACACAGCAAAAGTTGATATAGGTTAAAATATGGAATTTAAACAGCAAAGTTTAAATTTAAGTTAAATTAAGTGTTAAAATGCTGAGAAAACAAAAAGGTCTTCAGCTGGCGACAAAAGGAGTACACTGTAGGCGCCAAGGGAACCTCTCTGGGGAGCTCATTCCACAGCCGGGGTGCCACAGCAGAGAAAGCCCTCCTCCTAGTAGCCAGGTTCAATCCTTGCTATCCAGAGCCATGTCTTTCCGCCACTGCTGCCTTTGCTGCTCATTCCCTCAAAACTCTGCAGCATCACAGCTGCAGGGTGGGAACACAAAATCTGGATTGCAGAAGCTTCATCCCACATACCTGTTTCCCTCAAATTATCCCCATAGCATAATGCTGCTGATGCTGCTATTGTTAGCTAAATCACACCCCAGCTGTGGCGCTCCTAAGATCCTTTGCATACCAGGAAAAGGGTTTAAGGGGGAGAAATGTAAAAAATCATAAAAAATCAACGGATGACCCAATCCGATTCAAATTTGGTATGCTGAAAGCCCTCCTTTAAATCTATTACTGTGCCAATTTTAATGTCTTTGTCTTTAAAACTTACACAGATGTAAGCATTTGTTTGATTTGTAGTTTAAACATATCAAATCATCCTCCTGCCCCCCAATGGCCGCTTGGAGAACAATAAAAAAATTGCTCCTAAAGGGGTAGTAAAATACGTCGGTTCTTTTGGCTAAGAAGCACAATTAAAGTGGGATGCATGGGAGTGCTTAACAGTCAAAGCAGATTATAAGTTGGAAAACTTCTGAGTTCTTTGCACGCAATTTGCAGTGATGGCACAGTGTAACCCTGGTGTGATGAAGCTAGAGGAGGGAGAATGGGCTTTCCAGCCAGACAAGCCAGAGCACCGGCAACCATCTGGCTCATTTAGCCCACTCCCTGCCCTCATTCCAGCCTTCCTGGTTTACCACAACCTACCCTGGGCCTCAATCCGCCCCTGGGAATGTTCCCAGCGTGAACCCAAAGTGAACCCAAAGGAGGTGGTGACCTCACAGCAAAGGAAAAAGCCATGGTATATTGGTGTACTTTTGGGGGGGGAAATCATGGTGGCTGTGAGTTAGCTGCTGCATCATATAAATGATGCAGTACCACTGCGCAGCTACCATGGGGCATAGAGGGCATATAGACAGCGCCCTAGTAGGGCTTGGAGAGACTCCTGCCTGAAACTCTAGACCATGGGTAGGCAACAGTTTGTCCCCATAGGCCACATTCTGTGGAGAGCTGGGAAAAAAATGCCGATTTGTCACTGAAAACTGGCAGCAAAATGCAAAGAAAACCTAAAGCAGCCCTCCCCCCCCAACATAGTGTTCATGGGTGCCATGGCACCCAGAGGGACTTCCAATGGCACATATGAAGTTCCCCCTTCAATATTTTTTTTAAAAATAAAAGCCTTGAAAAGCATTAGGGTGCCAGGTTCTCCTTCCTGCTCCTGCACCTGCTGCAGTTTAGCTGTTGGTGGGCAGGCAGAGCACATAAGAGTTGCTTTCTGGCCTCGTTCAATCTTCTGCTCACCCAGAGGGTCCCCCTTTGCTCTCTCTCTCACCACTCCCAGTCTGTAGCCTCTGTTCAGAGAATTCAGGTCTCCCTATTTTTCCCCTGGCCAAAGTTCTACTGTTTTAAGAGGAGATCTTCTATCTGGCTGTCCTTTTGCTGCAATTTTAAGTAATTTTGAAAAGTATACTGTCTTTGTAATGATATGAGCTTTCATACTGAATAGGTAAAAAAGAAGAAGTCTCAAGCCATCAACTTAGATGCAAAGAGATTTTATGTGTTGGAGTGGGGTGTTGGATAGCGTTATTAATGCCTATCATTTTGAAGATAAATTAATTTCCTCACTTTTTGCGTGGAACAGATGGATTTACTGGCATATAAAATTTGTATTTTTCAGTATTTGAAACTATACTATATCTTAGTGACCCAATTCTTTCTTAACACACCCTTCCCTGTGCAGGTGCAAATGTTTTAAGAGGATGTATTTCCACCCAGATGCAAAGTATTTGTACTGGGAACTCCACCTTCCCCCACAAAGGTTATGTGTTCTCCTTTCACTGTTGCACATAGAAGATTTTAATCAACCTGTTATAGTAGATATGGCTGCCTAATTGTGAGACCAGGATTTTAGTTCCCAATAGGCCATGAAACTCATTGGGTGACCATTAGTACCATTCATTAGACCATTAGTACTGTCCATACATGCATGCAGACTGTGCACACATAGGCTCATTAGGTGCAGAAAGTATAAGCCCTCACCACCAGGAATGGCCCTACCATTACGCGCCATGAGATGACCATAGGTGTCATGAAAGGGCAGGAAAATGTTAGTTATTCAATTAATATTGTTGTATTTTTAATATGTTGTGGGAAGATTGTAAGGTTTTCTGCCACAGATGCCAAAATAACTTGACCAGCCTTGGTTACTATGTACCTTGACCTGGGAGAGCACCATTGTCTGCTCTATCTCAGGCAGCAGATTATCTAGGGCTGGGCCAGCTGGCTATGTACCCCCTGAAGTGTTCTGTGCTATATCTCCCCCAAAGGTGGCAGAGGAGTTTATGTGAAATAATAACAGAACAGTAAAGCAAGGCAGACACACTCCCGCCCTCAGCCCCCGGCCAGAGTGATTCGCAGCCAGGAGTGTGGGCTGCTTCTTGTTGGGCTATTAATACATGCCTATCCAAAATGATGTTAAAGTCCCTTTTTAGGCACTCTTTGGCATTGGCAGAAGCTCCTGGCACCGGATTGTCTATGGTCATCAAGTGGTGGTCAAGCAGATGTACCCATTCAGTGGTTCTAGCATGTTGGAAATTGCTTGAGGAAGGTGTTTGTTGTGAGGCCTAACTGTGCTGGCATAAAATCCCACTTCATTTTTGTTGTTGTTGCAGGCATGCTACACTGAACTGCTTTAAAAGAGGAGGTCTGTGTTGAAAGATGTGTAAAACCATTATGCTGAAGCCAACACTCCAGGCTTTTCTAATTAGGTCACTGGGAAAAAAAGATGACCTTTTTGTTTCTGTGCTGCTTTCCTTTGGATCACGTGTTTCTAATTACCATTTGTATTTTATTAAGCCATTGACAAGTTCAGACTGTATGTGTGCAGGCCTGTATATGCGTGTGAAGGAAAACGGAAGGTGGGAGAGAATGCAGGCTTTTGTTGGACTCCCTCACGCCTCCGTCTTCAAACATGGAGCAAATTGAAGAGGGCCGAAAGAATGTCCGGAGCAATTTTATCATCGGAGCAAATGGAGAAGAGCCTCTTTAGATGATCAGTTGCACAAATAACAGCTTGCATGTGAATGGCCTACTCACATGAGTAATGGAGAATGTGATCAGGATAGTGCCTGAAGCTCTAAGGGCAGCTTGCATGAGTGAGGTGTATTGGGTTGCAGAATGTGTTGTAATGAGTAATAACTGCCATAGGGTACATATCTGCTTTGCCATTTTTTGTCCCTCCTGGATTCCTATACAGCCACAGTGGGGGACCTTTGGCCAGCAGGCCTAATCTATCCCATGAAAGTTTCCAGTCTGGCCTATGAAGGGTTGGGCACCTTCTGTGGGGCTCCTTCCCCAAGCCCCCCTGCCAAGCATATGGGAGGGTGAGTGGTGCAAAGGGCAATCTCTTTGTTATCTCCAATAACATGGGGATTCTCCTGGGGGAGGTGCTGCACTCATCTTGGCTGCAGGAGCCGGCCCTGCAAGTCCCTTCTTGTGCCACTTGCACCTCATTTGGGACATAGACCAAAAGTGGTTGCCCATCCCTGCTAAACAGTCTTCTAGAAGCATTCAGAACACTGTACTTCTGGTGTAAGTTACGTTGTTCTCCTGCTGAATAAAGGACCCTTTGTTGTTTAATCCCAAACTGTTACTCCATGGAAGTTGCCTCATGAGTTACATTGTTCATGCAAGTAGACCACTCATGTATATTATTTTTCATGGCTGCTGGAGCCCTTAGATGAGCAAATGAGATTTCAGGTTTATGGAATTTCAGTGATGAGGTAACCTAAGCCAATTTTCTACTTTTTATTATATTATTTAAGGCCATGAGTTAAGACTTGCTTGACATGAACTTGTCAGCAGGTTCTGCTCCAGTATTTACTCTTGTCCTTAATACTGGGAGTTGATTATACCACAAAATCAACATAAGGCATGGTTATTATTTTCCCCTGTATAAAGTTGCCAACATTTCTGTAGTGTTTATAATGGACACAATCTGTGATTCTAGCAGTATTCCAAAATACCTGGAATAAGTGCAAGCTAGTCCAGACTGTATAATAATCTCGAAAGATGGTGGGAACTCTGGGGAAAACATAATAACCAGTGAGTTGCTTGAATGGGTTATGTGATATATTAAATTCTTCTGGCTAAAATACCCTCTTCATAGAACACCCTCAGTGAAATATCTTTCAAATGTTTTCCAAAGAAATGTATAGTGATAGCCTAGGGTCTTTTCTATTTAGGTTCAAACAACACACTAACCTACATTCAGTGGTTGAACTATGGGTTGTTCATTGAACTGTGGGTTGTTTGTTGAACCATGGATTAGGACTTTCTCCGCAGGGTAGCACGTTAGCCATACAGTGGCTTATTGTTCTTGAACAAGCCACCTTGGGAACCCATGGTTCATTGCTGGTTGTTCAGGGTTGTTAAGAACCTACACTGCATGGTTAACAAGGCACCCTGTGAAAAATGTCCTGGGTTTGGACAACACGCAAACTCATGGTTCAACAAACAACACACAATTCAACAACAATTCACACTCAACCACTGAATTTGAACCCAGCCAGTGTCTGGAAGTAATTCTCATGAATGTATGGAGAGAGGAGTGGAATTATACCATTGTCCTTGCTCCCAGCTTCCATATGTTTGCAGTTTCCTTTAGTATTGCAGTAATGCTCAGAAGCTTCAAAAGGCAATACAGGACCAAAATGAGAGGCATCTTTGTTGGTCCCAGGTACTCCACCCTCCCCATCTGGATTTGGACCTGACAGACCAACGGTTGTAATAAGCAAGCACTATTTCTGTAATTGTACAACATCATTATTGTTCATGGACAAGTCTGTTAAAGCTTCAGCGATAGGTTTGAATTTCCTTCCTTTGTGGAGCTTGAGCCAATATGAGGTAACTTTGGCCTTAAGTCAACATTTTTTAAAAAATCGGGGGTCTTCAACATGGTGCCCACAGACTTATCTCTTGGTGCCTGCTATGTTCCCTGTCTCTTCTTATTTAATTTTATTTTGTATGATTTTTAAAATTATTATTATTATTTAACTGGGAGGCTGCTGTGCTGCAAACTGAAGTGCTGCCCTCCAATGTCATTTTTATAAATACTTCTTTCTTGTACTTAAGTTCTTGGGCAAGTTATTTTTCTTTTCATCTCAGCAATATGCCTTCTGGGAAATGAGTTTTTGTGACTGGCCATCTGCACTACAGTATCCATTTTATGGATGGGGAAGCCCCCCACGGCAGTCATTTTGAAAGAGTGCCCATAACACTGTATCAAAATCCACAATGTTCCCATTGACCCAAAAAGGTTGGGGAACCATGTTTTCAAACAAAGGAAACAAAGCCTTATGAAGAGAGACTGAAACAAATGGGCATGTTTAGCCTAGAGAAGAGAAGATTGAGGGGAGACATGATAGCTCTTTTCAAATACTTGAAAGGTTGTCACACAGAGGAGGGCCAGGTTCTCTTCTCGATCCTCCCAGAGTGCAGGACACGGAATAACGGGCTCAAGTTAAAGGAAGCCAGATTCCAGCTGGACATCAGGAAAAACTTCCTCACTGTTAGAGCAGTACGATAATGGAACCAGTTACCTATGGAGGTTGTGGGCTTTCCCACACTAGAGGCATTCAAGAGGCAGCTGGACAACCATCTATCAGATATGCTTTAGGGTGGATTCCTGCACTGAGCAAGGGGTTGGACTCGATGGCCTTATAGGCCCCTTCCAACTCTATTATTCTATGATTCTATGAATCTAAATAATTAAATGTACATAAATGCAAATACAGATGTTGTGTGAATCCATGTCTTCTTTTTGTCCTCTGTTTTTAGTTATGCTTTCATCCTTTTTATTGACTTTTAAGAGAATACTGTATAAACAGGCTGTCTTTATCTGGGCTTATGAAAGTCTGTATTAATCTCTAGGCCAGAGCCAATGTTCTGTGCTTCCAAACTGCTGGGGCAAAACAGGAAAGAAAGGCAAACCAATCCTGTTTGTTCCCTTTGTGTATAGTTTGGTTTTCAATTGGCTTGATGGGAAATGATGGAAAATAGTTCCAGGAAAACAGAATTTTAAAAATATTTAATAACTCTGTGCTTTACCCTGTGTACTCTCTCCTCGCCCCCTGCCCCACACATCAACGAACTTATTTCTGAGTTTGCATTCTCAGACCTTCCTCATGTTTATTTTCAAGCACTGTTTCCCAATCCCTACCACCTCTCTTGGACTTTGTGAGAGAACGTAGGAGAGGAAGGTGAGAAAGTAAATGTTTTTGCTCTGTTCCTAACAGAAGGAAAAAAGAACAGTGGCAGCCTTGGGTGAAGTTGGGTTGCCATGGGCTGCTAGGGGCCAAGCTCAGTGTTACATGGCTTTGAAACTGTAGGGGTGTAGTGGCTTTAGGATAGGGGTGCACAACCTTTTTGACCTCAAGGGCACCATTGGGCAGTGCCAGGGGGTCACAAAAATATGCTCTCTCACACACACACCACACTGGCCTGGGCATAGTGGTTGCGCAGTGGTGCTGGGTCAGTTATATGACACAGCCACCGACTCACAGAACTTAACCCAACTTTTTTCATAAAAGTGAGGTCACCACAGCCCTTCCGCCATGTGACCTTGCTCTGGGGTTGAGCTGGGGGTGGATGGCAACCCCTGATTAGTTGCTGGAAGCTGGGCAGAGTTGTGTTAATTAACTTCTCTAATGCTGCATTAATTCACTCCAATTTATATATGAAACTGTGCATTTGTAGAGAGAGCTTTTATCCTTTACTATGCTGATGCACAGTTGTGCAGCTCTAATTTATAAAAATAGAGATCTGCTGAGTTCCCTGACAGTGTGCTCTAATGGGGAAAAATTGGGACAAAATCCCTGCCCCTCTATTTGACTCCATTTCAGCAAACTGTCAGGGAATGCAGCAGATCTCTATTTTTATAAACTGGAGATGCACAGCTATGCAGCAGAAAAGTAAAGGATAAAAGCTCCCTCCACAAATGCGCAGATCCTGCCCTGGATAACTTGGGATTTTTGCTTCTTCTCAGAACAGTGGGAATAATGGCAGGAGGGGGTGGGAGCTATTTCTCCTGCCCCCCACCTGGAAGTATGTTTTTCCCAGCACTGAAAATCTGGGGTTTAGGGACAGCTAGCTCTGCCGTATAACACTGATGGAGCAAAGCCAATTTCATCATACTGCGGAGAATAGGAGAATAAGAGCAATGCGCTTTCCTTCCGTGCTCATCAAGAAGAAGCCCTAATGTTGTTGGAGTCCAACTACTGTAAATCCCAGCCAATATGGTGGGTTGTCAGTAATGATGGAACAGTAGTCCAACAACATCTTCCCTTATTAGAATCTTATTGATGACTGTTATATATTGTTTTATGTCATATTGTTCTATTGATTGTTTTATCTTGTTTAAATTGTTTTTAACTCTGTATGCCACCTAGAGTATTTTGTATTTAGCTGGGATATAAATTGAATTAACAACAACAACAACAACAACAACATATAGAGCGGGGTAGGCCTCAGGACTGCATCTCCCATAATACCTGGCCATTGGCTGTACTTAGCAAGGCCTTGTGGGAGTCATAGTCCAAAATGACTGGAAGGCACCAGGTTGTTTCCCCCTTGATCTAGAGAGCTACAAATTCCTCACCCTGCTCTGTGCAGAGTGTCTATCAAAACTATGGCATTTCCTTTTTAAAAAAAATTAATTCGTTTTCTTTAGAATTTTCTCTGGCATTTTGGAGAACTTTTCTTTAAAACTTGTTCATATTTAAAACTTAAAAAACCCTAAGTATACACACTTTAAAGACAGCAATATACTTCATAGTTATCTTTTGGGGAATAATAATTCCCTTGGATTTTTTTTTCTTCCTTTAACATTTCTCTCTATCACCGTCTTCAAGTTCGTGCTGAGTTCCTCTTTATGCTTCTGCTTGCCTTTTTAATATTTCGAGCAGGGTACTCAAATTCAAGATGATGGATCTTTATAGTGATCATCCTCAATTTGGAGTCTCTCTTCCATCATCTCAAGAGAGCTTTCCCCACCCACCCCACATTTCTTCATCTATTTCCTATGGAACTGAGATTTGTATGGCATCCATTTTCTTGTTCATTGAAAACAGTATGTAAGCTTGAACATTATTTTATTTTACTTGTTGTGATTCTTTCCTATAATATTTGTATACATTCATTCCTGGGGTAAAATAGTAGATTTATGGTCCAGTAAACCAAGGGTGCATTTGCAGGTGAGGGGAGCTCTTATTCTTCCTTGATTTGGGGTTTCCATCTCAGCTTGATCTCTATTAAATAATGGTTATTCCTGTGTTTAGATGTTGAACACAGGCTATCTTATACTCTATGAGCATCATCAGATGAGCACTTTATCGCACACTCTTTACCAGGGATGTGCTCCGCTCCGCTTAGAATCGGAGAATCAGAAGCAAATTGGCCTGCTCCGCCTTGCCCAGAGGCGGAGTAGAAGCGAACTGGGGACCCTTAGAAACATGGCTAAGAGAAGCGGCCATAGGAGAAGTGCTTCTCTTTTCGCAGAGCGATTCGCCCGCCATTTTGGATAATTTCGCCCATAGGATTGCATTGCGGAAAAGATTAGGGCATAACTGTGTTGTTTTTAAAGCTATCTTTCTGAAATTTCTTGTGCTTAGAGAGTTGCGGCTGGGGTTCATTTTGAGCCTACTCTCAGCACTCTGTGTGGTGTGGTTCGCTTGCTATAATTTTTTTAAAAAAATGGGTAAAAAAAGCAGGAGAGGTACCTTTTAGAAGTGCTGAGAGGCAGATTCAACTCCCAGTCATGATCACATGATCCCAAAGTTGGAGGAGGGGATAGGCAAAATGGGTAACTTGAGATCCTGGGAAACTTCTCTTTCTTAGTCTGAACAGACTTTTCCCAGTGTTTTTTAAAACAGTAGCCCCACCAAATGCACAAACACAACCTGAAATCATATACTAAGCAAATAAATAACAGATAGGAAACACAGCACTGCCACCCACCCTAACCTTGGTGAACAACTGAATAGATGTGGTGCAAGGGGATGAGCTCCCCTAGGGCATGTGGATGTGCCCAGTGCACACACACTCTCCTGCCCTTGGAGGGTCATCAGAGCCCTCCAAAGAGTAACCAGTGGAGAAGCAATGCCTATCATGAGTTGAAGCGACAGGTAGCTTCTTAAGACTGGTATTTACTTAGGGCCAGTCAAAAATTGGCATATCCTCCTCCCCCTGTGCACGTCCACTTTCCTCTTACTGGTAAAAGAGAAACATAGCCTTTTTTAAAAAAATCTTCTTGTTGTTTATTCAGCAACACTGTTGCTTTTAATTCCACCCTTCCTTTGTTTATTTATTTATTTATTTATTTATTTATTCCATTTTATATTTACACCCCATAGCCCAAGCTCTCCTGGCTTTTCCTCATCAGTGAAGTCAGGCAGGCTTTCATTGTGGTTCAACTCCTTGTTGTTGTTGTTGTTGTTGTTGTTATTGCTATTAATATTATTTAGTACTGCTATTATTAACGTTACTATTGTTGTTGTTGTTGTTTAATAATGGCTGTGATCACAGTGCAGTCAATCAACTCTGAGGCAAGGATCACAAAGCTTTACTCTTATCCTCCTAGCCTCCTAGTTATGGGATGCAAAAGAAAAGGCATCTCTCTGTGCTGCTCCCGCCTCACAGGGATGGTTTGCATTACTGGCTTTGAAACTATCCTTGGCTCACTTCCTTGTGCCCCCAGAAATGTCTGCTGCCTTGTCTGCTGCCTGCCTGCCTTCCCCCTGGGGTGCTGCTATGGTGGGGAATCTGCTGGGACTGACTCCCCCATACTAGATCTATGGCATATCTCTACCTGGCTCTCTGCCCGCCTGTCCTCCTCCTCTGTGACCGCCTCGCAGGGATGGTTTGCAATGCGTTACTGCTGGCTTAGAAAGAAACAAGCCATCCTTGCTGCACTTCCTTGTGCTCCCAGAAATGTTTGCTGCCTGCCTGCCTTCCGTCCCTCCTCCCTTGCCCCACTCGCAGGGATGGTTTGTGTGTGCCTTGCTTTGACTCAGGGGATAAGTCCTTCCTGCACTCACTTAGACTTTTTGAAGTTCCAAATCAATTTTTCAAGTGTGGAAGAAGATTCATATTTAGGTTTATCTACTCCCCAATTCATGGCATGTTGGGATTTCCTTTGAAATGGCCCCATTGAGCTGTCTGCAGCTTTAAATCCCTGAGATACTGGGGTGTCCGATTTTCAAAATTTCCCCCAAAATCAGGGGAGGATTGGATTGGCTTGATTCTTAGCATGCGTGTGTATATGTGCATGAGGTGTCATGGTGCCGAATTTGAGGTTTCTAATGTGAAAACTGACGGAGATATAAAAAGGGGTGTTTGAATTGGGGTTAGGGGTGCTGCGTTGGAAGTTAAAGCCCCCCCAAAATCAGGGGATGATGGAATCTGCTTGAAACTTGCCATGAATGCGGATGTGCCTGCTTCCAAGATTTTATCTTTCAAAATGTCGGAGAACAGTCCATGTATGAAAATGGGGTGTCCGATTTTCATAAATTCCCCAAAAATCAGGGGAGGCTTGGATTGGCTTGAGTCTTGGCATGCATTTGTATACATGCATGAGGTGTCATGGTGCCGAATTTCAGGTTTCTAACTTTAACAGAAAAAAAGTTGTAGGCTTTTTTGGATTTCAATGCAAACCTATGGGGGGAAAAGCGGAGCTTCGATCCGGATCCGGAGCTTCGCAGCGAACCGGAGCGAACTATAGGCGGATCGGAGTGGAGCAGAGTGGACCCGATCCAGAAGTTGCAGATCTGGAAGAGAAGCAGATCGGGGGTTCGTGCACACCCCTACTCCTTACTTCCCACTCATGGTTTTTCATGGGTCCTTTTGATGAAGCTGTCTGCTTCCTGTATATCTCCCACGCCTTCTGCTTGTTTTTGCATCATAAAAAAAGACCTGGAAAATCTGACTTTGATCATCTGTAGTGAAGCATCCCTCCATTTCCTGCTGTGTGCAGAAGCAGCAGGATCAAAATGCCCATTGAATGGGCCATGTGGTCATTGCTTACTTCCTCTTTCTTCTCTGTGTAAGAAAGAGGAAGTAATCAATGGGACAGAAGCGGGGGGGGGGGGGAAGCAATGGTAAAGAAATGTGATTCCTCCCCCCATCTGATGACACTCTATTTTTGTCTTTCTTTTGTCCCTCACTATCTATTCCTTCCTTACCTCCCACCTCCCCCCAGTTTCCATAGGGATTTGATGGTATTTTTCAGTTTAGTGTGTAATTTATAACTTTATTTAATTTTAATTCCTTAAGTGAAGGCACAGACTAACCTCTCATGCTTACCAGATGTCTCTATTGTTCTGAATGATTCTAAATTTTGTGGTCAAATTGTATTTAACCCTTCTTTGGCTTCACTTAAATATCTTATAATTCTATGTCTATCCAATTAATTTTCATTAACTGGACATGTGAATTAATTTTGCCATGCATTATGAAAAGCAATGGACTGTAACTTAATTTCTGTTAAGATTCAATTGAAATTTAATTCTAAAATGTATCCATACATTGAAAATGATCACTGTCTACCCAGTAATAATGAATTTAAACTGTGATCCCATGCAGTCCTACCTGGGAATAAGTTCAGTTTAGTACAGTGAGACATGTCTGCTGGAACATGATTAAAATAGGCGTGTGTGTGTGTGTGTGTGTGTGTGTGTGTGTGTGTGTGTTTTACTTGAGACAGTGAAAGCTACACTTGAGCTTCAATTCATTTATACATTCAGATGCAATATCTTTAGTTTTTGGCTTACCAGACTTTCCCACAGTTTTCGCCTCCCTTGTTCTGTACCTCCTTTCATTGATCTAGAGGGTTCCAGCACACTAACAACACTGGTTAGAGCGGCCTCCCCCAACCTGGTGTCCTCCAAATGTGTTGGACTGCAGCTCCCAGCATTCCTACCCAGCATGGCCAATGGCTGGTTGGGAATGATGGGAGTTGTAGTCCAACAAATCTGGACTAGGAGTGGGGGGTCTTGGGTTCAAATGCCCACTCAGCTATGACACTCACTGGGCCAGTCCCCGGGGCCATCTCTACGGCGCCACGTTCACTACTGATCCCCCCGCAAAAATCTGCAGCATCACAGCTGTGAAGTGCCAACAACAGCGATACATGGCAGGATTGAATGCTGACTACCTTGCCCAGAAAATTCGCAGCCCCATTGTCACGGAGCGGTAATCCCAGCAAATATTGAGCAACAGTGGAACGGTCTAAGTAATTTTTTTTTAACTTTTGAAAACTTTGAAAACTTTATTTCTGAAAACTTTGTAGCGTTGAAAGCCTGTATCTGCATACCTACCCAGCTAGATTCATTGAGCCTTTATATTATACATGTTTACTGTACTTGCTTTCATCCTACAATTGTACTGTACTGTTGCCCTGGCAACCATTTGTAAACACTCACCTAGGTCCCGCTCCCTACTGTGCAGTCTCGCGCTGCTTTACACATGTGCAGAGGTGTGTCCAAGTAAGGCATCCTAAGCTGCACTTAAGCTACCACTGACACACACTCCGATTCAAAGTGCTGGTACTAACATTCAAAGCCCTAAATGGTTTGGGGCCAGGTTATTTGAAGGAACGCCTCCTCCCATATGTGCCTGCCCGGACCTTAAGATCATCCACAGGGGTCCTTCTCCGTGAGCCCCTGCCAAAGGAAGTGAGGCAGGTGGCTACTAGGAGGAGGGCTTTCTCCGCTGTGGCACCCCGGCTGTGGAACGAGCTCCCCAGAGAGGTTTGCTTGGCGCCTGCACTGTACTCTTTTCATCGCCAGCTGAAGACCTTTTTATTTTCTCAGTATTTTAACACCTAATTTAACTTAAATTTAAACTTTGCTGTTTTAATTCCGTATTTTAACCTACATCAATTTTTGCTGTGTGGTTTTACCATGCTTGTGCTTTTATATTGTATTTTGTATTTGTGTTTTTAGATCGTTGGTTGTTTTTATGCTTTTCATGGTTTTAATTTTTGTGAACCGCCCAGAAAGCTTCAGCTATTGGGTAGTATAAAAATGTAATAAATAAATAAATAAATAACTGTGGCAACAGCACAACAGAGTAAAAATACACAGTAAAACAAGATCTCTAAAATGTGCAGCTTTGTGGGGAAAACTACAATGTGGTTGCAAATTGGAGGCTGTGTCATGTAAACAAAGGTGTGCCACATCACAGCCACAACAGAGTATTTACAGTGTGTAGACATGCTCCCATCTCTCAGCCTAACTAATGTGGCTGTGAGGTTACAATGGGGATGGAGAGGACCATGTACATGGCCCTGAGTTCTTTGCAGGAAGGGCAAGATGAAAATGTAATAAATAAAGTGAAAAAAATATCTTCAGGTGATTGCAACGTAAATGTGTACAGCATGCTCAGTGGGTAGAGAAAAGCTTTGAGGTATTTTGTAATGGGGTGGTGGTGGTGACGATAGTCCTTCATCATCAGAAGGAACCAGCGTACAATTGGTACTTCCAGTGTACCAATGTCCCCATTTGTTTCCGCAGGTTGATTACAGAACTCTTTTTGGTTTCCTTTCTCCTCACTGCAGGCCAGCTCTGCAACGTGTCTTAGCATCATTTCATTTCATTGAGTATCCACTTCAGGTGTCAATATTAACCCCGAAGTTGCCCTATTCTCAGCACAAGCTAGCTCTTGTGTGAGGTTCACAGAGGATAAGTCCTCCTTTGAGTCATGTATATAGCTTTTAAGTCCCAGGATTTAAAACCTTCAAATAGAGGACTGTTCTTTGGCAGCTCTTCAAATAGGGGACTGTCCATTGTAAATCAGGACACTCTAAAAGCATGCACTCTACTACTGAGCTATGGTCCTTCCCAATATCATAACTATGGTTTGTATCCAACCCTGGCTGTCCACCAGTGAAATGGAAACCGCAGGTGGAATGGTTTTCCTTTCCCCCTGCAGCCCACCAAAATTGCTCTAGAGTTTTGCAGGACCCTCTGGAGCAGATTTAGAAGATGCATGGAGGGTGCAAGAGGGAGGAGTCCAAGGCCAAGTCCTATTCGCAGAAGCCCACTTGCGCGACATTGGATTTAAACCCAAATACTCAGCGCAGAAAGCGGATCATGTCTAAATATCAATTCATCTTAAAACCATGAAAAACATCGAGCTAAATTTACTATAGCCGGTTAATTGATCCTCGGATGTTAAGCTAAATTTATTTTCTCAGCAGTTCTTCTGAACCGCTTTCAAATCTTTTGGAGCTTCACCATTGTAATATTACCTCCTTTAAACCTAATCATCTTTGTAGTTAAATGATACATACGCATCTCATCCAAAATAGTGTACATGGGGCCCTTTTGAAATGGAAGATGGTGCAGGGGATGTTAAGCATACTAAATGCAGCCCACTGCAATTCTCGTGAGCAAGTGATCAACAGAAAATTAGAATAGTTGAAAGAGTTCAATGTGCATAGCCCCTGCTGTTGAATTAGAAACGGTAACCGCATAAACTGGACTTGTTACTGCAACCTTGTCTGCAAGTTACTGGAAGGGAGCAGCGTTGCAGTTAGGTAGTTCATGGGAATTTTGAACACAGCTGGCCTTAGGATCTCCATAGCCTACATTGTGGTTTCCTGATATTTCTTTCTTTTGCTCCTCCCCTTCCTTCCCTCTCTCTCTGACTGCCACCATTGTTGGGTGCCCAACTGCTTCCTCTCTCACTCCTGCTGTGGACTAAACAAGTTTCTTTGGAAACTGCAAGAATACTTGTGAGGAAAACTGTTTTCTTTCCTTCAATGAAGAAGGGTATGGTTTCTTTGAATTGTGCTAAGGTACCTTGTGTGCCCGGGAGACGTAAATGCTCATTCTGCTTTGCCTTTTGTTTTTACTCTGCTAAGTGCCCTTCTAACAGGAGGCATCATTACTAAATAATCCCATCAGTTTTTCCATCTAGCTGGATTACTGCAAGATGTGTGTGAATATTGGATAGGGCCACTCACTTGGGTCTTTCCCATCTTGTTGACATTCCCTCTTCATAGGTGGATGCCTAAGAGCCACTTTGTAGTGGGAAAATAGAAGATGAGAATCAACTCGGAGTCATCACATGCTGAATAGCAGTAAAGGTTTACCTTTGTGTCAATGGGGCCTTTAAGGCCCTCATTGGTGCAGGGGGGAACGCGCAATTTCCAGAGGCTCCGGAAACTGCACATTTCCCCCTTTCACATTAATGGCTGCCACCGTTATCATGGAAAGGGGCAACTGCAATAATGTGGCAGGGGCTACAGGTGGCTGCCAAGTGCTTGCTGAGGCCTTGCAAACACTCAGCAGTGGTCTGTGTTTGCTTCTGGGGCGTCCAACTGGGTCCATGAGGTCAACGGACCCCCACACACACCTGGCCCGTGCAGACCCAGTCAGACACTCTCAACAACCCTAGGTTCAATACATCTGCTCTATGGTTTTCATTAGAAACATGGGCTGGGAACCGTGAAAGGAACTCAGTTGGCAAAACAGAGACTTCCTGCCACCACCCTTCCCATGGTGCCTTCTCAAATGCCACTGCTAATAGGTGGGGAACCCTCCAGAATGGCTTGTGGTGCTGTCTGAGGAGCTGTACCTTGGGAAGAATTGAGAGAAAATGGAGACTCCCCTGCTTGTGTGAATGAAGTGTCTTCCGTTCTATGGATCTCAGTCACAGAGTGGCCCACCAGGCCCCTGCTATAACATGAACAAACCCTAAAGTAAGCAGAACCACGTAGCTGAATTAGAGCATTAAGCTAAGCCTTAAGTCTCCTTTTGTCTTTATAAGTTCAACATTTGTTTGAATAAGCACGTATTTCTGGTTTGGGTTAAAATATCCATACTGGAATAATAAGCTAATAGTACTATTCCAATTTAAAACTTCACATTTTCTCATGGAAAATAAAGGCACTAGGCAACCGAAGCATCTGCTCCTTTTATTATTTTTGAGTCTAGCAGCAAACTGTGGTGCTAATCAGGCAATGCCGACTCCGTTTGATCAGTATTGGAGCAGCTGTGTTCTATGCTAAAGATGCACTCCTTGGATTCTGTGTTACTTTGCAAATTGCCTAAAGGTTTTGTGTGTGTGTGTGCGTGTGTGTTTGGGGGTGGAGTGAGGAGGGAGATGAAATTTAGAATTAGCATGAAGGTATTTTGCTTTCAGTAGCATAAAGCACGTAACTTCAAATGGATGCATCACCATTTTTTTTCATTGCTTAATTTCTAAAGAGCTCAACGGCTTGAAAGTCATGGCATTTGCTTGGGGGAGAATGTGGGATACTCTCCACATGCTCAGAGTCACTTGTTTATCCCCCCGCAACTATTACAGGACTCAGTATTGAAAAGGATTCTGGCATAAATTAAATTCTGTTTCTGCTGTGGCTGCTTGCGGCTTGCAGGTGACAGCAAACACCATACACAGAAAGGGATTAAGCAGTATTAATGTACTACTAGTGAATGTGGAAGGGAGGAGGTCATGCAATTGCACCCTTTCCCATGCAAAAGCTTGTCATTTTTAGAGCAATGGTAATTTGGTGAGATATACTATAGTGCAAAATTGATACACAGAAAAAGAGATATTTTAAGTCAACCTAAGGCTTTGCTCATTGGTGAAAAAAGTTGTGAGAGAATTAGCTCCATATGGTCTGACCATGAGTTCAGAATCCTGTAAATGGGCTCTATTACACCAGCATTTTATCGCACTCCCATCATGCCTGTTTTGCAGCGCAATATTCACATGATGTCGTGCCTGTCCTACAGTCACCCAGCCTCTTCCCCTCCATTTTTTGTGTTTCCTAGAGCGGGGGAAGTCTGTTCTATTTCCTCCATGCGGGATTAAAGCATTCTTCCTCCACCATGTATCACCATTCTTGCACCGTGGGCATGAGCACCCATTTGTTGCTTGAAACTTTCTAAAGCCTCATAGCTGAGTCTGTCACACACCAAACTTTCTGTTACGCTGGATAGCTGGACGAGCAGTAAGACTTGAATGCCAATTTTCTGCACTTTCCTTTCAAATATTCTAAAGCCAATGAAATTGAGGCTTTAGAAAAAAGAGAAAAGTGGAATTGAGATGAGGGCAGGAGCTGTGCATCAAACTACTCCGCCCCAACACTTCAGAACTCTTCTTCAGTCCCTATATGGTTTGTGAGCCTTCATTAGCCATTAGCTTCTAGGGAAGGGGGCCTATTTTGACCAGAGAACCAAAATCCATTTTATTAATGCTCTTAGAGGGCCACAGCCCAGTGGTGTGTGTGGGTCAAATGCTTAAAGGCGTACTGCCAGTTCCGAAGCCTTAGAGGCTTTCAGCCTTTAGAATGGGGAAAAACTGCACAAAAGCCAGGAAGTGAGCAAAGTATTGAATGTTGAAAGGAAAGGAAGGGGGCCAAGGGAGCCCCAGCGGGCCACATTTGGTCCCCCGGTCAGTGCCTCTGACCCCTTGTTTTAGGGACACACTTTTTTCCTTTTTTAAATGAAAGCTGAGAATTTCAGCTGAACCCAAACAGGCATCTAATAATACAGCCCATATTTTGGTTATATAAAAGTGCCCAGGCTTTTCTTCATACTGCTCAGGCATTGCATCAGTTTCATCAAGCTCAGCATATCGGAAGAAGGTTCTTTTATGATTGAGATGACTGAAGAAAACTGCTGTTGGGGGATGAAAAAGAAAAAAACCCTAAAGGGAAAGACTAGAGAAAGAGGAATGGCCAAAATGATCTGTGCTCTAACCATTTTGCTGATCAGATTAAAAAAGGAAAAGGACTGTGTATGTCAGATCTGTTAGTCAAATAATCCTGATAATAAAATAGATTATGCTTCATTTTGGGTGCCAGACTCTGGTGTCTAAGAATACACTCAAAGGGTCATAGGGTTTTGCAGCTCTTCCTCTACACAGGCGGAGAGGGAGGAATGCCCTTGGAGAGGGAAATTCGCCCTTGGATACAGCTTCCTAGCTGCTACAGAAGTGTCCACTGCTCCTCCACTCTCAATTGCCTGTTCTAGATGGAGTTACATGCCCTCTGAAAGATCAGGTTCATAGTGTGGGGGTAATCTTAGATCCATCTCTGTCACTGTAGGCTCAAGTGGTCATGACGGCTCGGAGTGCCATTTACCATCTCGCCTGGTTTGCCCACTACAGCCATTCCTGCACAGGGATAGCTTGACCATGGTGCTACAGGCCGTAGTAACCTCAAGGTTGGATTACTGCAATGCGCTCTGTGTGGGACTGCCCTTAAAGCTGCTCTGGAAGCTGGAGCTAGTGTAGAACACAGCAGCTCAGCTGTTATTGGGAGCTGCCCCTTTCCAGCATGCAACTCCTTTGCTGAGGGAACTGCACTGGCTATCTACTCGCTACTGGGCCAGGTTTAAGGTTCTTGTACTTGTGTACAAAGCCCTAAACAACTTGGGACCAAGATACCTGAGACAGAGCCTTCTCCCATATCAACCTGCCTGGTCACTGAGGTCATCTCAGGACATGCTCCTGGTATTTCCACATAGACTTATCATCTGGTTGGAGTCCACCAGGGGAAGAGCCTTCAGTGTAGTGGCCCCCCTCCTATGGAATTCCCTGCCTCTGGAGGTCAGGCAGGTGCCAACTTTGCATTCCTTCCGGCGCCTCTTGAAAACATCATTGTTTCAGGAAGCCTTCCTTTAATCAATGACTAGCCACGGTTTTATTTGCGCTTCTTTTAAAAATGTATTTTAATGTGTTTTTATTCTTTTCTTCTATTTATCCACTGCTCTGAAATTCTTGAATTGGGATCAGTCTATAAATATTGTCAATACATAAATGAATCCTCTGACGATGGAGAGGGCAAAATGGGGAGCATTCTGGAGATGTGTTAGGGCAGAGTGGGGAAGGCTCTGGACCTGCAGGATCCAGACCCTTCCCAGTGCCCTGACATGCCCCTCAGAACAGGGGGGAAACTACACCATCGCGTGGGAGAGTTTAAAAAAAAAGCCCTGAAAGAGGTAAAATGCCTGTCTTGCTCTCTCCTCCTTCTTCCCATGGCTTCTCTTTCCTCAGGCCTGGTAGGACTGCTCTGAGTCCTGACCATTTCCGGACCACATTCCTACTTTCTGAATCGGTATTGTCCTGGTGTTCATGTTATGCTCAACATGAGAGAAAGAAACCGGACTTAATAAAGAAGGAGGGCATTGATGTGAAACCCAATCAGAAAGTCCTGCTTTATACAGAGATCCACATTCTTTCACTGAGCAAAACCTCAATAACTGAAATAAATCTGCAAAACACTGGAATCCTTTGAGCATCCTACAGTCATACTGCTGTACAGGAATGTTGAATCCAATAGAGTTTTGGCCCTCTGAAGGCCCATGTAAGGAAAAATACAGTTTGCACTTAAGGGCTATAGCTAGTGAATTAATATCTCATATATGTACATATCAACACTTTACACATACAATGAAACTGTGCAATATTAACTCCTTGGGTTAGGAGGATGCGTACAGCTTTGAAAATGTGCTTTGTTCTGAAATGCCTTCTTCTGCCACTCTCCTCCTGCTATCTATCCTCCCACTAACCCTCTCCAGTTTTTATGCTAAATCTTATGCTTCACCCTGTGTCACATTTATGTTTTCGGCAAGACTCTGAAGATCTAGGTTTAAAGATCAAGATTTAAGGAATATATCTCTGATTCAAGGGCTGCTTCTGATATTACTATTTCTGTTCACGAGAGTCGGCCTTCATGTTATCCCTGCCATCTAGACTCGAGCAGCCGATGGGCTTCTATCAGCCACGTTGAATCATGAGTCAGATACCAAAATACTAACTGGAGTTCTTGGCATATTTGTGTCTTGCTCATGAGTATACATAGGTAAAAATGATGCCACAAGCATTGACCTAAGACATTTTGGTGTCTGAGGTGAAGGATGTGCTGCCTTTTTCCATGTACAGAAGCTGAGTGGATTGATAGTTGCATCTTACTTCAGTATCCTTCATTTTACCTGAGGGCAGCAGGCTAGCTTAAGTGGTGTAGACTATTATTGCTCCTGGCTCTGGCGAATGGGAACAGCTGAGAGAGGGAGGTTCAGGCAGAACAGATGGTGGGTGGGATGGATCCAGAGGAATGGCTGGAGGCACTTGCTGCCAGCCCTAGCATTTGCCACCACTCCACTCTGCCTAACGATAGGGCCAGCCCTGCTTAGCACCCTCAGTGAAGGAGTTTATGAAAGGGCATTTGATTGATCAGCAAATTTAACGTAGGGATCAGATGCAAGACACATGGATATTGTTCTAGTGTTCAACAATGTCTAGTCAGGTGTCACTAGAAATAGCAATACATGTTTCCTCATGCCTGCCCCATTATCTGCCAATCAGAGGTATACTGCCTTTAGACATGGAGGTTCCCTTCACTATCTATCATATCTAACGGCCATTGGTAAGAGATATATTCCATTTTTTTAAAAAAAAGCCATATGTGGTTGCGGCCATCACAACATCTAGTCAGTTTTGTTTGTTTTGTGTAACAAAACACTTGCTTCTTTCCCTCCCTCCCCTCTGTGTATGTGGGGTGGGTGGGGGTGGGGGCTTTTGTCTTGTGCCTACCACCAATCTTTTTCACTTCATGAACCAAGTTACAGTGTTTGGAAAATGAGCAAGTGATGCACTTTCTTCATCCTCTGTGCACTGTAAAATTCTTTCATGTAAATATGTTTGGGCACTGAATTTTGTAAATCTCTACCATGTTTTCTACACTGTCATTATCACCACCACCATCACCAACACAATCATCACTACCACCATCATCACTACCATCATCATCCACCCACACCTTTGTTGATGCTCATTTGGTGCTTGGCTCTTTGGGAATGAAGCTTTTAATCAGTGAAAGAGTTCTACTCAAAGTTACGTAATGAAGCAAGGAACTGTTGGTGATCTATATAATAGTCAAATGGTCAGTGGCCATCTGAGACTCAAACAACTGATGTAATCACATATTTTAGGCAATTAATCAAAGACTAACATTTTCCTCATTAGGATAATTTTCTAATCATTCTCATATGATTTTAATGAGTGACACACTGACACTAAATACAAATTTATGATTTCCCAAAATAACAGTTTGATTGGCTTGAGTGAAATCTTGCATCAAGCAATCATGCTTACTTTTTTTTCTCCTTCTGAAGAGATTTGACTTTGCCAGTCTATCATGCCAGTGGGATTCATTGGTTATATTTCAATAGCTCCTCTTCAGGAATTTCTTCTCCTGGCATTTTTGGTCATGTGTATATTGATAACACAGATTAAATCAACGCCAAATGCCATTATCACTCTTCCCCTCTCTGGTTTAGGGTTTGTGGGTGGGGGGACTGAGGTGTTCAGGAGGAGGAAAAGGAGAAGGACCTCAGTCCAGTTTGAAACCTGAGTGCTTTACTGCTATATAGCAGGGGTGGCAGGGGTTTCTGAAGAGTGGACCATTGGGTGTGTGGATTTTTAGAACTTTGTTTTCTTTTAATTTACAAATGCATACATTTCTGTGTTTGTAGGTTGTCCCTTGACAATGTAGAAAGCTCTACCACAGGGTTATGGAGCCTCACCTGGTATCAGGTTCTGTCCTGCAGCATCACCTTGCGGCCGCAGAGTAGTTGCAGGGCCCAGGCTCATATCATCCAGCCCTCACAGGTGGGCTGATGCAGACCAGCTGGGAGCAGCCAGGAAAGGGCTATATAAGAACTGCATTTTCACTCCAGCTTTGCCACAGCAACATGGTCTCCTGTGCCTGCTGCTGGCTGTACTTGACTACCTGTGAATCCTGGACCTTGTCTTGTTATGCCTGATCTCCTGTTTCTCCTGACTATGCCTTTTGCCTCTGGCCCTGCCTGAACCCGGTTTGCCTCTGGACTCTGAACCTTGCTTGCCTCTGGACCTTGCCTTTTGCCTCCGGCCCTGTCTGGACTTTGTTTGCCGGTTCTACCACCATCCATCCTGGCCCTGGCATTCCTGCGCTGAGGCCTTGCCACCCACGCCCTGGACCCTGACACCTGGCCCTTCTGGGGTTCCAATTTGGCCCTCCAGGGATGTCCAGATGGCCCCACCCCTGTCTTCTAACTAACAATTGATTGGTGGGTTTCCCTGCCTTTGTGCAGTTTTTTCCCCATTCTAAAAGGTTGAGATGCCTTTCCTAAGGCTTAGTTACTGGCAGGAAGAGCTTTAGAGCTTCTCTACATTAAGCAAAACCTCTGCATCCTTACAGGGGCTTTCTGCTTTCAGTTTCTTTGTGGGATCATGATGGGCTCCTTTACACGGTGGATACATGATAAGAATCGAGGAAAATCCTTCCTTGGCAAACTCTATATGTGTTTCAATTTATAGCCATGAGATGGCGCTATCATTCTAGTGCTATGCTGGCATTTCAGACAGACAACAGATTGGAATAAGGCCCCTTTACACATTACCTCTGATCTTTTTGAAAGTGGAATAAAGTGTGTGTGGCGGGGGGAGTGCAGGAGATGTCCTGGAGGTTGATGATGTCATGTAAACTTCCATGTGTGACCAGTCATGAGTGTGCAATAAATTGCTGATGTAGAAAAGCCCTTAAACTAAAATATGCTGGCATTTTGGCCCTGTGGAAGCATTTGGAATTCAACACTCATTCTGAAAGAGGTTCTACATCCCTGCCCTATCTCTAACTTATTTTTTTTTTGGGGGGGGGGCAATGGTTTCACTCCCAAATTGATAGTGGTTGAGACCACCCAGGTTTAGTACTAGAAGGAGCTGTGCTCTTGTTTTGTACTATGATTCTGAGACTCATCTTAAGTCACCATAAAACCTAGGAAAATGTTAGCATAGTAACTACATTTTTCAGTTCATCTGCTCAGTTCATTTACTTGAGCATAGGAATTGGAATCTCTGCCTGTGATGCTTATGTATTTGGTTCCTTTACATGAAGTTTTTATCATGCACTTGTAGTGGGTCACTCATTGAAGTTTGCAGGTCCTTTTCATAACATTGTTAACCTCCTGTGCTTTTTTTCAGCTTTATTCGGCTATTTTTTAATTTGCCGAAAATGCCATCAAAGAGGTGGTTATTTCCAGAATCGCACAATGTCACACAATATTACAGCATCATCTCTTAGCTGTATGAATGAAACATAAGGAGTTTACCCACACAGAAAACTACCACAAAACAAAAAGCAACAAGCGCACCTCAGGTTGAGAGGAAAATCCATAGTACATTGTGACAGAACACATGCTTTGCAGATAGAAGGTCCCAGCATCACCAGGTAAGGCTAGGAAAAACCCTGAAACCCTAGAAAGCTGCTGCCCAGTGTTTAGCCCAGTGTTGACAATGCTGGGCTAGACGAACCAATGGTTTGACTCAGTATAAGGCAGCTTCCTATGAAAATAACCCCAAAGAGGAGTTATGTGACTTAGGCCTTAGCTAGACCTAAGGATTATCCCTGGCAAATGGAGGTGTCGTCCCTGCCTGCTCCCGGTATTCCCTGTGTATCATTTGGATGCACAGGGATGATCCTGGGGTGATCCCAGGATATAGGCCTGGTCTAGCCATGGCCTTACAGAACAATCCTACAACATATTTACTTAGGGTGACCATATTTTGGAAACCAAAAAGGAGGACAACATGGTCGGCCCCCAAGGGGGCATGTCCAGCACCAAGGGGGAGTGCCCACCTGAACATAGCCTTGGTCACATGTCTGATTTTACAGCACACATTTAAGACAAATCTGTTCTACATAGAGATTCAATGTATCGGAAATTAACTTCACTCACTCCTACTTTTGTAGGTTTTGCTGTACTTTGAAGCTTTTGCTATACTCTGTGTGTTACATTCTACCCTTCCCTCAAATATCTTTTCTGACTGTATCTTCACTCATTGCAAGCTGCTGTTGTTCTTAACAGTGTTTGCTACTCGCGGCCAAATGGCTGGCTTTTTTTAATTTCAATTTTTTAAAAAAGCTTGTGTATAATTGTCACAAGTTTCTCTACTCTAACATTAGGGTGGGTGTTGTGGCAGTGAACACTACTTTGCCCATTCACACTTCTCACTTATATACATTAGCTTCTCAAGGCTTGTGTGTTGGCACCTTTACACACATCCAGACTTTGAACTCCTGTCTACTTCCTGCACAAACATGCAACTCTGAGACCCTCTTCCTAATGCCCTGCGTTTCATGACAGCACCATGGGGCTAAGTTACAATAGATGTTTGTGCAGCCTCTGTTGTCTCTCACTCTAAGTCATTGCAGACAAACTAAAGCCTCCAGCCTCAAACAATCTCTCTCTCTCTCTCTCTCTCTCCCAAAGTCTCCCAATGGTCCAGCTAGGCTGCACACTTGTGGCTTGGGATATTGCTTATTGCAGGTTATTGCTTGGTCATGTCTGGTGACTCTTACATTATTATTATTATTATTATTATTATTATTATTATTATTATTATTATTATATCCTGCCTTTTGCCCAATACTTAAAAACCTCTGCCACCAGCTGCCTCCACCTCCTCTCCTCCTGCACAACTTTGATGCACTCTTAAAACACTCTGCGTGGCAAGCCAGCCTCAGGGCCAAGCTACAGGTGCATCTCGGTTGCCTTCAGCCTCTCTCTGTCTTATGCCAGCCTGCCAACATCTCCACCCTCAAATAATCCCCCACCCGCTCTCTCTGCCAAAGTCTTCCAATAGTCCAGCCAGGCTGTGCACTTGTACCCTGTGTCTGCGGGTAGAGCAACAGCTTATAGCTTGGTTGTATCCAGTGACTCTTGGGTTTTTTTAAAAAAAGCTCCACCACCAGATGCCTCTGCCTGCACCAAAACTGGACTCTGAGACACTCTTAAAACGGCTCTGTGTGGTACAGCAGCCTCTCAGGGCTCAGCTACAGCCATCTCTGAGTTGTGTCTTCAGTCTAACTCTGTCTTTAAGAGATATGCCAGCCAGCCAAAGCCACAAATCTATCTATTTTTCTCTGGTATGCACTTCAAATGTTCTGCATTGCATCCCAGCAGTGCAGTCAGAGCCTAGCTCACAAGTGTACAAAGTGAAGTGCAAGGGAAGTGGTAGTGAAGCAAAGCAATGATATGCCAGGTTCCAACATTCGCAGCAACAGGGCATCTGTAAAGAAGAGAGCCTCTCCATCAACTGGCACCTTACTGTTGGTCATGAGAGTTTTTTTTCTAAAGATGACCCTCATCGCCCATGATGTGGAAATTTGAGAAAAAGGCCTCTGGCCCATTTTGTTTTGCCCTTTTGTCTGCCTTGACTGACCTGTCCTTTCCCACATTTTGATTTGTGGATGCCTTGCCTCTGCTGAGCTCCAGGTACCCGACTGAACACCAAATCTGCAACGTGAAAGGTGCCTTGCTTACCCAGGACTTCTTACTTAAAGACTGGAGATCCCCTTAATGCCAAGGGCTGAAACTGCTCAATGTGCAACACTCCAAAGAGGAGGTTTGACAACCTGAGTTTGAAGGATATGGGTCCAGCAGTTTTAAAAAACAATAATTTAAAAATTTTGAACTTTTTAAAAAATCCTAAAAAAAATGGATGAACAGATCTGATTCAAACTTAGCATGGCTAAATCTCTCCTTAAGAGCTATCATGGTGCCAACTTTCAGCCCTTTATCTTTAAAAATGTCATTTTAAAAAATAATAATTTTAAATCCCCAAATTTTTAAAAAAATCCTAAAAATCTATGGATAAATGGATCTGTTTCAAATTTGGTATGGCTAAACCTCTACCTAAAAGCTATCGTGGTGCCAAGTTTCAGCTCTTTATCTTTAAAAATAATACTTTTAAAACCTCAATTTTAAAAAAAAATCCTAAAAAAATCAATGGATGAACGAATCTGTATCAAATTTAGTAAGACTAAAGCCCTACTTAAGAGCTACCATTGTGCCAAGTTTCATGTCTTTAGATTTTAAAATGATGGAGTTATAAGCATTTATATTAATTTCCATTAGAGCTGCTCTTTGGCTGGGGAAGATTAGAAAAATCCGGATTTCCCCTCCTGGATTTGTCACCAAAACCCCAGACAAATCTGGGCAAATCCGTTCACCCTAATTTACTCAAAGGTAAGGTGCACTATATTTCACTGGGCTTACTCCCTAGTAAAGTGTTTAGGACAGCATCTCTAATCACTTTTAGGGTACAGCACACTTCTGATTGTGGGGGCAGAGCTAGGGACTTGGTGGGACAGGCAAGCAAAAGTTGTACTGTGTCAAAAATGTTTCTGGCTCACAGTATAAGTACATTTCAAAAGAGGATATAACACTTAATTCAGAACACATTTATCTGCAAGACTAGCATTATGTCTCTGCAGTGTCAATGCAACCCTCTTCTGTGACTGTGCCTTGCTACTGAAGTTGGCATACACTATTTTGATCCCTTCATAGTCCCTGTTTATTTGTTAAATGGAGTGGTTGCTGCTGTGCATTGCACAGTTGTGCCCACATCAGTCCTGGTCACGGCTACCGCTTCAACCAGTATGTTTCTCCTGGGAAGACAAGGAATGGCTCATTCAGAAATGAGGAAAGTGATGGCCACTAAGCATTCAAATGTCAAACAGCTGTTCACCAGATGTGTGAGGCTGTATGCGTGCTGCTCCTGATCCATCCCCCTTGCTGAAAATGTCACAGCTGCATTTCTTGGGATGGGATGGAGGAAGACAAAAAAGAAGAAAAAGCAAGACCAAATAGGACAGTACGCTGATGGCCTCCCAGAGAGACCAGATTCAACGTGATGGCAGCAGGCAGCAGCTGTCTGCAAGTAAACACATGGAAGGGTCCCAGTCACATGGGAAAGGAAGGTGCAGGGCAATTTTAATAGCAACGGGGGCCTTGCACACCCATTGTTTACCTCCCTACAAGTGGTATCTTCCAAACACCTTTGTCCCAGCTGAACACCCTTCTGGCGCTGTAACTCAGTTGAAGAGAAAACCATGGGGGGCGGTGGGAGGAAAAGGCCTGGAAGACAGGTAGTGGGCATAGGGAGATTTCTTCCACAAGTGTGCCCTTTCTGCTGGTGTAATCACCGCTCCCTGAATCCTAGCCTCAAGTGAGCAGGGAGTTGGCCCCCCCCCCCCCGACATTGCACACATGACATGGGGAACCAACTGGAGCAGATTTGGGGGTATGCACCAGGTGCAATGGGGTGGCGGAGGAGGAGGAAAAGGGAAACTCACATTGTCTAAGCACACTTCCACTCATGCAGTGTTGAACTTAGCCCATGAATATACTATAACTCTGTTCAGACAACATGCTAAACCACAGTAGTTAAGCAATTTGAGCTAAACATTACGCTTAGCATGTCATATGAACCATTCCTAACCATGGTGGGTACATAACCACGGTTTAAACATGCTCACTAACCGTTTGCTGCAAAAGGGTTAATCATGGCTTAGCGTGTTACCTGAACAGGCCCAAAGTATATTAGTTAATACTCTGATTAGGGAGCATTCATAATATATGACGGACCAATGGGAAACTGGATTTAAATCTAAATGCAGGGCAGATTAACTCCTTTTTCTTGACAATTTAAAGCCTGGTTTGAAACCCCTTGATTTAAATCAATCCACTCTGGAGTCAGGAGGCTGATTTCAATTAATAATGCTGAGTCTTCCTCAACAAGTTTAAATATTTTAGTCCTGAGGCTGCTACCTGAGGTTTTTGGCTTTGCCTTTGTTAGGTTTCGAGATTCACTGGAAGAACACATTGAACATTTTGTTGGAAAAGGTCGAATAAAACATGTAGGCAGTTTTTTCTTTCTTTCTTTTTCTTTTTTAGATGTCTTGCCTTTATGCAGACCGGGTGTTTTTTTGTCGGAAACTCCTGTGCAAATAAAACTGCTAAAACAGTAACAGAAGAGAACGTATTTGGTAACTGGAAATATATTTATGGTTGCCTTAATTTTATCACAGCAGCTCTGAAACCACCATTGGGTTATGAAAGAAGCAAAGGCCAGAGCCAAGAAAGCTGCATAGTATAAATATGACTTTTCTTCCAAGTCTTAACCTCTGAGTTCTCATGTCAGCCCAGGCGCTGTGCCACTTCCTTGCCACGGTAACATGAAACAGAAGCAACAATGCCGGGAAGAAGAGCAAGGAAACACTAGCCATAACTTGAAAACCATGCCAGGGACTGGAAGCTTTTTTTTTTTATCATTACAATATTCAATCTGGATATTTCTTGTCGCTCTGTTGATTGGTCAGGGGCTACAGCCTTCTTTCCATCCCCATCTTCATTGTTATATCGCAACACTTTCATTTTAAATGAACTGTTTTGTCTTCCTCCACACCTTTCTTTTATATCAGTGCTTCCTTTAGCTCCGAGTGCTTCTGTTCAACTAAATGTTTTGGGGCTAACATGTCAGTTCAGGGAGCCACAGTTGCCTAATACTATGGCCAGGGCTGGCATAAAGGCTAGGCATAGTTGAATACTGGCCAAGGGCCCACACCCCAGCAGAAGCCCACTGACAAAGTTCCCCTGGGGCTGCTCCTCTTCACTGTTGCAACCTGCTTGTTTACCTGTCCCTTGCTCTGGCCCAGAGCAAGGGACAGGTTACTTCTGGTGAGAAGAAGGAGCAGTAGATGCCATGGCCTCCTGGCTCCCTGGCTGTCAAGCAAGCAAGTGGTAGCAATGATGAAAAACAGGATGAGGAGCAATAGCAACTCCTGGCAATAGTGGTGAGGGTGGGAGGTGCTCATTGAGGGAGGGGCTCATTATTATTATTTATTGGATTTATATACCGCCCCATAGCTGAAGCTCTCTGGGTGGTTCACATAAGATAAAACATTTAAAAACAATATACAAAAATTTAAAAAACCACAAAAACATGCAAAATTCACATATATTTAAAACCACTATATCAACTTTAGAAATGATGAGCCAAAAAACAGACCCAGGTTCATCACATGCTGCTAAATGCCTGGGAGAAAAGAAAAGTCTTGACCTGGCACTGAAAAGATGACAATGTCGGCGCCTGGCGGGCCTCGTCAGGGAGATTGTTCCACAGTTGGGGGGCCACCACAGAGAAGCCCCTCTCTCTTGTTGAGAGGGGTCTCAAAAACCTCGAGCTGGCACTGGGTAGGAAGCCTTGACTAAAAGCCAAACAATTTGTTATGCTGGTCACATACTGTGTAGCTGAGGCTTGTTTGACATTTTTTACTTTCATGGAAGCCTGCTTTGCTCCAATTTGCATTGGGACCATGGCATTCCAGATGGGGAGGAATAAACTGGTCCCTGCACCCATTCTGCCTCCCCCAATTCCTCCTCCATCACAGAGGAAAGTTTTAAAAAAACCAAACACTCTCACTATATCAATGGAGTGAATGGTGGATTTTCCTTTTCAACGTCCGCATGGCAGTGGGGGAATGGCGGGGTTGGGGAAAATGGGTGGGCGGGAGGTTTAACTCTCCTCTCCTGGAGCACCATGGTCCTCATCCGAAACAGGGCTGTGCACACTTACATGAGAGACAAACACAAGCCAGCTATACACTATGTGGTTAGTGTAACCCCCACCCTGCCCGCCACCCAATGGGGAAGGGTTATGCAACAAGCAGCATAACATGTAGTTTGTCCCTAAGAACATAAGAGCCCTGCTAATGGAGGGTCCATCTAGTCCAGCCTTCTGCTTCACATAGTGGGCAGCCACACATTGCTTGGAAAGCGGGCAGCAGAGCTTAGATGCACTACCCTGTCCTGCTTTTTTCATACCCTCCAGCACCAGGTTTTCAGTGGCACACTGCTGGAGGTTCTGCTTGGGTGTTGTGGCCAAAAGCTGCTGGAAGTCCTATTCTGCAGGAAGCGGTCTAAACACCATTTAAAGCTATCTAAGATGGTAACCACCATCACCGTGTCCCATGGAGGTGAATTCCATACATTTATTATGCATTGCCTAGTATTTTTGTCCCAGAACTACTGCCAATCTATTTCATTGGGTGGCCACGAGTTCTAATATTGTCTACACTGCGTATTCAAATCCATTTTTTTTATTTATAGTGTTTTTATTCCACTCCCCAGCCAAAAAGTCCCCTGGGGCAGCTTATAAACAGTCAGTAAAAACTAGGGGTGTGCACGGACCCCCCGCTCCGCTTCACTTGCAGATCCGCCATTTTCCGGATCGGGCCGCTCCGCCCCGCCCCCGCTCCGCCCACTTCCGCTCCGCTCCGCCCGGAGCTCCGGATCCGGATCCGGAGCTCCGTTTCCCCCCCCCCATAGGCTTGCATTGAAAGCTAAAAAATTATACAACTTTTTTTCTGTTCAAGTTAGAAACCTCATGTTTGGCACCATGACACCTCATGGGGATATACACACGCACGCCAAGTTTCAAAGCAATCCCATCATCCCCTGATTTTTGGGGAATTTTTGAAAATCGGGCACCCCACACACAACATCCCTGCGAGGTGGGCAGGGGAGGAGGGAGGGAAGGCAGGCAGGCATGCAGCTGGCATTTCTGGGGGCATAAGGAAGTGAGCCAAGGATAAGCCAGTAATGCATATAAAATGGAATAAATCAATCAATAAACAAAGGAGGGGTGGAATTAAAAGCAGCAGTGTTGCTGAATAAACAGCAAGAAGAATTTTTTTAAAAAGGCTATATCTGTCTTTTACCAGCAATAGGGGGACGTGCCCGGGGGAGGGGGAAGTAGCTGCCAGTTCAAGACACTGACAGCCACAGCTCTGAGAAGAAGTAAAACGCTCACTTCAACTCAGAACAGGCGTTGCTCCACCACTGAAAAGTGACCATTCACTTCAACTCATGATAGGCATTGCTCCACCGTTTTACTCTCTTTGGAAGGCTCTAATGGCCTTCCAGTGCAGGAGAGAGTGGGGGCACGTCCACGATGAGATGCCCTAGGGGAGCTCATCCCCTTGCACCACATCTATTCAGTTGTTCACCAAGGTTAGGGTGGGGAGCAGTGCTGTGTTTCTATCTCTTATTCTTGGCTTAGTATATGATTTCAGGTTGTGTTTGTGCATTTGGTGGGGCTACTGTGTTAAAAAACACGGGGAAAAGCCCGTTCAGATGAAGAAAGAGAAGTTTCCCAGAATCCCAAGTTACCCGTTTTGCCTATGCCCTCCTCCAACTTTGGGATCATCATGACCGGGAGCTGACTCTGCCCCTCAGCCCTTTGAAAAAGGTATTTTTCCCGCCGATTTTTTAAAAACTTCTAGCCCGCGACCCGTACGATGCAGAAAGTTGAGAGTGGTCTCAAAATGACCCCCATCCACGACTCTCTGTGCACAAGAATTTTCAGAATGATAGCTTAACACCCCCCCAGTTATCCCTGATTCTTTCCCTCAATGCAATCCTATGGGCGAAAAGCCGAAAACGCCGTTTGAGCCGCGCGGTTGACCCGATTTTCACAAAAATATAGCCCGCGACCCGTACGATGCAGAAAGTTGAGAGTGGTCTCAAAATGACCCCCATCCACGACTCTCTGTGCACAAGAATTTTCAGAATGATAGCTTAAACCCCCCCCAGTTATCCCCGATTCTTTCCCTCAATGCAATCCTATGGGCGAAAAGCCGAAAACGCCGTTTGAGCCGCGCGGTTGACCCGATTTTCACAAAAATATAGCACGCGACCCAGACAACGCAGAGAGGTGAGAGTGGTCTCAAAATGACCCCCATCCACGACTCTCTGTGCACAAGAATTTTCAGAATGATAGCTTCAAAAACAACGTAGTTATGCACGATTATTTGCCGCAATGCAATCCTATGGCGAAATGTTTTCAAGATGGCGACCGGAGCGCTCCGCCTGAACTAGGAGCTCCGAAAAATGGCCGCTTCTCTTCGCCTTGCTTCTAGGGGGTCCGCGGTCCGCTCCTACTCCGCCTCTGGGTAAGGCGGAGCAGGCCAATACGCTACTGCTTCTACGCTCCTAATCGGAGCGGAGCATATCCCTAGTAAAAACAAGACCCTGTCCCTGCCCACAGGCTTACAATCTAAAAAGACACAACACGAAAAGAAAAAGGGAGTGGGAGGGGGAAAATGCCTTTCAGCAGAGCTGGTGGAAAGGCCTTATTTCCCATCTCACCTCCCTCTGATGCAGCCATGAACACTCACTTGGTAATCTAGGAAATGTAACTCAGGCCATAGCTAGACCTAAGGTTTATCCCAGGATCGTCCAGGGGTCAAACCTGTTCATCTAGGTGGCACACAGGGGATCCAGTGCTCAGGCAGGGGCGAACTCTGGATGATCCCAGGATAAACCGTAGGTCTAGCTGTGGCCTAAATCTTCAGAAATGCGTAAAACATGACCTTTTCTAAAAGATCATTATGTGGACGGCAGAGATGCCAACCTCAGACTAAAGAAGATGCTCCTGTACAGCACGAAGCTGTGTCTTCAGTGTCCCCATTGCAGCTCTGTGTATTAAGAAGAGGCAGACAAATGTCCTTGAAAAAAACACACATCACCAAATAAATATGTCCATCCCATATAAGGCAGCAGGGAGTCCAAACTCTTAAGCATCTTCTAAAATGCCAGCCTTCAGTGTGTACATTTGTATGGAGCCTCCACACTTCCCTTTCTTCTTTGTCAACCCGCAGCAGGCTCTGGTTGCCCGGCAGAAAGTTGACAACATGCTTGCCTGTAAACCTTCGTAATTCGAGGACACTCAATCTATGCATGGCTATTTTTGGTAAGCTAAAGGGAAAATAGCAGCCTGCAGAGGAGAACATCTGGGAGTCTGCCAAGGCCATGATGTAAAGCTCTCCAAGTGAAATGCTGTGGCTGAATCCGTCAAAACGTATCTGAGTCAGGTGCTACTGCAAGATCACTCCTCTTGAAATGCAGCTCCATAAGCTATAAGGTGGAGGGGAGGTGGCATTTCAGGGGATTAGTCCCTTTTCACACTAGGCACAAACATTATAATGATTTATGCTCCAGAGTCCTTTTAATTTAAGGCAAAATGCCAGATTCAGAATTCACCATTTGGCTGCTAAGAAAAATGCTTGGATCATGCGAATAAGCCAAAAATCACCAGTAGAGGAATAGCCAAAAGCGCTAGTATTTTCTTAAATTATTAAAAAAACAAAACCTCACTTTATTTCTAGATCACATCCATTTGTTCTTCCAATATTCAAATAACTGCTAGCTTGCAATGGTCAAACTCTGAACATATTTTCTTTCTTGCTAGACTTTTCTATGCAACACATTTATCATGCGCTCACAATTCCCTACTCATAGTTGTTTACGGGTTCTTTAGATGACATCATAACCCTCTAGTTTTGCTTCTGTGTCTAATGAGCATTTTGAGGGTTTTTTTTTAAAAAAGCAAAGAAAATGCAGCACTTAATTGCAAAAGGAAAAAACGATTCTTTCATTTGTGCATTTGTACTATTCTGCTATAGCACAGTGCCATCTAGAGGTTATGTAGCAAAAAAGCAGGCATGGAAGGCTTTATGTATAGTGCTTAGATCTTAGTTCTGCAATGAAACCAAAAGTAGATATAGCTGATTAACAGCCTCATGTGGAAAAGTTCGCTGTCTCTGTATATTCCAATATCATTGCTATTGTTGGTTGACTTCAAGTTTAGGCATGGGTGGGCAACAAGGCCATCTGGATTCTTTTATTTTATGAGGAGGAATAGTCTTACAAAATATTACAATATAAACTCTCTCCTCTCCCTGCCTTTTGTGTTGACTGCAGGGCTGAGAAAGGATGAGGCGGGTGAGGGGGTAAGCTTCTCACTTGTGCAAGGTGTCAAACCTAGTTTACCTCACAAGTCCTGAGACTTAGCCTGGAGCTCCTGTGAGACTTCCAACAACTAGGCCTTATGCCCTGTTCTCACCCAGCTCTGTGTCAGTTGAGGCCAAGTTAAGCAGTGCCATCCACTTACTCACTCATCCACCCTTATCAGAAAGGATGCATGCAATGCGTATTATTGATAAGCACACAATGTGTCTCATATGAGTGTCATTCATTACAATCTCTGTGTGATAACTATGAGTGCAGAGGGCTTAGTTCTATAGATGTTATGCTCTAACTTTAAGTGCAAAAATGTGTTTTTGGAACTGGGACAAAAGAGCTTGCCATAGGTGGGTGAGTTCATCCTTGGAAGCGAAACATTTATTAATTTCAGAGATGGACCTTCACAAGGGTGATTCTAAAGTCAGGTGTACTCCTGGCTGTGTTCAGAAGAAGCCCTCTTAGAGCTATGTGCAGGAACTATGACTAGGTTTGAAGCTCCTGTTTGAGTCAAGGTGCATTGAAGTTTGTTTAAGATGAAGGACCTGAGCTAATGTTAGTTACAATGTTATAAATACTGAGATTCTAACATGGTTGAGCAGAGAGATCCTGGGAGAATGAGAAGTCTACCAAATATGATTACCTAAGCTCTGCCAACTATGCCTGCCAGGTAGGTAAATATAAGAGGATGACTGCTTTGTTGGTGAAAAAGAACAATATTTTTTAATAATAATAAAAAATATGTTGGCCACTTTTTCTGTTATATTTTTAAACATCCTAATTGTGTTGTATATATTAATGTCTTGCTTGTTTTATCTCTGCAAAGTTTTTTTTATTCTCCAATACAATTTGAGCAATAAATATACACCGTGTGGTACCACTTTGTGTTATCTAGCTTGAGGGATGCTTCAGAGACCACTACGTATAAAATTATTATTATTATTTTTATTATTATTATTATTATTAGTAGTAGTAGTAGTAGTAGTAGTAGTAGTAGTAGTACAGCAACTGAACATCTGGCCTGGGTCTGCGGTCTGCTTCCTGCATGGCCATGCTGCTTGTTTTGTTTGTTCTTCATATATTTATCACCACGTCTTTTAATCCTTTCCCCACTGGTTTTTACAATTTACCCTGAATGCACTTTGTTTTCTTAACGTATTTAACTGTGCAAAGTGTTTTGGGATGTAGTTTGTTTAAAAGACGATCTCTGAAATACAGATGTATTACAATGAATTAGTGCTTCCCATGACAATAATTTAGCCCCCTTTGGCAGTCTTCCTGCTTCTCTTCTTGTTGAGGCTGCTCAAATCTTTGAGGCTTCCATTATTATTATTATTATTATTATTATTATTATTATTATTATTATTATGCTTCCCTATCCAGTTCTTTCCGTCATTCATCTTCCTGGCTCTTTTGCTTTAAGACCTACATTTTTGGCCCAAGGTGCTCTTTTAATCATGTTAAACCATGAATATCCTTTATGCCTTTCCATAGGGAGACTAGTGCCGACACATATTTCCTTGAAGCACCATCCTGTTCAATTAGCATCCTATGAGCCAATTGTGGTCCCTACTCGGGAGCAACTGGGGAGCAGAAACATCAGTCTATTTTTTGTCTGGCAGCTCTTCAGAGGCATCTTCACTGGTCTGATTCTCTGGTGAGCAACTAAGTGAATCTCATTCTCTGCTCATTTGCATCTTATAAACCAGTATCTTATTTTGTTTTCATTTATATTGATGATGCATCCCATTATATGGCCAACTCCTTCCAGAGCAATTTTCTAGATGCCATTAGCTTTGGAGACACCACGCTAAAGAGGCAAACATCTGAGCTTGAGTTGCGGCAAGAAATACAGAACTGTAGATCCGACAGTCACTTGGCCTTTGTACTTTATACAACCTGGTGGGATTGAGGGATCAAAATGATATCAGTTCCTGTTAAACAGCCACAGATTTTCTCCCATTATTAGTAGGGATGTGCTCCGCTTCTAATCGGACCGGCGAATTAGAAGCAGAGCGGGGGGCTTCACCTGCCCTTAAGGCGGAGGCAAAGAGGATTGGGGGGCCGGCGGAGCGTGGCGAAGAGGATCGAGGTGAAGGCAGATCCTTCGCCTTGATCCGGAGCTCCGCTGGAAAGGTAAGTGGGGTTTACTGGGCCCTGACGCTGTCGCCCATGCGGCGACAGAGGCAGGGCCCGGTAACCCCCCCGCCCTCCTCTCCCTTACCTGCCTTCGTCCGCGGTCCGTCAGCTTCTTCAATTGAGCCCGCGGTTCAACCAGGAAGTCTCGGCCGCTTGCGGCCCAGACTTCCTGGTTGAACCGCGGGCTCAATTGAAGATGCCGACGGACTGCGGACGGAGGCAGGTAAGGCCCCCCTCTCCCTTGGTCCCTTACCGGGCTCTGCTGCCGTCGCCGCATGGGCGGCGACAGCGGCAGGGCCCGGTAACCCCCCACCCTCCTCTCCCTTACCTGCCTCCATCTGCGGTCCATCGGCGTCTTCAATTAAGCCCGCGGTTCAACCACTCCCCTCCACTGCGGAGCTCCGATTCGGAGCTGGAGCTCCGTGGCGAAGAGGAGCGGAGTATGGGCGGAGCGGCGTGGAGCGGAGCGGAGCGGGCTGACCCGAAATTTTCAGATCGGCCTGCAGGGTGGAGCGGGGGGTCCGTGCACACCCCTAATTATTAGACAACTTTATTTCTTCATTCTATTTCTAGCCCACCAAGGAACTTAAGGTCTCTTCGTTTTATCATCATAACAACTCTGATGTAGGTTAGTTTTAGGGTGAGAGATAATGAAGAGCCAAAGGGCACCCACTGAGCTTCATGGCTGAGCAAGGATTAATGCCTGGGTTGCTCCTGCCCTGATTTGACACTCCAACCACTGCACCATGCTGGCTGTTCTCCTTGACCTGTGTATTACATTTATATATGACCTATCTCCATGGAACTCAGAGCTGTGTTCATAGGGTTTTTTCAGTTGGTTTCCAGTCCAGGTATTGTCCGGATTATGATCTACTTACGTCCAGACAAGGGTGACCATATGGAAAGGAGGATAGGTCTCCTGTATCTTTAACAGTTGTATGGAAAAGGGAATTTCAGCAGGTGTCACTTGTATGCATACGGCGCCTGGTGAAATTCCCTCTTCATCACAACAGTTAAAGCCTTAGAAGCTATACTAGAGTGACCACATAGAAAAGAGGACAGGTCTCCTGCAGCTTTATCTGTTGTGATGAAGAGGGAATTTCACCAGGTGCTGCAGGTATACAAGTGACACCTGCTGAAATTCCCCTTTCCATACAACTGTTAAAGATACAGGACACCTGTCCTCCTTTTCATATGGTCACCCTAATCCAGGCATCACTGCTGCATCCTGTGCCTTTAGATCAGGGTTGCTGAAACTTATTCAGCCCAAGGGCTGAACTCAATTTTGGAGAAGCTTTCTGGGCCAGTATTCCAGAAATGCAAACATTAAAAATACCAACCCCAACATTTTTTAGTCTAAAGCCCTTACTGCCTTAGGAGAGGGATTTCAGCATTTTAGATTGGGACAAAAACTGCAAAATCCAGGAAACCACCAATGTGGATGGTTTGGACAAATTCATGGAGGATAAAGCCCTTGATGGCTACGAGTCCTGATGGCTATATGCTACCTCCAGTATCAGAAACAGTATGCCTACACACACTAGTTGCTGGGGAACATGGACAGGAGGGTGCTTTTGCACTGATGTCCTCTTGTGGGTTTCTTGGGGCCAGCTGGTTGGCCACTGTGTGAACAGAATGCTGGACTAGATTGACCCTTGGTCCAATCCAGCACGGCTCTTATATTCTTACACACCCCACACACTCAGGTCCTCTGGGAAGAATTTACTCCAGTCAACAAAAACAAGGCTGACAACTATTACCCAGAGGAGTTTTTCTTCTGCCACTCCCAGTTTGTGGAATGGCTTTCCGGGAGAGATTTGTCAACTTAACAGTCTTCCAGAATTTAAGAAAGCCACAAAGACTGATCTCTTCCAGCAGGCCTACCCAGTTGAATTTTAAGATGCCTTTTTTAATGGTGTGCTGCTTTTAATGATGCACTGGTTTTAAATGTTTGAATTAGTTGTATGTATTTTATGGTGTTTTTATTTGTGTTGTACCCCGCCTTGGCGGGTAACAAATAAATTATTATTATTATTATTATTATTATTATTATTATTATTATTAAATGATCATTGGTCAGGGAAAGGGTGTGTGACCATTTGGGGAATCCTGGGTGGCTGGATTAGGACCCCAAGTGGACCGGAAGGTCAACATCCCTACTTTAGACCATCCTTCCCTAACCTGGTGCCCTCCAGATGTAAGAACATAAGAAGAGCCCTGCTGGATCAGATCAAGGGTCCATCTAGTCCAGCACTTTGTTCACACAGTGGCCAACCAGCTGTCAACCAGGAACCCAGAAGAAGGACATGTTCCCCAGTGTGAATAATCCCACACAAGCAACTGGTATATGAACTACAATTCTCATCTTTCTTAGGCAGCATAGCAAAGGGTGTAGAGAACTGCCCTGGAAAATTATTACCACTGAAAACACACAAACACACACACACACATACGAATATAAGCAACATCATACCTCATACAATTTATGCGAATAAGCAAGCTTTTTTCCTTTGCATCTTAACTTTTGACGTTGTGCATTTAGAACCAGATATATCAATAATTTTTTAAAAGTGCATACAAGTGGATACATACAACCATTTTACTACACATTCTACTACACATATGCACCTGATACATGGCAAAAAAATCTTTTTGGCAAGAAGGGCGCTCAAGCTACCCTGGAATTAGAAAGCTGTGGGATAGGTTAAATCCTACACATAAGAACATTTATGCATTTATTTGGAGCAATTTTTTTTTACCCCAAAAGTCTCCCAGAGTGGCTTAAAAACATCAGAAGTTAGACAGTGTCTGGCTTCAGGCTTACAATTTAACAGGCACAATATGCAAGGAAAGGGGGATGGAGAGGGAGAAGGAAAAAAAGCAAGCCAAGGCACCAGTTCTTAAAGGTTCACTTTTATCATGACCAGCTTGAATAGAATCAGTTTAGGTAGTCTGACAGAATGACAGTTGACAGAGGGCCAAAGGCCACTGCAAAACTCTGTCCCCTCAAATGAAGCCGTTTAAATAGGGTGACCATATGAAAAGGAGGACTGGGCTCCTGCATCTTTAACAGTTGCATAGAAAAGGGAATTTCAGCAGGTGTCATTTGTGTATATGGAGAACCTGGTGAAATTTCCTCTTCATCACAACCGTTAAAGCTGCAGGAGCTATACTAGAGTGACCAGATTTAAAAGAGGGCAGGGCACCTGCAGCTTTAACTGTTGTGACAAAGAGGGAATTTCACCAGGTTCTCCATATACACAAATGACACCTGCTGAAATTCCCTTTTCTATGCAACTGTTAAAGATACAGGAGCCCTGTCCTCCTTTTCATATGGTCACCCTAGTTTAAAGCATTTTGTTCCTGCCTGCACTTTGGCTTGTTGTGTACTCAAATGCTGACTCCTTCTTTGAGGCAGAGAAGTGAAAATGTCAACATTTCAGACTTCAGTAATAGGGTTGTTTTGGATTATATAGGTACCAAGTTTTAGATTACTCTGAATTGGGGAAGTGACACAACAATTTTATATCCCTTTCATTCTCTTCTACCCACCCCCACTCTCTCAGACAAACACTATTTGAATTGATTCCCCCCCCCCCCAACCCTCCCCGGAGCCTTACCACTTAAAGGTTGGACAGCAATAAGTGCATACTGACTTGTTCTACAAAGAAAAGTAGCATCACATTGGGTGAACATCTGCAAATGGATGTAGCAAATAGCATTCTCCTGACGGCACAACTAATTTACTGTACACACTCCAGAAAGATTTTCCATTCAGATAGCTAGAATTTCCACAAGAAAATGCAATTTAATGCTGACATGCTCCAAGAAGTTTATAATTTCACCTTGCTAGGTGATTTTTGTAAATCTAATATTTATCTAAGATTCCATTCTCGAAGCATCCAGGCCAACTTTTACCTGGCATTGATTTCCTGATGCTGACATTCACTATGCAAACCTGTGGGTATTTGTCTTTAAGAAAATATCCTGCAGAATAGCTACAAACTAATTAGACCCTTAATGTTTTGGCAGCACAGTGGTGCATGGCATGCTGTACTTGGGTTATTTGCAAATAAAGGCTGATATCTATTGGCAAAAGCTTGTGTCAAATGTAAAATCAAATGTAGGAGAGCGAGTGAGAGAGTGAGTGAGAGCTGAAATAACAGTGACAGGATTTCCTGTCAAACTGAAAGTTAATGAGGATGATGGAGAGAAATTATTGTATGTGTTCCACCTGAGTTTGTTTTTAATTTAACTGGAATCTATGTGCTCTGTGTAGAAGTTATTGTCATCTGGGGAAATAACTAGCTGTCTTTCTCCTACTGTTTATGTACAATAAGAGAAAGAATCTGATCATCGAGAGAGCCCAGTACAAACTGACATTAAAATGAGGAAAAGCAGATGAATCCTGTCCTCTTTGGGACTCTTTAATGAATGAAGCGCTTTACTTTCTGTAAATGAGCAGCTCTTTTCTTTTTCTTTTTCTTTAATTGTGGTTTGTGTGTGTTCTTTAAAGCTCACTTTATGTTTTTGCGGTTGCTTCAGAACACGCTGCCTCCCATACGCAAAGTTGCTCAGCTGATAATTGCATTGGACTTTTGCACTTTTGCTGCATGCTCAATTCAGCAAGGCAGGGGTTAGCTCTTTGATTCCCTTGCACTCTAGAGACTTAGTAGTGATGATTAAGTTGAGAATCCCAACCCTGATAATTAGCTCTGAGATTCTGGATGTGCACTGCGAAGAAGTGCTTTTTGGAGCAGTTAGCCCTGGGGGTTGCTTAACCAGCTGTCTCATACTTGGGAGCTGTCAACATCTGGCTAGTTGAAATAGGTGTCCTGTATGGAGGTGGGTGGGGAAAATGGTTTTATTTCACTTTCTCGGGGTATTCTCATTCTAATTTCCTGTTTGAGATCTTGATGGGAGGAACAGTGTCTGTGCATGTGTGTGTGTGTGTGTGTGTGTGTGTGTGTGTGTGTGTGTGTATGTATGTATGTATGTATGTATGACTGTTCATGGCTTCATCTGAACCAGAGCTCATCATAGCTACATCTGAACCAGAAACTATATTTTAATGCCCTCATCCTTGGGATAGATCAGTATATTTCCAGTACATGCCAGTTTTACATGTGTTCATGTATAAGTCTATTTTGTCCCATTATTGTGTTTATACTTGATTTTTTAAAAACTCCAAAATAAATTTGTACAAAATATCATATTAAAATATGTATTTAAATATATATTTCCAAACATATATTTTCACAAATCATGCATCTCTAAGTTTGTAATCCTACTTGGACGTAAGTACCATTGAGTCCAGTGGGACTTATTCCCAGGTATGTGTGTATAGGATTGCGGCCACTCAATGTGATCCTATACATGTCTACTCAGAAGTAAGTGTCATTGCGTTCAATGAGGTTTACTCCCAGATAAGGGGTATAGTATTGTTGTTGAAATGTGTTTTTTCTCAAGTAGCATTTCTAAACACATATTAGCCTAAAACATGCATTTTTATTCATGTGTTGGTATATGGTTTGAGCCAAGAGCTGCATCACAGACTTTGCAGATTTGCGAAACCCAAAGGGTATCATTGTTCCGATCTATACATTAATGCAGGAGGTGAGGAACAAGTCAGTTCACTTCAAAATGCAGACCCAATTAAATCCTCAAGCATCCCTAACTCAACCTCTGAATATGTTAACTGATTTTTAAAAGTGCCCCTGAACATGTGCAAACCTCTTTTTTGTTGCTTTTTAAACACTGCTCATTGCAGCTCAGATATAAGTTGCATGATTGGAGTTGCGCAGATCGAAGAACCTAGCCGCTCTGGCCATGGGGATCACTTTGAGCCTGTTTAGATGACATGCTAAGCCACATGATTCAGCATTTTGAGCTAAACATTATGAACCATTCCTAACCATGGTGGCTACAGAACCATGGTTTAAACACATACACTAATCATTTGCTGCAAAAGCCTAACCATGGTTTAGCATGTCATCTGAACAGGTCCTTTGAGTTCCAGCTCTTCCCCCACCCACCCACACGTACCGCTGATAGCAAAAGGAATCTTTCCTGGACTAAGTGCCACAAACAGAAATTGCCAACTCCGAAATGTCATTTGAGCATTATTTATTTATTTATTTATTACACTTATATACCGCTCCCATAGCCAGGGCTCTCTGGGCGGTTTACAGAAATTAAATTAGCAAGCAAAACTAGCTTCCTCTCACTTAGGCCACAGCTAGACCTAAGGTTTATCCTGGGATCATCAAGGGTTCGCCCCTGCCTGAGCACTGGATCCCCTGTGTGCCACCTAGATGAACAGGTTTGACCCCTGGACGATCCAGGGATAAACCTTAGGTCTAGCTATGGCCCTAGTGACAGGCATGAGCTATGAGTGAGGAAACCCCTGATTCAGATCTCACACCAGCTATGATGTCTTTAGTTGGCATAGGGCAAACCACTATCTTTCAGCCTCAGCTCTCATTGTAAGTGAGAATGATGAAAAATCTGCATTCTGGCTCCTGTGAAAAGCCCCTATGGATGGGATATGAAACAGAGGCCAGATCTACACCAAACAAGATATATCACTTTGAAAGCGGTTTGAAAACAGTATATGGAATGTGTCCTGGGCCCCAACCATTGTCAGTTGTACTTCAATATCATTATAAAGCAGTAGTGTAGATCCTGCCCCTCTTGCAACATTTCTTGCAGGTAATGTTGGTTTACAACTATTGAGGTTCCCAAAATAGCACTCTCTTTTGAAAAGGCAGGGATTTCTGTATCTTCTCCTTTCCTGAAGGTTCATGGAAAGCAGATCAAGGTCACTGAAGGACCTCTGAAGCAGGATCTACACTACTACTTTATAACGGTTTATAACGGTATTGACAACTGTTGGGGCCCAGGACACACTCCATATACCATTTTCAAACCACTTTCAAAGTGGTTGGTGTAGATCTTTTTTCTCTCTGATTCCACCAGTGACAGTGAATCTGGTGAGAAATGCACCACTCATGCTTTCAAAATGTACATTGGAGATCAGCAGCTTTTAAAAATGGGAGAATCATTGCAGACTTTCTGGAATTTGAGCTTTGAGTTTAGCACAAAGGACCCATGACTATTATCCTCCCTTATTCTCATTCTCTGTATTCTTGGCATCGATCAAATCCCATGTTATGTCAAAAAGCAGCAGCAGCAGAAGCAGCTTGGTTTGAAATTTCACCCCTTTGCTTCTGGCTTTTTTGGCTTTCTTCTTGGGGTTCCTACCCAGCATAGCCAATGTTGAAGGATGATGGGAGTTTTAGTCCAACAAGTTCCGGAGGGCCACATGTTTGCCATTCCTGATATGGAGCAATGAAGCCAATAATGCCCTTTACAGGTAACAAACCCTTGGAAGTTTGTAATGCTAGCCACATCTAGAGATGTTGGCAAAGGACCAAGCAGAAGCAGGGCAATGTCTTGACTAGGGAGGTATGAGAATTCCATTTTGGGGTGAAATCTCGAAGGATTTTTCTGATTTGGCCTGGAGGATTTCATTCCATTTTCCCTCACTGGTGTTGACTTGATCAGTAATGTGTTGAGCCAATACACGGATTCCACTTTTCTTTTTCATGCAGCAGTTTGCACAAATTAGATTTCCTAACAGGACTGAAGGAATGGGGCTTTCTACTTTTGGTATCAGTTATAAGTCAAGCAGTGGTGTTTGTTTTTTAAATCATAATAGTGGCGAATAAACTCAAATAGACCAGAGCATTAATGCTCCCATCAGAAGCGCAGAGAAAACAGTTCTTGGTTTAAACCTTTCATTGAGCTTGCTATATTCAGGGATCAGCTGGCGATGAAGACAAAGGTCAATTAGCTACTCTTCTCAGGAAATACAGAGTAGACTGAATAGTGTTCATGGAACTGAAAGAATCCAGATTCCCTAAAGGAGAACACAGGCAAACCGTTTGACAGATTTGTCCAGGAAGGGGTGGGGGAGAAAAAGACAGGTGGGGGGGAAGAGAGAGATTGTTATAATCCCCTTAGCTTACCGAGGAGAATTGACATTTCTTCTAACCTTAGGCATAAAGTGTGATCCATGCGAATTCTCAGAGCGTTTAAGAAGTGTATTCTGCTTTCTCAAAACAGTGCCGTAGAGATCAAGCATTCTCTCTTCCTTCGAAGACTGTGTTTGACTGATGTCCTTTCACAAAGATTTTTCTAGCTTAAGGAGGGTGTTGTGGGCTCGGTTCTCTGTCTGCTTTTTTTTTATATAAAGACACACACCCCAACACACACACACACACAGAGCTAGGTCAAAAGCCAGGCAAATTCAAATGAGAACCGACAAGGTGACAGCTGATTACCACATAAACAAATAGTGGTTGTGCTTGTAATGTCAGTGCTGGTATTTCCAAGGAGGGGACATCTGGCACCGCACTTCCGGAAGTAGGTCATCCTAAAAAGCCTACACTCTGTAGATTGCAGGAACCGCAATGGAGAGTCCTTGCTCAAAACTGGGAAAGCAATTCAAGTGGCTCCTGAAATCCACGAAAAAGAAAACTTCCCCACCAGAAAGTGACACGTTTCTCTTCCCAACCTGTTGCAAAAATGCTGTGTTTTTGCAAGCAAAAGGATCAAAGGCAAAGCATGGTTCCATCTGCTACAGCAAGAGGGCTGAGGCTGGCCATCCTCTCCACCTGATGCTGCCAAGCATAAAAGGCACACAACTAAGGCTGCAACCTCCCTGCCAGCCCTGCGCGATCTGGATCAGGCCCTCCTGTGCTTTTTCTACTGCAAAATACTGTTCAATAATGCAAATGGATCACTATTTTACAAGAGGAGTTGCAGGTGCGGGCCCCCCATTTGGATCAGGTCCATAGTGGGGGAAGGGTTAACCCCCCCCCCATCCCCCATGATAAGGCCCAATCTAGACATGGCACCCTGTCCCAACTTTAGAGTAAAAATTATAAAGCAATGTTGGTTGGCCCTGATTTCTTCTTATTGTATTTCTACCTTTCTTTTCCCATTGAGTTTCTCATTTATAATTGCAGGTTTGCTCGATCAGAGAGTTTTATAAATAGCCTCACCAAAACATAATCAAATTCAAAGAACAAAAAAACCCTTTCAGTTTAACTTGTGTTTCCAAGATGTCAGGAAAATACAGCTGTTAAGGGCCACACTATTAACAAATGCATTTAGGCAATATGGATATGGCATGGTATCCTATCTTGTGGCTAATTCCAGCTTCTCCACAACCTTCGCTGATAGTGGCCCAGAGATGTCATTGGAATAGACACATGGCATCTATGCAACCAAAGCTACTATTCGATGCTATAAGTTCCCAACTGTCAACCATTGCCATCTACATAGAATGATAAGAGTTGGAAAGGACTTTGAAGATCATCCAGTCCAACCTCCTGCTACAGGTAAAGTATTTTAAGGCATCTATCTTTTTAGCTAATTAAGTCAATGGATGGACAGATGGGAGCCTGATGTTGTGTTAGTGCCAGCTCAACATTGCACATGGAGGTACAACATGTTGGGCACTTCCTATTTGGAGGAGCATTGCTGCGATCCTTTTCCGTCTTAGGGCCTAGCTCTGTGATATGCAAACTACGAACAAAGCATACCTTTGAACATGTGCGGAGTGGACTTTCCTCCTAAGTTAGTCACCAGAAGAGTTTGTGGAGTCAATTTGAGGATCAGAGAGTGCCACCTTCCTTGCAAGGTTCTTGGTCCCAGATCAGTGTTTGTTTGTTTTAATGACCAGATATGCCATTTAAGAATAGAAAACCAATTCTGCTCTACCACGGGCTCATTTCTCGTACATCATAGTGGAATTTGTTGCTCTCCAACCTCTATAATCCCTTCCTCAAAGTTATTTTCCTTCCCCCACTGTGGGTGATATTATGAAGTAGAGTTTGGGAAGGGAAATACTTACGTGTGCAACTGTTTGCAGTCTTTCTAATTGCTTAAAAGGCAAGACCTTTTTTTCTTAGTGGCTAGTGACATGAATTAATATTTCAATATCATGGAAAGCTACTCTGCCCATATGTAAGCCTTACATATGGCTTACATTTGACTAAGTTTACATATAGTTATAATGCAATTCATTAACCTACGAAATCCAAAGCTTGAATCCTTCCTGTGCTATTAATTCAAACAAGTACTTAAAAGTAAGGCACCTTTCTCTCTCCCCCCCCCCCCCCCTCTCTCTCAGATCTTTTGCTCATTCTGCACTATGGGGAAATATTAACCTACTGTATGTGATTTTTTGTTTTGTTTCAGGGCTACAAAACTAACATAAAGTCTGCATGGGAGACACAGGCCATGGCTAGACCAGGCCTATATCCCGGGATTGTCCCGGGATCATCCCTGTGCATTCAAATGACACACAGGGGATCCCGGGAGCAGGCAGGGACGACCCCTCCATTTGCCTGGAATAATCCTTAGGTCTAGCTAAGGCCACAGAGGAGAAATAAGGATGAATGCTTTGCCTTTGGCTACTTTACCATAGGTAAATCAACTTTATCATTCTGTGTTGATAGTATTGGTTGCCAGTTGGCTACTTGTAATGTGGAATGGGTGCCCCAGTTGCATGATAGCTTCAATGGCGTGTGTCTATTCCAATAAACAGAGAAATCTGTGACTTCAGTCCATCA